>NC_092337.1:369697500-370297500 GCF_046630445.1 Rutidosis leptorrhynchoides | reverse complement strand
TAAATATAATATATAAATAATTTTAGTAATTATTTAAATATTATATTATATTTATGTGCATAGTTGACTTGTAATATTTAGTGCGTTGCGTCGAGCGTTGAGAGTTGACTCTGGTCCCGGTCCCGGATTTTCGAACGTCCTTGCGTACAATTTAATATCTTATACTTTGCGTTTTGAATCTTGTACTCTTGTAATTTTGAGACGTTTCTTATCAATAATTGGAACCTCTTTGATTGTATTTTGTACTTTTGAGCTTTTTGGTCGTTTGCGTCTTCAATTCGTCGAATCTGCCTTTTGTCTTCACCTTTTATTATTTAAACGAATATCACTTGTAAATAGGACAATTGCAACTAAAAGCTTGTCTTTCTTGAGGAATAATGCTATGAAATATATGTTCGTTTTTAGCATTATCACTAGAACTTATGAAAAAAATAAGCTTAAACTTCCATTTTAGTCAATTCACGCGTATAAACTCTAGCTCCAAAAATATACTCCGTATTAGTTATAGGCATGAACGTTTAAATTAGGTAGAGATCCGCTCCCGATAAACAGTCGAAATACAGAACATATATAAGTCAACTCAAGTCAAAAGAAGGAAAGTTAGTCCATGGAGTGTTTTGTGAAAATCACAAACTTAACGTCCAGGGGTTGTTCTGTAAATAATAAACTACCGGAGACTAAAGTTGTTAATTTAGATAAATGATTATGCTAGAAAGTCGTTACATGCTGTTTATATTGTAATTTAGGTATTTAATCACTTATAATCCCTTCGTAAATTCAGTTGGAATGTAATGAAATGTGATTAATCTCAATGTGTGTGTATGTGTTGGGAAAAATAGAAATAATAATCTGATGAGTCAAAAGTGTTTTGCAGATTTTAGAGTCTGAAGGTTTAGAGTCTGAAGTTGCAGACTCTGGAATTGCTGGAGTAAACGTTTGAAGATTTCTTGAAGCAAAAGCCATAGAATATTCTGGAGATATGCTTGTTATTTAAGAAGATTTGTTTTGAAGATTTGATTTTATCTCCAGAATTTACTTTCTAGTTATTAGCAAATTTGGTTTGTTTTTAGTTTACCTTTTCCTAAGTTTTAGTCAAGTTATTTAGGAAACTAGATCTCTAGTTTTGAAGTTAAAAACAGTATAAATAGGGGCTACGGTTTAGCCTTGTGAGGTATCTTTGCACGATTAATATTATCTTTCATATATCTTCATATCTTATAATTCATATTTATTATTCAATTGAGAGTCTGGTGTTCATAGATCAAATACTGTGAACTAATAACTGGTATCAGAGCGGGAAAGGTGTAAATCCATTCTTGGTAATCTTTTAAAACGATCCATATTGTCATCAAGATGTCTACCAGTACCATTCCAACCCCAGTTATGGCTTTAATTGAAAAGGATGGTGGTTCTAGCAAGTTTTAGGAAGATCTGAAAACTTTTGAGAAGATGGATAAAACTCTACTTGCAATAAAGCTTCTGCCTATAAGGTACAAAACTTTGTGAACTATCTTGATAATGAGAAAGTGAGAATGTTTCAGTACTTGCTGCTTGACTTTCAATGGTGTTTAGATGATATTGATAGGTTAAGAACACAAAATTTTGATCTTAAAAACACTATCAAAGACAAAGAAGCTGAAATTAAAATCTTAAAAAAATGTGAGGTTGAACTTGACACCTATAAAATGGCATACACAGAAGAAACTAGAAGATTAAATACTGAATTAGGAAGATCAATGAAAAGGTCAAAACACTATGAATCAATTTGTAAATCTTGGTGTGTATCTTCCAAAAAGAATTCTGATGCTATTTCCAAACAAATTCCAAATGATGTCAAAGCTATACTAGGTGAAAACTACATATTAAATAATAATGTGGAAGTTGATCCAAGTGTATTCAAACCTGACATTTTACCAAACACTTTTGTAAAATTTGATGGTGACAAAAAGATTTTAACTAATGCTTTTGTAAGGTCATTAGATCCAGTTGAACCTTCTGAGACTATAATACTTGAAAGTAAAAATCCATTAGAGTCTGAGCTTTTGAAACCTTCAGACTCTAGCATTTTAGTCTCTAAAGATAACAGTGTATGTTCTGACCTAGAGTCTGACACCTAAAAGTCAAGTTGCAATAACAACTCTGAATCATCCTCTGAAACTGACACCTATCCAGATCCAAAAGTGTTAACTAAAAGAAGGTCAAAGTCAAAACAAGCTAAGACTATTCAAAAACTCAAAAGGAAAATTTCAAAACTCAATGAAAAAAATCAAGAGTCAAGAAAAACCTTCAGTTAAGAGAACATTTTGTTTTCCTAAGAAAATTGAGAAAGAATGGAAACCCAAAGTTTGTGAAAATAAAAGTGTCTTGAAATCTGTTAAGAAAAAGTTGATCTGGATAGGGAACAAAGCTTTTGTCTGGAGAGTGAAGGGTACTCCAATTAAACCCACTAAAAAGTGGGTTCCCCTTAAAAACTAATCATTTTTATTTGTTTGTGTCTTGTGTAGTAGGGTAGTATGTGGTATCTGGATAGTGGCTGCTCAAGACACATGACTGGATGCAAAGAGCATCTTGTAGGGTTTGTTGAAGAAAAAGGTCCTTCTGTAAGATATGGTGATAATTCTGTTGCAAAGACTATTGGTTATGGTACTATTAAAGTTAAAAGTGTTACATTTAAGAAAGTTGCTTTGGTTGAAGGGCTGAAGCATAATCTGCTAAGTGTGAGCCAAATTGCTGATGAAGACTGTGAAATCAGAATTAAGAAGAAAGCTAGTATCATTTATGATCCTAAAGGAAGACCAACACTTGTGGCCTGGAGATTTCAAAATGTGTATATGCTGGATCTAGAATCTGTGGATGCTGAAATTGAGACATGTCTGTACTCTCAGACTGTCCCTGTGCTCAATTGGCTTTGGCACAAAAGGCTTTCTCATCTTAATTTTAAAAACATCAATGAGCTTTCCAAAAAGAAGCTTGTAAGAGGTCTTCCACAACAACCTTTTAAGAAAGATAAACCTTGTTCTACATGTATTATGGGTAAATAGACCAAAGCAAAGTTTCCCTCAAAAACTCTAGCTACTATAAGTGATCCACTTCACATGCTTCACATGGATCTATTTGGTCCAATAAACACTAGTAGTTTGGGTGGAAAAAGATATACTCTGGTGATTGTTGATGAGTATTCTAGATTTACATGGGTTATTTTCTTAGCTGCAAAAAGTGATGCTCCTGAAGAAATCATCAATTTGATCAAGAGAGAGCAGGTGAAAAAGGGTGTTCTTGTCAAAAGTTGAGAAGTGATCATGGTACTGAGTTCAAAAATGTCACTTTAATTGATTTTTGTGTGGAGTCTGGAATTGGTCAAAATTTCTCTACTGTTAGAACTCCACAACAAAATGGAGTTGCTGAAAGAAGAAATAGAACACTTATTGAAGCAGCTAGAACCATGCTATGTCAATCAAATGTTGCCCTAAGGTTCTGGGCTGAAGCTGTCAATACAGCATGTTACACTCAAAATAGATCCTTGATTGTGAAGAAACATGGCAAAACTCCCTATGAGTTTTACCATAAAAAGGTGCCTGCTATTCATTACTTCCATGTATTTGGGTGTAAGTGCTATATTTTAAATCAAAGAGATCAGCTTGAAAAGATGAGGCCAAAATCTGATGAAGGTGTGTTCATGGGATATTCTTCTGTATCTAAAGCTTATAGAGTATATAATCAGAGGAGAATGAAGATTGAAGAATCCATTAATGTTTCTTTTGATGAAAGTTCTATAGAAATGGATCAGTCATTCAACACTGAGCAATCTGCACTTGGTGAATTGTTAAATTTAATTTGTGGAAACAGTGTTCAGACTCTGGATTCAGAGTCTGAGTCAGATGAACCAAATTTTTCTGGTTTGAGAAATGAAGTTGCAGATAATACTCTCACAGAAGAACCTCCTCAGGAAGATGAATCTGTTGTCAATCAAGAAATTGAACAGCTATCAAATACCACTTTCGATCTCACTGTTTCTACTAGGAAATCATCTAGAAATATAGTTCCTCCAAAGCATCTTAAGGACTATGTTGTGGATCCTACAGGTTTTCCTAAGCCTAGTTCTTCTTCTCAGACACCTGTGTCTAACTTTGCTACAGCAAATTTTTGCTTCTTTTCAAGTTTTCTCTTACTTATTGAGCCTAAAGAAGTAGATGAGGCATTGGTTGATAATGACTGGGTTGAGGCTATGACTGAAGAATTGACAGAATTTGAAAGAAATGATGTATGGGAATTGGTTCCAAAGCCTGCTGGTAAAACTGCTATTGGCACAAAATGGGTTTACAGAAACAAGGTTGATAAAGATGGTGTTGTGATCAGAAATAAAACAAGATTGGTTGCTCAAGGGTATAGACAAGAAGAAGGAATAGATTATGATGAGACTTTTGCTCCTGTTGCTAGAATTGAAGCTATTAGACTGTTTCTGGCATATGCTGCACACAAAGATTTCAAGGTGTTTCAAATGGATGTGAAGAGTGCTTTCCTGAATGGTAAATTGCAAGAAGAGGTTTATGTGAAACAACCTCCTAGTTTTGTAAGTAAGAAATTTCCTAAGCATGTTTACAGATTGAAGAAAGCATTGTATGGTCTGAAGCAATCTCCCAGAGCCTAGTATGATACCTTGTCAACATTTCTTCTAGAAAAGAATTTTTCCAGAGGAGCCATTGACAAGACTTTATTTATCAAAAAGGACAAAGGTGATGCGTTACTTGTTCAAATTTATGTTGATGACATTATTTTTGGGTCTACTAATCCACACTTAAGAAAATGGTTTTCTGACATTATGTCTGAAGAGTATAGAATGAGCAATTAATGTACTTTAAACTATTTTCTTGGGTTGCAAATTAAACAGAGTTCTGAAGGCATTTTTATTAACCAAAGTAACTACATTTCTGACATGTTAACTAAATTTGGTTTTAAAAATTGTTCTACTTTGAGAAATCCAATGAGTGTTTTTGAAAAGCTTGATAAAGATGAATCTAGAAAACTCACTTGTCAATCAACCTATAGAGGTATGATTGGATCTTTGCTATACTTAACTGCTAGTAGACCTGATATAATGTTTGCTACATGTCTTTGTGCACATTACCAATTAGATCCTAGGGAGTCTCATTATAAAGCTGTGAAAAGAATTTTTAAGTACTTAAAAGGTACCCCTAACCTGGGTCTTTGGTACTCCAAAGACTCAGGGTTTGATCTAATTGGTTACACAGATGCAGACTATGCAGGTTGCAAATTAGACAGAAAAAGCACTTCTGGTGGATGTCAATTGCTAGGTGGAAAATTGGTCAGCTGGACTAGCAAAAAGCAGAATTCTGTGGCCACTTCCACAGCAGAAGCTGAATATGTTGCTGCAGGAAGTTGTTGTGCTCAGTTACTTTGGATGCAACATCAACTTTTGGATTTTGGGTTAACATTAACCAAAACTCCAATAATGTGTGATAATGAAAGTGCAATTGCTATTACTGAGAATCCAGTGTTTCACTCCAGAACCAAGCATATTGAAATCAGACATCATTTTATAAGGGATTGTGTTGAGAAGGGCAAAGTGTTTTTAAAGCATATTGGTACTAAAGATCAATTGGCAGATATTTTCACTAAAGCACTTCCTGAAGAAAGGCATTTTTATCTTCTTGGACAACTTGAAATGTTAAATCCATCAACTGAAATATTGTCCAGTGATGATATTTCTTGAGTCTGTATTATTTTCTTAGAGTCTGGGTGACGTAATATTGTTCAGAGTCTGGGAAAGTTTACTCAAGTGTATTTTTGTGTATAAATTTGTTTCCTTCTTTAGTCAAATAAAGTTTTTTTTTTAAATTTCATTTTTAGGTTAATTTTTTTTTTCTTTATTCTATTTCTTAAAATAAAAGGGTCAAATTTGGTATTAATGAAAGGGGTTAATGGTAACTTTTTGAAAATTTTTGTCAGGAGTATTAATTTGATAATGATTGTGTCAATCTTTTTGATAACTTTCTGTTATGATGCATTGGGTCAATCTTAGCCGTGCAGACCAACCTGCAGATTCTAAGCAATCAGAGTCAAAGTTGTTACCCAAGAATTGAATTGAATTGAATTGTACAAATTGCCATTCTCGAGTATCTTTTCCGCCCTACTCCGAAACCGGGTTTAGTTGGCTCGGTAATTTTACTCGACGTTTGGTTGTTTCGAAACAGGGAACAACTTTGAATACACAAGCCTGCAACCCGCGGATGAATCGCACACTAGAGCCTTATTGGGGTAAAACCAGTAACGAGAGCCTTTTTGGTGATGTTCCACAAACATAGCAGGCTGAAGACATGGGTGAGGAAATCCCACCTCACTCTAACCCATCTTCACCCACTCTTGCTGAGCAAATTATCCACTCAACCCACCTTATGAACCCACCAGTTCATACTGAGAATACCACCATATCTACAACCTTAGATTCTACAGCACTTGTGAATTCACCTCAAAAATTCACTAGGAAAAGTGCTGCACATACTATTCCACCACCTCTGCTAGAGGTTGGTGAGAAGAGTGCTTTAACCCAGCCTAAACCTGGTAGGTTAGTTAGCTTGGATACCCACACTACAGTCTCTGAGATAACCCACTCAGTTGACTTACATGAAGAAGTCTCAATCCTGGACTCAAATAAACAAATCCAACAACCTACTGCAATGACCAAGCTAACTGCTACCCCAGACTTAAGTCTGCCACTACTCACTCCAAATATTCCATCCTTACACTTACTTGCACAGGCTGCTAATATCACACTCATGTCACAGGGTGAGATACAGGCCTCAAAATCTTCTATGTTTAAGGATCAGCTTTCTTTACAACAGGAAGGCTGTGAGGACATACCAACCCTACCCTTATCTTATGGCACTACATCTTAGACTGAGGCACCAGTCACTATGGTTGGCCTACATCAGGCTTTTACCAAGTTGACTAAGGAGTTTGATGACAAGCTCTCTGGTGTGCAGTCTAAGATTAATAATCTTAACTTTAATAATAATTTTGTTTCCAAAGATGAGCTGTTGGAGATAAGGAGGCTGGTTGGGGATATGCAGGGGTTGTCTAGTGCAGGTGATTCAGGGTCTGTTATAGAAATTAATCACAGGTTGGCTGAGCTTGAAAAACAAATGGTTGGTGTTGATGAACTGAGACAATGCTTTACTGGGTTTGCTTCTAATATTTGTTCCCTCAAGAATCAACAGACTGAAATCTGGAAGGTCATATCTTCTCTGCCTTTAGATGATGTCAAAAAGGGAGAGAAAAGAATGAGGTCAGATGATCCAGGTATTGCAAGTGTTGAGGGGGGCAATCAAAGAGAGCTCAAATTGAGGGGGAGCATCAGGTTGAGGGGGAGAATATAACTGAGAGAGGTGTTGGTGATACTCAAATGGTTGGTGGTGTTGGTGATATTCAGGAGAGTTCTAGTGCTGTTGTGGTTGCTGCTATGCAAGGAGATTAAGAGTTAAATTGAATCAAATTGTTCGATTGGTTTTTTGTTAGTAGAAAGGCATAGCTGTGTGTATCTAGAAGTATACAGATGATCAAGCTATAGTGCAAGAAGTGTTGAAGTGAAAGGACCCGTCCTAATCCACCTGGACGAAGTCATCAACATTTGGTCCCATTGCGATGATCGACTCCAAGTAATGTCCTTATATTGAGCAAATGCACAGCGGAAGACTTAATTCATACATGAGAATAAACATGCTTTAAAGTGTCAACCAAAAGGTTGGTGAGTTCATAGGTTTATCATAACAATCATTTCAATATTTTAATAGACCACAAGATTTCATAATCATAAACATAATACACTCGCAAGTGTATGTAAAGCATTCTAAGTGGTTGAGCACTTGGTAACCATACTTAACATTTAATCAATGTCGCATATTCCCTTTATTATAAAATCTCACTACACCGTACCAAGTGTAGTCTACAAAACGAAGTACTGTGCAACCGTTGACTACTGTTCGTCCAGTCCGGTTGGGGTTGTCAGGCCCGATAGATCTATCAACAGGATTCGCGTTTACAATACCCATGTAAATAGTAGTTACCAAGCTACAGGAAAATATGCCAGTGGTACAACTCAACGTAGAATATATTTTTAAGTACTTGTGTCTATTTTGTAAACATTTATAAAAGCAGCGCATGTATTCTCAGCCCAAAAATATATATTGCAAAAGCAATTAAAAAGGGAGCAAATGAAACTCACCATACTGTATTTTGTAGTAAAAATACATAGGATAACATTGAACAAGTGTAGGGTTGACCTCGGATTCACGAACCTATATCATTTATATATATATATATATATATATATATATATATATATATATATATATATATATATATATATATATATATATATATATATATATATATATATATATATATATATATATATATATATATATATATATATATATATATATATATATATATATATTAACACATATAATTGTAATCGAACGAATATACATATTAATAGTGATAAAATTGTTATCTTAATTAAGTGTTTCATTATAACCCTAATAAGTTACATTTATTAATATTCATTATTAAAATATTCATATAGTTATGTTATATGTAGTAAATATAGTTTTATATAACTAATAGTTATTTTACAAAATAATATTGATAATAATAATAACTAAAAGTTGTTTTATTTTACAATAATAATAATAGTAGTTATTATGATAATAATATTGATAATATGAAAATTAATAATATTAATTTCAAAATAATAATAATGATAGTAATAATAATAATTTTGATAAATATGATAATCTTTCTAATAATGATAATAATAATAGTAATGATGATACTTTTAATATAAATGATAGTTTTTTAATAAAAATGATACTAATATTAATATTAATGATATTTTTTAATAATAATTTTAGTAATGCTAATAATAATAATAATAATAACAACAACAATAATAATAATAATAATAATAATAATAATAATAATAATAATAATAATAATAATAATAATAATAATAATAATAATAATAATAATAATAATAATAATAATAATAATAATAATAATAATAATAATAGATAAATAACTACCTCAAAGAAGTTGTCCTAAAAAAATAATGCTTCATACCAGACTCGAACCTGAGACCTCTCGGTTAAACACAACGCCTCTAACCATTGTTCTATCCGTTCGTTTCTGAATTATTTGGAATTTAATTTCTTTGAACTCTTGTAATATTCTTCTTTAACTCAATTAACATTATCATAAAATCATAATCATCATTTTCTAAATCATAACGTCATTCGTAATCGCCATTCACCATCTTCATCATCGTCATACCATTTTCATCATCATCAAAATATTATATCATCATCATTATTGACAATGTCCATCAACTAATCATCCTCACATATGATCATCATTTTATTCACTAGGCATAAACCGAAGGAACACGCATCATCATATACATCGTAACACTTATCATCGTTCTAATATTCTTACCATTTCACACTCTATTCATTATCAACTTTGTCATTATCATTGCTAATCTAGTTATTACTATCATATTAATCACATCATCTTCTCCGGTCCATCACGTCCATTATCGTTTTGACTCAACAATACATCTTCTTAATCATAATCCTAATCTATTATAATATCATCTATTCGGCCTAATCACGATCATATACGAATTTGATCCAATTAAGAATTTGAATTATGGTAACCCAATAACCAAACGAGTCTCGGCCCACATAAAAAAATGGAACACGGCTCATAACATTGGATTTAAAGGACTACTAGCGTGCTCCTATTTTAATCCCACCGATGGAGTGGTGGGGTATTAAGTATGGTGTCTGTCGGCCATGATTCACGAGTTTGTCCCACATGCAACTTGTCCCGACACCCTTTTTTTTTAATGTATCTTATAAAGCATCCCAATACATTGGACAATCTTTTATATATAAAAAGTGGTTTGGTTGTTTCACGGTTTGTATAAACAGATATAACAGGTGATACGTGATTGGTTCGAAGAAAGTAGAAATTGAGGTGAGTTTTCATGGCTGTTTGGACTGACAGAAATCTGTAGCAGATGCCATTGATTATTATGCAGCTTGGGAACAGACCGAATGAAAGAAAAATAAATAATATGGTGGTGGTTTAGTGATTAACAAAGAAGAAAGAAGCAAGGTGGTGTTGTGTGGGTGTTTTGGTGGTTGTACGTGAATAAGAAGGTGTGGGTGTGGTGGTTTTCGGTCAGACAAGAAACAGAAAAGAAATCAAAAAAAAATTGTTGTTTGGGTTCTGTTGCGAGGATGAAAACATAAATAATTTAGCAACATGTGGTGATTATTTGGTCTGCATGTGGTGATCGAGTTTCATGAAGAAATTGGTAAAATATAGTTTCAATGAAAGTGGTGAGGGAGGTGGCGATGGTACTCCGGTGGTGATTCGATTTAAACAAAATGGAAGTGGGATTGTTGAGCAGACAACAAAATGGAAGTGGAAGCAGGTGGAAGTGATTTGGTGATTATGGTGATGAGATCCGAGCAAAGGGAACGGAGGAGATTAGATGTAGTAGGTTGCAAGTGTTTTTGATTGTGGTTAGTAAATGAAGGAGATCGAAGCAAGAATAAAAAGTATGGGGTAGTGGGGTGGAATTCTCTATCATGCTCCTATATGTAAATATATCTAAATAAAGAAGCTAACAGACAATGGAGTAGCAACAAAGCAACAGACACAACACATCTCCAATCAATCTCAATTCACAGATAACTTACTATTAGTCAATCAAACAAAAATTAAAAACAGTAAAGTTCAATCAGTAATAGGATTCTCGAATCTAACTTTCGGTTATAGGTTCCATCAATTGCAGAAATCAATAATTTTAATAATATAATAATTATATTATAATTTAAATATAAACGTGTAAATTGTTAGCCTAAAATTTATAGAACTCATTTTCAGATCAACATAAGTTTGAATTTAACTTGTTTAATATCCATCAAATGACAATTGAGTGTTATCGCCGTTTACTAAATAGATTCGAAATCACAAAATATATAATTAGTATACTTTATTTATATATATGTGTTTTTAATAATAATTATCACAATATCATATAATTACTTTTAATAACAACAACATGTGATATTTCAATTATATTTTCAATTACTATTTATATATATGTATATGTATATATATGCACATATCTATTTACAATTAATTGTTCGGGAATCGTCGAGAATAGTAGAAGTTAAATGAATGCAAGAAAAGAGTTCAAAAATTTTGAGACTCAACATTACAGACTTTGCTTATCGTGTCAAAAATATTAAATTTTATCGAGAGTTTGCTTTAAAATTAGTCGAAATTTTCCGGGTCGTGACATGAAGAGAGTTTATATGCTGGTACATTTGGTGTTTGAAGAAGGGTTTATAAGTTTTAAGGATTATGAGGTGTTTTGTGAAATGTTTGATCTAGAGATGAAAGAAAGGAGAGCTAAGGGACATGTTGAAAGGTATGTTGTCCCTGAACATTTAGAGTTTGTTGATGATAAGTATGTTGAGTATTTGGATGCTTTGATGATCAAGACAAATGGAAATCAAAGGATGTTAATTATGTGTGATCAGTTTGAAGGGGCTAGCATTGATATGTTGATCAGTTTACTGTCCAGATGTAAAACACAGCAGACAACTCCTTTCAGGGTGCAGTTGTTAAAACACTTGCATAGCAAGCTGAGCATGTTGAAGAAAATTTCTCATATGAAGGGCAAGTGCAAGCTAATTGAAAGGGAGTATGCAAATATGTTTGTTTAGGAGTACAGGTTGTTTTGACATCATCAGATAGGGGGAGATTGTTGGGAAAAATAGAAATAATAATCTGATGAGTCAAAAGTGTTTTGCAGATTTTAGAGTCTGAAGGTTTAGAGTCTGAAGTTGCAGACTCTGGAATTGCTGGAGTAAACGTTTGAAGATTTCTTGAAGCAAAAGCCATAGAATATTCTGGAGATATGCTTGTTATTTAAGAAGATTTGTTTTGAAGATTTGATTTTATCTCCAGAATTTACTTCCTAGTTATTAGCAAATTTGGTTTGTTTTTAGTTTATCTTTTCCTAAGTTTTAGTCAAGTTATTTAGGAAACTAGATCTCTAGTTTTGAAGTTAAAAACAGTATAAATAGGGGCTACGGTTTAGCCTTGTGATGTATCTTTGCACGATTAATATTATCTTTCATATATCTTCATATCGTGTTCTCTCAATTATTGTTCTTATAATTCATATTTATTATTCAATTGAGAGTCTGGTGTTCATAGATCAAATACTGTGAACTAATATTATGTTCAATTATTAAACTTCTTAGGCCTCATATTATGCACGTTAGCAAAATGAGCGTCAACTCACGCAAAGAGTTGGCGTCGATAGTCACCAAACTGCCAGTCACAGGCTTGACAGAAGCCAACAAGTGTTTATGTGGGGCCCGCTTTATTTGTAATTTTGTTTTATCCTTAGGAATGAACATTAATTTAAAAAAAAAATTAAAACATAAACGAATATATATATATATATATATATTCGTTGACATATCAATTTTTTTTAAAAAAAAAACTAATATAACTAAACTATAAATACAACCCAAAATTTTTTACACAACCAACGACACAACAAATTTATTCAACTTTTATAAATTTTCATAAAAGTTCTGGTTTGTTCGATGCCGCATCCTCACGCTACTCATCTAATGACGTTCGTTCTCAAATCACAATAGCCTAAAATGAAATTATTAAAACTCAACAAGAAAAACTTCAATCGTCAATTATTAAACGAGTAAGTCGCGCGTTCAAAGTCTTAAACACAGCCATCAACCCGACCTTGCCTAAAAAAGATCAATTTTTTTTTAAAAAATATCGCAACAGTATGAAATCCGTGTTGGCACTAAAACGAAGACAAGACGAAAACAACTCTACGTCACTCGACTAGTTTAATGTATTTTAGTAAGTTTCTTATTATTTCTTTTAATTTTTAATTATCATTTATTGTTTTTGTTTAAATTTATGAAATGTAATGTGTTTTTTAATCAATGTAATGTTCACGTAATATTAATGTTATGTTTTATTTTATTTAATAAGTGTATTTTTATATATTTGTTATATTTAATTAATAATTTATATGAGTTAAAGTTTGATGTGAGAGTGTAGGATACATAGAGTTAGTTAAATGAATGTTAAAATATTTGGCGTTGATGTGACGCTGATGTGAAAGAGATAAGTTTAGTTAAAAAGACTACAATAGGTTATGACGTTAGACCACTCCTAACCATGACATCTTTCCTTCCCAGCACACACCATCACATCAGGGTCACATCAGCTTTTTCTCCTCATTCTCCCGATCACATATCCATCATACACTACGACCAATCATGAGATACTTCCTCACCATGCTAAATTAATTAAATAACTCAATTTACATTTCTTAAACCTATATGTACAAATATATATGGGGAATATCACCAAAATGCCCATTTTTTTTAAGCTTGTTGACTGACAGCCCTTAAAAAAAAGTTTGACAATTTGCCCTCGCAAGGCTCAAGATGCCTTGCGTCCTTGCGACCTTGCGTCTTTGCGACCTTGCGTCCTTACGACCTTGCGCCTTACCTAAAAAAAGCTAGTTAAATAATCACTTTAAGTTCACTGTTCACCTCACAACCACACACATATGCAAGCTCTCTGGTGCCCATTCGCTCGTCACTCGCAAAATCGTCATCAAGCTTCCTTACATTCTCACAAACACTCGCAAATCACTCGCAAAATCTTCATCATCATCCTCACATCTTCATCTTCATCCTTCCATCTTCATTGTCGCATCCTTAATCCTTCCATCTTCGATCTTCGAAAGTACAAGCGATCTACTAAGCCACCTACATCATCGAATCTCCATCATCGTTCATTATATCTCAAGAACAGGTTAGTTTTCTTAGATCTATGTTATATTATTCGATCTATGTTAGTTTTCTTCATTCTTTGTGCTAAAACAAACGTTTTGCACGCCAACTGTTCGATAAAATGTGGCAGCGAAATGTTTATTGTATTTTGTGATTTTGTTTGTATATTATTGAGATTGCGTACGATACCCAGGACTTTTTGCTAGTTTTGAGTTGTATAACTCGGTTGATATTTAGACGCAAGATTAACCTTGTGTATTTGCGTATGACTCACTTTGTACGTAAGGTTATATTTGCGCCCTTGCGTATTGCATAAGGTTAACCTTAAATGTGCACGCAAGGTTTTTTTTTGTGTCCTTGCGTCTTTGATTTAGGTTACGCAAGGTGTTCCTTGCGTCCTTGAATTTTGATTGCATGATGCACGCAAGGTTCACCTTGCGTCCTTGCGTCGCTCACTATAGGAACGCAAGCTTTGTCTTGCGTCTTGCGTCTATGTGTTTTTTCTACTGATGTTCTTCTGACTTTTACAAGGCTATGTGGAAGGTAAATTGCCCATGAAGAATATGTTGACCGTGATACCTCAGGTCAAGAAAATGTTGACTGAACAACAAAAAAAATTATATAGAAGTAAATGCTTTGGTCCCTGGTTAGATCTTTCATACACGGGTAATGATCCTGGACTAGTACATGCCATGCTCCAACGGAAAAGTGAGCGTCCAGCAAAATTAGATGCTACTAAGTACCCGGAAGTCCAACAAGATAAATGGTTTACTTTTTCTCCTAATTTTATGATTAGATTTGGTCGGCGTGAATTTTTTTTAGTCACCGGATCTTTGTTTGGTAACCAGACAGACATGGCACATTACATCCCTCGCAATTATGAACCTAAGACCGCACCCATTAGACGGCGTTGTTTTCCAAAGCGTGCAGATGCCAGCAACATTTTGGTTAATGATATACAAAACATCCTTATCAAAAAAACAAGGTGATGTAAAGGTTAGTGATGATGATATCGTTCGACTAGTAATAATTTTGATTGTAGCGAGAGCGTTTATGGGGAAGCATGGGATACATGTAGTTAATAAACAGTTTCTATGGTTGGTTGAAGATTTCAATAAGGTGAACGCGTACCCATGGGGGTCTCGTATTTGAGATGCTACTTACTCAGCGGTTAGTGAAGGTTTTGAAGTTCGGGAAAGCCAATTAGAGAGTGGGAGTAGAAAGGCGTACACTTTGGCGGGTTTTATGTGGGAATTAAGATTTGGATCCTCGAGGCATACCGTCGTACCATTAAGAGTTTTGCTACCAAATCTGACAAGAATGGAGTACCAAGAGCTTTATTTTGGAAGCGTTCATCTGCTGAAACCTTTACAGTGTCTGATTACGTAAAACTTTTACATATAATGGTTAGTTAACTTTTACAAACTTTTACATATTGTTATAAGTATATACATCAGTTTATGTTTGAACAGATCAGGTTATAGTGTATCGCAAGAAGGCGCAAGATCAACCTTGCTGCAATTACATGTCCGCAAGGTATGCCTGATAATTGCCATTGCCCACATGTACAAGTTCTATCTTCTAGATTAAAGAGGCCATTTTTCCTTCCATCACGCACCTCTGTTAGATTGTTTGTCTATGGAAATGCTTGCCATCTTCTTGATTTGTTCATCTTCTTGGCTAATTTTTGTTCAACATATTGAGTAACCGTTGAAGTAAGACTAACTGCTTTGTTGTGATGTTGGAAAAACCAATCCTGTATTGAAGCACGAAAAAATTCCAATAACATGCAAACTGGTAGTTTGCGAGCATGTTTGGATAGAGCGTTAATAGACTCTACACTATTGCTAGTAAGGTATGCATACCTAACATGATCAGCTTGATTTCTGGACCATTTGTTGAAACCAACGTCATGTAGATACTTGTAAGACGCTTTTAATCTTCTTTGAAATACACTAACATGATCTTAAAAAATCTGACAAACGGTAAGCCTTAACCATTTTTCAATAGTGCCATTCAAAATATTTGAATTTGTTGGACATCGTTTTTATGTTCATGAATAGATGACATGCGCAGAAAGAGTGAAAGGCTTCAGGAAACACATTTGAAATACCATGCGCTATTGAAGGAGCACAATCAGAAATAAAGATCTCTGACATACGATTACTCATACCACAACTCTCTAAATGATCTCTTAGATTGCCAAAAAACCATGACCAAACCTCGTTTGTCTCGCCTTCACCAATTCCATAAGCCAATGGCAAAATACCGTTATTGGCATCCATTGCAACAGCAACTAAATTTGTACCCAAGTATCCAGCTTAAAAATGTGCACCATCAACGATGATAATCGGGCGAACATTTTGGACAAATGATCGGGTCTGAACGCAAACAAATCAAATGAGATTGCTATTATTTTAAGAAAAAATAATTTTAGGATGAATGATACTTACAACTGCGCCAAAAGACATGTAACACATCACGAATCTATTTTCATTGTCAGTCACCACATTTGTCATGCTTCCTGGGTTATGAATCTTAATGTTATGAAGATAAATGGGAAGCATTCGGAACAAGTCATCCATACTGCCACGGAGCATCTCTATTGCATGACACTTGGCTCTCCATGCTTGATTGTAAGAAATGCTCACCTGAAAATGGTTGCCAACATCATCACGTATATCTTTTGGTTTATAGTCTCGATTTGCAGCTTTGAACGATTCCATCAGAATACTTCTTAACACCTTTTGGTTGCATGTTTATTATTTCCCATAATTTGGGTACGTGAGCATGTGTGTACGTCATGCAATTTTTTTACGATAAAGTTATCAGTGTGGCGTATTTTGTATGCACTACATTTCCACTCACAATTTGGCAATATGCATTTAGCAGTGAATCGAGATTTTTCCGACTTTACAGGCTTAATTTGGAAGTTTTCTTCAAGACATTTTGTGTATAGATGGTTTACAAAATCATCCTTGTTCAAAAAAGTTTGTCGAACTTTAATCAAATCGGATACCCTATAACTGGTTGGTATTTGGCTCGTAGATTCAGTCTCTTGGTCATGCTCACTCAATAAAAGTGGCATATTCCAGAATACATCTTTTTTTCTTCATCTTGATCTTCTCTGTCATTTTCTTCCTCCGAATCATTAGACGTGACAACGGATTTAAAAGGATGATCTGTTTTTTTAATTTTACATACGTTCTCAACTCCATAGTTGAACAAATCAAACTCTTCTGTGTTTGGAGGTGGTATTTCAGGTCGTGCTTCTTCCAAATTGGGTGTCTGAAGGCTTGTTTGGGACTCGTGTGTTGGTAGGTTTTGTTGGACATCGTGTGTTGGTAGGTTTTAATGGACATTGTGTGTTGGTAGGATTTGCAGGGACTGTAAGTTTTCTGGGAGTTGATGCACTGTAACTTTGTCGACAATATAAATATCAATAGGAGCATTTGAGATTGCATGTTGTAGAAAATTACGAAAGTCTTCATAATCATCAGTAATATCAAAAACAAGATTATCGACAACATATCTCATTGAAACATGTGCATTATATGGCAAATTAATTTTTCTAAGTTCATTTTTTAACAATATTCTTCGAGTAATTGGTTTTTGTGGAGCAACTAGGAGTTTTAATCGTGTTCTAAAACAATCTAGAGGCAATGATATCGCTCAAATTATACATATTTTACATCGCGATATCGGTTCTTTATTGTTGTTTATTCGAGGAAATGTGAAGACTTTTGTTATTTATTGAGCTAAAATGATAAATATAGCTCCAGAGGTCTTCGGGTTAGTGTTTTGGTGATTTCTTGCTAAGTATTAGTGATATTCGAGCTTAAAGTACGTTTGGATGCAAGAAAATGAAGTTTTGCTGAGTCTGGAGGGTATCACGATCGTGATAGGTGGTGTCCCGGTCGTAATAGGTTGGCAGGGATTGACAGAATTTGAAAAAGGTTGAATCGCAGTCGCAATAGGGGCATCGCGGTCACGATGCTTATGATGGATCCCGGTCACGATGGGGTTATCGCGGTCGCGATGCGGGCTCGAACTGGTGACTTTTTGTTTAACTATAAATACTCGAGGTTTTTAACCCTAAAGAAAGAGGCAGTATTCCAGCTACGAATTAAGGAGTTCTTTGAAGACCTAAACCCTACCATTGAAGACTTACTCATTATTTACTTCTATTCAGTTAATCATAACGTTTGGTACTCGTTTTTATTATTAGTTTATCGTTGTAATCATGAATACTCTTAGCTTTTATTGTTTGATTGTTCTTTGCTACTTTAATATGCTAGGCTAAATCAGTTTCGTGTTTGCTTGTATGTGAAACTACAAATGTTGGATTGTTCTGTCTTATGGATTTAATGTTTTGATTATTGAAATTGATTGTTTTTGATTAAAGATCCATTCTTATGCATGTTCTTAGTTATTAATTCAATTACATAGGTTGTTAATCATTTAATGTGAGTTAGATTTGAGATGCAATCTATGCTTCAACACTTAGATGATCTAGACAATCAAACAAGTGATTTCAAGTGATTGTATCAATGATTTAATTGGTAATTGAAAGACTAGTGAATTGCATGATAGTGAAATTGTTGCAAGTGATTGTGATAATTAGGACTTTATGTGAATTTAGTCCAAATCAAATCTCACTAGTTTCTATCAAATATAGCTTAATCTCTTGAAGTGAGTTTATGTGAGTTTTCCAACTTTGATTGATTAGAACTTTGTGAAAAGTCATACAACTATATTTAGAACATAATAATCGATAATAATTGCAAAAACAATCCATATTAGTAGTGAATCATTCAAGTGAACACTGTTTTATCTTTATTGTTAATTCATTTCATTTTACTTCACGTTAATTGCGTGAATTGAAGTACAAACCAAACCTTTAAACTGAATTTTAGGATAATTATTAGTGTTAAGATCTTGATTAAACTGCTCTCTGTGGAACGAACTGGTCAATTACTCATAGATTACTGCATGATCGGGTTATAGTTGCCTGTAAGTGTGTGATAATTGTTAAGTTTTTAGCTAGTTATTTTAAGGTACGATTTCACATATCAGGCAAATATGTAGGTAAGTTATTAATAAATTGAAAAGAACCACCACAACATATATGAATAACAAAGGTTTTATTATCACTACAACTCATTATTTAAAAAAACTAGTGAAAAAATGGTTGAAAGTTACCTTAATGATGCTTGAAATGATATGATTTATGTGGAAATGAAGTTAAATGAAACTGATAATCTATAGTTCCAGGTAGAATAATTATATAGAAATAAAAGGTTATCTGTAAAAGTACGAAAATCTAGCAAAATCTTATCCAGAAAATCAATGAAATCTTATCGGGATAAGATGCAAGACGCAAGGACGCAAGACGCAAGGTTGCAAGGCTGTTTATTGCGCTTAGGAATAAACGCAAGGATGCAAGAACGTAAGAGCGCAAGGCCTCTTGCGCCTTGCTAGGGCAAATTGTCAAGTTTTTTTTAAGGGCTGTCAGTCAACATGCTTCAAAAAAATGGGCATTTTGGTGATAATCTCGTATATATGATGTATTACTTTCACTCAGTCCTAGAATATGTATGTGAAGAAATAACTCAACACAAGACTGTGAGGGCAAAACGGGGGTACATAAAATGTATGACAATACCATTGTCGCTCTTGAGAGCAAGGATGAAAAAGACGCGTGAAGGCTCGAGACCGTCGAACCCTTAAAACGTCGAGACCGGGTCGAGACGGGGATCACGACAGACATTGACTTACATTGACTTTTACATATAAATACATATACAAACATATATTTTAAACCCAAAAACTTTCGTTGACAAGTTTGTACCTATAATCGCTATTATCGTTAATATAATACAAATGAGTAACACTAAACTACGCTAATTTTGATCGATTTGACAGACTTTTGACAGATTTAACCGAATTTTTTACTTTTAACCGGCGTTGTCCTGACATTTCCTGCATTTGATTCAGCTTTTGACCGTTGACCGACTTATTAAAAGAAGGGATGAGGTTGAGACGAACTAGTCACCAAAATGCCGTAATAGACGTGCAACAGACATCGTTTACAACACTGCCTGAGAGTAAGAGCATGCGGTGTGGGATGCAACAAACCAGCGTCGGAATGCAATTTCGGAACCATCGACGATCGCACCATACCGTGCCGGCGTCGGTTCGGCGTCGCCACTTCCGACGTCGAGCACAAGACACTGGATTTGCAAGCCGTTAGTGGGGCCCAATTTCAAATTCGGACTGTTTGAGTTTTTTTTTTCAAATAAAATTTTAATATTATATATACACACCCTATCCCCATTTCATTATACACACAATTTCTTCAATTAAAACACACACTCCACAATATGAATCCACACAACACTAATCACCCACAACACCCTTTGAATCCAAACAATGCATTTGGCCAAAATTGGAATTGGAGTAATCCAAATACTTGGGTTAATACGCAAAATGAAAGTGGTACTCAATATGGTTCGTTTGGTAGTCAATATGGTTCGATTAATCAAACTCAAGTGCCACAAACTCAAGATGACTACCACAAATTTTTGGCTTGGAAAGCTCTCAACACTCAAGGAAGAAGCGACTCACAACATTACTCAAATAATCTATCAAACAATCAATCCGATGAAGTGACGTCCCTAACGTCTCAAAAAAAGCTAAAGCAAAGAAAAGGAAAGAAGCCGATGCACGAAGAAGGTTCGAGCCGCAACCAAACCACGTGGGATGCCGATGATGAGTTACATTTGGTTCAATGTTGGATACATGTTTTCGAGAACTCGATTGTAGGATGCGCAATGACCGGTATATACACATTATTTATATATATTTTACACGTTTATTATATTTATAAGTATATATTTATGCATTATTTATTGTATATATGTTGGTGTATATATTTATTATATATGTATGCGTATATATTTATTATATATGTATGCGTATATATTTACTATATATGTACGCGTATATATTTATTATGTATTCATATGCGTATATATTTATTATGTATTTATATGCGTATATTATTATTTGTATATATAACTATAGATACGCTGACAACGTTTATATGTATCGGGAAAACCTTTTGGTACCAAATTGTTGAAGAATACAACAAACGTAATCCACCATGTGTGTAACATCCTGTCTTTTTCCTTTTACTTTTTCCATTTACTTATTTAAAGTTCGTTATATGTTTATAACATCTCCCGTTGATACGCGTTTTAAATTATCTCATTTAGGTAATTCACGCACCCGGATGAAACTTGAAGGACCAAACTTGCCAAATGGCCAAACCTTTGACTAGGTCAAAGTGGTCAAACCATCCTCATCCATTCATCACTCCTCTTTCATCTTTACTACTTCCTCCATTTTCTCTCAACACTCAATTATCAAAGAATCATCATCCAAATCCGAACTAGCGGGTGTTTTGCAAAACAAATTACATTTTTGGAATCCTTGCAATTTCTTCTTCGATTCTATACCGATTTTATTACATTTGGGTAACTTTCTAAAATCACTAGATTTTGTGTTTTTGTTGTTTTTAACTTATAAAGTTGTTAATTGGTGTCTATGGCTCAAGTCTAACATGAATATATGATTTATATGCTCGATCTCGTTGTTTTAGTGTAACTAGCATGAACATGAAAAGTGTGTGTTTGATTTTGAGTTTTGGATGATTTAATGTTATTGTTATGATAAAGTACAAGTATTAAATGTGTTCCTAGTATCACTAGCTTCAATTTGATGTGTAGGTTGCTTTAGAAAACTTCATGAACTTGATTAGTGATTTTGGTGAATTTGGGTTAGGGTTTGATGAACTTGAAATGGACTTTTGATGCTTTGAATGACATGCGATGTTATTAGTAAGTGTTAGGTTGTATTGTATGCTTGATTACCTTCGAAACGGCATATCATTCATGTAAATTGGTTGCCGGATCATTGATTTACATTTATGAACTTGAATGCATTAAATGGTGAGCTTTATATGTGATTTTGGTTGTTGTAAAGGTAAATGTGATTGATGAAATGTGCTTGGTTATTTTCATTGTCAAAATACCTTTCCGATGATATAAAATACATGTTATAAGTGTTTGCGGATCATAAATTGTGTTTGGTTGCGTTTTGGTTCGTACACTTGTGTGTTTTCAGCATAGCTGACCTGTGTACCAATCTGGACACCGTCCAAATTATTGGACGTCGTCCAGGCCTTCAATACTGGACGCCGTCCAGCCATTTTGGACGCCGTCCAGTTTGCCTATCAGGGGACTGTCCAACTTGGTCATTTTACGAAAAATGTTTGCCATGCTATGGACCTCCGATTCACGTGTAACTTGTTCTAACATGCTCATATATGATTAAAAACCTCAGAAAAATAGTTCGGGACCCGACCCGAACGTGTTGACTTTTCGTTGACTTTGACCCGACCAAAGTTTGACTTTTAATCAAACTTAACCAAATGTTTATGCAATCGTTCTAACATGCTTTTAAACTTGTACCTTGCATGAAACATGTCAATTTGATTCACATGCTATTATGATCGAGTCTTAACGAGCCATAGGACTAATTGAACATCTTTGACCTATCGTGTTACCGTTATTGATACAAACCTATTTGTTTAGGTCAAGACTAGCATTCGTTCTTGCACACGTTTACTTGTTGAAGTACTTTTACATACGTGCACTCAAGGTGAGATCATAGTCCCACTTTTACTCTTTTTGAACTTACATTTGGGATGAGAAAACATAAACGTTTCTTTTACTAAGTGAACACAAGTACAGGAAAACAAACATTCTACATACGAGTTTGAACAAAAATTCTCAATTCGATTATCATTAGTTACACTTGCCGGGTGTAAGCGAGAACTTATGTTATATGGCCATATGGGTTTGACAAACCCTCATTCAAACGGTTTGCTACCGTTTACGAATGGAATATATTTTCGAAAAACAGTGTATGTTCTAACACTATTGTGATGGGGTTCTATGGAAGGAATGTTAAGCATTGATAATTGGGTGCTCGTGAAACAAACTTTTGGAATGTATTACTATTATATCAATGTTACAAATCTTGTGGTTCACTTGTAATTACTTACTTAAACCTATGATTTCACCAACGTTTTCGTTGATAGATTTCTATGTTTTTCTCAGGTCCTTGAACGTTTTGTGATACATGCTTCCACTCATTACTTTTGATAATTGCTTGGATGTCGAGTATACATGCATACATGGAGCGTCTTTTGGCTACTTTCAAATTGTGTCGCATATGTTTCAATTGTACTTTAAACTTTGTTATGTAACTAGTTGTCGAACTACTTTATAAACCTTGAAACATCTTTACTTTTGAAATGAATGCGACATACTTTTGGTCAAACGTTGTTTTAAAGACTTATGACCACGTAACGGGACCTAAGTAGACGGCGCCGTCAATGACGATTTTGTCAGGTCGCTACAGATGGTATCAGAGCGTTGGTTGTAGGGATTTAGAGTTCATTGGTGTCAACCCCGAGTCATAGGGTACATTAGTGAGTCTAGACTACAACCGGCATATAGACTTGAAGTAGGGATTACTTGACTACTTGTGCATTTATACTCGAACGTATCTACTCATATCTACTCTTATTTCATCTTAATCTCACGTTGTTTAATTTGATTGACACGCCACCTTGACTTAGCGAAATAATGTCGAATGCACATATGAATTAGGTTAATATAATTTCCGGGATTATATTACGATGACTCATATGAACGTTCCGACATTATGGCATAAAGAATTTAAGGCGAGTCAAAGAAATTTTTTCTCTCTATCCTAATTCCATATCATGATTAGTATTATTGAAAATAATAATCAACGGTATTCTTGTGTTTTGAAGGAACAATGCCTCCTCGCCGTGTGCCACGCCATGAGACTCCCGAACAAGCCCTTCAACGGATGATAGCCACCGCTGTGGATGCGGCCTTGGCCGATCACTCCTCCAACAACAACAATAACAACAACCACAACAACAACAATCAAGGAGCCGGTAACTCAAGCGAAGGGTGCTCCTACAAAGCCTTTATGGGGTGCAAACCTCATACTTTTGATGGGACCGGGGGACCGGTTACTCTCACTTGATGGTTCGAACAAACGGAGGCCGTCTTTAGCATAAGCGGTTGTCGGGACCAAGATAAAGTCAAATACTCCACTCACACGTTCGCCGGTGTCACCCTCACATGGTAGAACACCTATGTACAATCAGTGGGTACCGATGAAGCTCACGCCCTCTCTTGGGCCGATTTAAGGGAAAAGATTGAAATGTCCCGTTCTTATTGATTAAAAACGTTCCATATTAATTGATTTCGTTGCGAGGTTTTGACCTCTATATGTGACGTTTTTCAAAGACTGCATTCATTTTAAAACAAACCATAACCTTTATTTCATCAATAAAGGTTTAAAAAGCTTTACGTGGATTATCAAATAATAATAATCTAAAATATCATGTTTACACACGACCATTACATAATGATTTACAATACAAATATGTTACAACAAAATAAGTTTCTTGAATGCAGTTTTTACACAATATCATACAAGCATGGACTCCAAATCTCGTCCTTATTTAAGTATGCGACAGCGGAAGCTCTTAATAATCACCTGAGAATAAACATGCTTAAAACGTCAACAAAAATGTTGGTGAGTTATAGGTTTAACTTATATATATCAAATCATAATAATAGACCACAAGATTTCATATTTCAATACACATCCCATACATAGAGATAAAAATCATTCATATGGTGAACACCTGGTAACCGACATTAACAAGATGCATATATAAGAATATCCCCATCATTCCGGGGCACCCTTCGGATATGATATAAATTTCGAAGTACTAAAGCATCCGGTACTTTGGATGGGGTTTGTTAGACCCAATAGATCTATCTTTAGGATTCGCATCAATTAGGGTGTCTGTTCCCTAATTCTTAGATTACCAGACTTAATAAAAAGGGGCATATTCGATTTCGATAATTCAACCATAGAATGTAGTTTCACGTACTTGTGTCTATTTTGTAAATCATTTATAAAACCTGCATGTATTCTCATCCCAAAAATATTAGATTTTAAAAGTGGGACTATAACTCACTTTCACAGATTTTTACTTCGTCGGGAAGTAAGACTTGGCCACTGGTTGATTCACGAACCTATAACAATATATACATATATATCAAAGTATGTTCAAAATATATTTACAACACTTTTAATATATTTTGATGTTTTAAGTTTATTAAGTCAGCTGTCCTCGTTAGTAACCTACAACTAGTTGTCCACAGTTAGATGTACAGAAATAAATCGATAAATATTATCTTGAATCAATCCACGACCCAGTGTATACGTATCTCAGTATTGATCACAACTCAAACTATATATATTTTGGAATCAACCTCAACCCTGTATAGCTAACTCCAACATTCACATATAGAGTGTCTATGGTTGTTCCGAAATATATATAGATGTGTCGACATGATAGGTCGAAACATTGTATACGTGTCTATGGTATCTCAAGATTACATAATTGATAATACTAAAAACGAACATATATTTCATAGCATTATTCCTCAAGAAAGACAAGCTTTTAGTTGCAATTGTTCTATTTATAAGTGATATTCGTTTAAATAATAAAAGGTGAAGACAAAAGACAGATTCGACGAATTGAAGACGCAAACGACAAAAAAAGCTCAAAAGTACAAAATACAATCAAAGAGGTTCCAATTATTGATAAGAAACATCTCGAAATTACAAGAGTACAAGATTCAAAATGCAAAGTACAAGATATTAAATTGTACGCAAGGACGTTCAAAAATCCGGAACCGGGACCAGAGTCAACTCTCAACGTTCGACGCAACGGACTAAAAATTACAAGTTAACTATGTATATAAATATAATATAATATATAATTAATTATATAAATTATATATATATATTATATTTATATAATAAACCGTCGGTAAACAAAGAGCCAAAATGGAGTGAGCTGTAATTACAAACTCCGCGACTCGCGGAGTTTGAAGAAGGAATGGGCCGCGAGTCGCGGAGCCCCAAAAACTGAAACTCCCTATAAAGCCCAACGAATTTTGATCAATTTATCATCCAATATACATCATTCTCTCTATCTATATACGTAATATTTATTTATAATTTATATTTTAATTTTAATTTTAATTTTAATATTAATAATAAGGGTATGTTAGCGAATGTTGTAAGGGTGTAAGTCGAAATTCTGTCCGTGTAACGCTACGCTATTTTTAATCATTGTAAGTTATGTTCAACCTTTTTAATTTAATGTCTCGTAGCTAAGTTATTATTATGCTTATTTAATACCGAAGTAATCATGATGTTGGGCTAATTACTAAAATTGGGTAATTGGGCTTTGTACCATAATTGGGGTTTGGATAAAAGAACGACACTTATGGAAATTAGACTATGGGCTATTAATGGGTTTTATATTAACTAAACAATACCTTGTTAATTTAATATACAAACTTATAATTCGACGTATTTATATATAACCACATACGCTTGACTGGGTACGGTGGGCGGGATATCTATAAATACCAATAATTATTCATTTTACCGGATACGGAACTGGATTAATAGTTAATAGACTTGTTGAAACAGGGGTGAATTACATTTAAGGGTAATTGGTGTAATTGTTAACAGAGTAGTAAAACCTTGGTTTACACGCAGTCGATAACCTGGTGTATTCATTAAACAAAGTATTAAAACCTTGTTACAATTCGAATCCCCAATTAGTTGGAATATTTGACTTCGGGAATAAGAATAATTTGACGAAGGCTTTCGCTCTTTATATTTATGACTGATGGACTATTATGGACAAAATCCGTATGGACATATTAAATAATTCAGGACAAAGGACAATTAACCCATGGGCATAAAACTAAAATCAACACGTCAAACATCATGATTACGGAAGTTTAAATAAGCATAATTCTTTTATTTCATATTTAATTTCATTTATTTTATATTTAATTGCACTTCTAATTATCGCATTTTTATTTATTGTTATTGTATTTAATTGCACTTTTAATTATCGTACTTTTTAATTATCGCAAGTTTATTTTATCGCACTTTTATTATTCGTAATTTCATTATCGTTATTTACTTTATGCTTTAAATTAAGTCTTTTATTTAATATTTTACATTTGGTTTTAACTGCGACTGAAGAATTAAAATCGACAAACCGGTCATTAAACGGTAAAAACCCCCCTTTATAATAATAATATTACTTATATATATATTTGAATTTTTATAAAAGTAAACTAATATAGCGTTAAGCTTTGTTTAAAGATTTTCCCTGTGGAACGAACCGGACTTACTAAAAACTACACTACTGTACGATTAGGTACACTGCCTATAAGTGTTGTAGCAAGGTTTAAATATATCCATTCTCTAAATAAATAAATATCTTGTGTAAAATTGTATCGTATTTAATAGTATTTTCTGCTAAAATATAAAACTATTTTATATACACCTCGCATAACATCAAGTATTTTTGGCGCCGCTGCCGGGGAACAATCTAGCTTAAAAGCCGGAAGCGCAACGCTACAGGAAAAAAAAAAGATTTTTATTTTTAGTTTACTTTTATTAAAATTCATTTTTGTAAAAATACGTTTTTAATTATTCAAAAATATAAAAAGAAAAACAAAAATTTATATATTTTTAAGATTTTATTAAATATTTAAGTTTTATAAAGTTTCTTTATTTTTATTTTAGTTTTTAAATATAAGTTTCTATTATATAAATATTTTAGATTTTAAAATAGAAAACAGAAAATATAAAATTAAAAAAAAAATGCGTCGAATTTTAAACTGTACCTGAGTTGAAAATTGGAACCCCGCGACTCGCGGAGTTTGCAGCCTCGATTATCGCAACTCGCGGAGCCACCCTGACACCGACAGAAACCCTAATCAGCATTTATTACGGGTAATTATTAATTATTATTATTAATAAACCCTAATTACTTAATTATTAATATAATTAGTTTAAGTTTTTAAATTAAATTGTATTTTAAATTTTAATTAGTTTTATTATATATAAAATTAATAGTTTTATAAAATAAATAATATAAATATTTGTATAAAAATTGTACTTTTTACAACTTTTAGTTTATTTTTATATTTTGTCCCTTTTTAATCGTTTTAGCGTAATATTTATATTTTTAGCTCATATTTAGTTTTAAACTTAGTTTTTGCCATAGTTATTTTTACTTCTAGATTTTTAGGCTTTGACGTAGAATTCCTTAAGTGCTTTTTCTTTAGACTAAGATTTAGGTACTTTAGAATTTTGCGACGCCTTTTTAAGTTTTAGTTTCTTTTTAAGTTATTTCCATTTGGGATTTAGTTTTTCCTGTAAGCTTTAATATTTTTAGACGACTTTTACCTATGTATCAATTATCATTCCAATTAGTAATCTCAATTTGCGATTATAATTTTAAGTTAGTTGTGGTAATAAGGTTAGGTTAGTCAAGTGTTTTTAAGTTTTATAAGTTTCTTTTATTTTTCCGTCACCTTTTATTTTTCAACCATTTTTCTTTTTCGACCTTTTTCGACACGCTCTTTTTCTTTCTTATTTCTCGCTATTCTAGTTTTTAGGACATAGATTTTTATTCTACTTCTTATCTAAATTTCTTAAAATTACGAAAATTTATTTTAAGTGGTTAAATTGATAGACATCAAAATTTTCTGGTTCGTAGTAATAGTTGGATTTGTACGTGGACCGGGTTATTAGAGCCAAACAGTCCTCAATTATATTGAGACCAAACGAATCCTGCCCCTCTGCTGCATCTTTTGGCTATTCGAAACGTGGGCAAAATCAGAAAAGTATATTGATTAGATAACTTATTATAATTTTTCTTTCCTTTTAAAAACTAATAGGATATTCAGTGAATGCACCGAGCAAGACGTTCATCACCTTTTGTACGTTCACCACCTGTAACTAGATCAAGACATTTAGCAAATATTACTGCCGTTGATTTTTCTTTAGAATCGTCATCCAGTCGACCAAGTACTCCAGTTCAAATTTCCGATAATTCATTTTTTGAACCCGACCTCACAATTGAGAATCCGGAGAATATTCAGGGACGATTCATAGATCCTGAACCACTAAATTTTCCTCCGGAACCACCAATCATTCAAACAGAGATTGTTGAAGAACGAACCATTAAATCAGAATCCTCTAGTGATTTCGATTCAACAAATTCAATTATGGAAGTAACAGAACCATTAAGTATGGAAGACCGAATGAGAGCTAAACGCACTGGACAAGGTCACTCAATTACTCATCCAGACATTAATGCGCCAGATTATGAAATCAAAGGACAAATTCTACACATGGTGACTAATCAATGCCAATTTAGTGGTGCGCCGAAGGAAGATCCAAATGAACATCTACGTACCTTTAATAGGATCTGCACACTATTTAAAATCCGAGAAGTGGAGGATGAACAGATATATCTCATGTTATTTCCCTGGACTTTAAAGGGAGAAGCCAAAGATTGGTTGGAATCGTTACCTGAAGGGGCGATTGATACAAGGGACGTATTAGTTGAAAAATTTCTTAAACAATTCTTTCCTGCATCTAAAGCCGTAAGACTTCAAGGAGAAATTGTTACATTCACACAGAAGCCGAATGAAACTCTATATGAGGCGTGGACTAGATTTGGAAAGTTGTTAAGAGGATGTCCGCAACATGGTTTAGACACCTGTCAAATAGTACAAATATTCTACCAAGGATGCGACATCACTACAAGGAAAGACATAGATATAGCAGCTGGTGGTTCTATTATGAAGAAAACCGAAACTGATGCTTACAAAATTATTGATAACACTGCTTCCCACTCACATGAGTGGCACCAAGAAAAAGATATCGTTAGATCATCTAAAGCAGCTAGAGCCGATTCTAGCCATGACTTAGATTCCATTTCCGCAAAGATAGATGCTGTCGAGAGACGAATGGAAAAGATGACTAAAGATATTCACTCAATACGAATTAGTTGTGAGCAGTGTGGAGGACCACATTTGACAAAAGATTGTCTCAGTATTGAATTAACAATGGAACAAAGAGAGAATATTTCATACATAAACCAAAGGCCTGGAAATAATTATCAGAATAATTATCAACCGCCAAGACCGATTTACAATCAAAACCAGAATTATAACCGAAATATTCCATACAACAACCAACAAGGTCCTAGCAATCAACAAGTATCCAATAATACTTACAACCAGCAAAGACCTAATTTTCAAAACAAACCACCACAACAAACCGATGATAAAAAGCCGAATTTAGAAGATATGATGACGAAGCTAGTTGAAACTCAAACGCAGTTTTTCACATCTCAGAAACAAACTAATGAACAAAATGCTCAAGCATTTAGAAATCAACAAGCTTCTATTCAAAATCTGGAACAAGAAGTAAGTAACCTAGCAAGGTTAATAGGTGAAAGAAAACCGGGAAGTCTACCTAGTGATACAAATGCTAACCCCCGGAATGAAATAGCTAAAGCCATTACCACAAGAAGTGGTACAACACTTAAACCACCTGAAATACTTGTAACTTCTGATGAAGCTATTCCTACTCCACAAGAACCACAACCTAATCAAGATAAGGAAAAAGAACCGGTAGTTGAAAAGGTTAATGAAGATAACACAGTTAAGGCTAAACCTTATGTTAAACCATACCAACCACCACTTCCTTACCCAAGTAAAATGAAGAAAGAGAAACTTGAAGCCAAGCAATCCAAATTCTTGGATATGTTTAAACAGATAAATGTAAATCTTCCTTTCATTGATGTGATTTCAGGAATGCCTAGATATGCTAAATTCTTGAAAGATCTAATCTCAAATAGAAAGAAAATGGAAGAACTCTCGGCTGTTACCATGAATGCTAATTGTTCAGCAGTGCTGTTGAATAAGATACCCGAAAAATTATCTGATCCAGGAAGTTTCACAATTCCATATTTTCTGGGTAGTCTTAGTTCAATAGAAGCATTGGCAGACTTAGGTGCTAGTATAAATCTAATGCCGTATTCACTATACGCTAAACTAGACCTTGGAGAATTGAAACCAACCAGAATAAGCATACAACTAGCCGATAGATCAATAAAATATCCTAGAGGGATAATGGAGAACATGCTAGTTAAAGTTGGTACTTTAGTATTTCCAGTAGATTTTGTTGTTCTGGACATGGAAGAAGATTCTCAAGTTCCTCTCATATTAGGAAGACCATTCTTAAACATGGCTAAAGCAATGATAGAAGTGTTCGGTAAGAAATTGACCCTAAGTATAGAGGATGAGAGTGTTACCTTTTCAGTTGATAGAGCAATGCAACAACCACAATCTGCAGATGATACATGTTATTATATTCAAACTATAGATGCACATGCAGAATTATTAGAAGAATTTCCAGAATTACAAGGAACAGGAGAATGTTCTTTAGGAGAAGGTAATGAACCAATTGATGAAGCTGAAATGTTAGCTACACTTATAGCTAATGGATATGAACCAACAACAGAAGAAATTCAAATGCTAAAAGAAGAAGACAGATATCGATACAAATCATCGATAGAAGAACCTCCGAAATTAGAGTTAAAGCCACTTCCAAACCATTTGGAATACGCTTATTTACATGGTGAATCTGAATTACCTGTAATAATATCGTCTTCTCTTACTGAAAATGAGAAATCACAACTCATTTCTATGTTGAAAGCTCATAAACCAGCCATTGCATGGAAGATTCATGATATTAAAGGAATAAGTCCTTCGTATTGCACACATAAAATCCTTATGGAAGAAGGTCATAAAACGTATGTGCAACGCCAACGAAGACTAAATCCTAATATGCAAGATGTAGTTAAGAAAGAGATTATTAAACTGCTAGATGCAGGTCTAATTTATCCAATCTCTGATAGTCCATGGGTAAGCCCAGTTCAATGCGTGCCTAAGAAGGGTGGCATGACTGTCATTACAAATGAGAAAAATGAGCTTATTCCTACTAGGACTGTAATAGGATGGCATGTGTGTATTGATTATAGAAAATTAAATGACGCCACCAGAAAAGATCACTTTCCCTTACCTTTCATAGATCAAATGTTGGAAAGATTAGCCGGAAATAGTTACTATTGTTTTCTAGATGGATTTTCCGGATATTTTCAAATTCCAATAGCACCCGAAGATCAAGAGAAAACCACATTCACGTGCCCTTATGGTACTTTTGCTTACAAACGCATGCCATTTGGACTTTGTAACGCCCCTGCAACCTTTCAAAGGTGTATGATGGCGATTTTTCACGACATGATAGAAGAATGCATGGAAGTTTTCATGGATGACTTTTTAGTCTTCGGTGATACATTTGAATCATGTCTAGTTAATCTGGAACGAATGCTTATTAGATGCGAACAATCAAATCTAGTTCTTAATTGGGAGAAATGCCATTTTATGGTTAAAGAAGGCATCGTTCTTGGTCATAAAATTTCAAAAGAAGGAATTGAAGTGGATAGAGCTAAAGTAGATGTAATTGCTAAACTTCCACATCCCACCAATGTTAGAGGAGTTAGGAGTTTTCTAGGGCATGCCGGTTTTTACCGACGTTTCATAAAAGATTTTTCTAAAATTGCCACTCCTATAAATAAACTCCTAGAAAAGGATGCTCCATTCATCTTTTCAGATGAGTGTATCAAATCTTTTAATATTCTTAAAGAGAAACTCACTAATGCGCCGATCATGATAACACCAAATTGGAATCTACCATTTGAACTAATGTGCGATGCAAGTGATTTTGCAATGGGAGCCGTTTTAGGACAAAGGATTGAAAAACGATTTCAACCTATATATTATGCTAGTAAGACGTTACAAGGAGCACAAACGAACTATACAACTACTAAAAAAGAACTCCTTGCTATTGTCTTTGCTTTTGACAAATTTCGATCATATCTCGTTCTAGCAAAAACGGTGGTCTATACCGACCATTCTGCTCTTAGATACCTATTTTCAAAACAAGATGCTAAACCAAGATTAATCCGTTGGATCTTACTCTTACAAGAGTTTGATATTGAAATTCGAGATAAAAAAGGAGCAGAAAATCTCGCCGCTGATCATCTTTCTCGTCTTGAAAATCCCGAATTAGAAGTTCTAAATGAATCGGCCATACAAGACAACTTTCCTGATGAATATCTATTGAAGATAGATTATAATGAAATCCCATGGTTTGCAGACTATGCAAACTATTTAGTATGTGAATTCCTTGAAAAAGGATTATCGTACCAAAAACGAAAGAAATTCTTCAGTGATATAAAACACTATTTTTGGGAAGATCCACATCTGTTTAAAAGTTGTCCCGATGGAATAATACGCCGATGTGTATTTGGAGATGAAGCTAGTAAAATTTTAAACCATTGTCACACAGGACCAACAGGAGGGCATTATGGGCCTCAACTAACAGCAAGAAAAGTTTATGATGCTGGATTCTATTGGCCTACAATTTACAAAGACTCACACCTTCTTTGCAAATCCTGTGATGCTTGTCAAAGGGCCAGAAAAATAAGTCGACGTGATGAAATGCCACAAAATGTCATCCAAGTATGTGAAGTATTTGACATTTGGGGTATTGACTTTATGGGTCCATTTCCAAAATCTCATAATAATCTATATATACTCGTAGCCATTGATTATGTATCTAAATGGGCGGAAGCACAAGCTCTCCCAACTAACGATGCACGAGTTGTAGTCAACTTTTTAAAACGTCTTTTTGCAAGGTTTGGAACACCGAAAGCTTTAATAAGTGATCGGTGTACTCATTTCTGTAATAATCAACTTGAGAAAGTTCTTAAAAGATATGGAGTAACTCATAAAATCTCCACCTCATATCATCCACAAACAAGTGGACAAGTTGAAAATACCAACCGAGCTTTAAAACGTATTCTAGAGAAAACCGTAGGATCAAATCCGAAGGAATGGTCCATTAAATTGGAGGATGCACTCTGGGCTTTTAGAACAGCCTACAAAACTCCAATTGGAACCACACCTTTTAGACTTGTTTATGGAAAAGCATGTCATCTTCCAGTAGAAATTGAACACAAAGCATTTTGGGCTTTGAAGACATGTAATCTTGATTTACATGAAGCCGGACGTCTACGATTAAGTCAACTAAACGAATTAGAAGAATTAAGACATGAAGCATACGAAAATTCGTTAATCTATAAAGAAAGAACGAAGAAATGACATGATAAAAGAATCAGAAGTTCAAAAGAATTTAAAGAAGGAGACAGAGTTCTTCTTTTCAATTCACGATTCAAGCTATTTCCTGGAAAATTGAAATCAAGATGGTCTGGACCATTCATAGTCAAAAGAGTTTTCCCATACGGAACGATAGAATTAATAAATTCAAATGGGATTGAATTTAAAGTTAATGGTCACAGAGTTAAACATTACATACATGGTCCGATGGAAGTTGACAATGAAGTTAATCATAATTTCACCACCCAAGAAAACCTTCAAAATGAAAACATAAATATGTTATCAACAACATATGAAAAATCAAAATTGGAATATAGGGAGGATTCAAATTTGAGTGATGAAGAAGAATTCCTATACAAACCTCCCATTCCAAGAAACGAAGAAAAATGTGAACAAGAAATTCAAATAGAAATGAAAGAACCAAGGAAAGAACACCCGAAAAAGGTTTACAAACCAACTCGACTTACTAAAGCAGGAGACCCGGGTGAATTTATCATTTCTTGCTTACTTAATGATGGTGCTGTATATAATGGACTCGCAGATTTAGGAGCAAGTGCAAATATTATGCCTCTTTCCTTATACAAAAGATTAGGCATGGGTAAATTAAAACCAACCAAAATAGGTGTTCAATCATTTGACCAAACCATTAAACACCCGGTTGGAATAGCAAATAATTTACTTGTTAACGTGGAAAGTTTGACCTTTGTTGCAAACTTCAGAGTGATTAATATGGAGGAAAACCTTGATATTCCTCTAATTCTAGGTCGCCCATTTTTAGCAACCACCGAGGCATTCATTGATGTAAGAGAAGGTAGAATGACACTTAGGGATGGTGATACATCGATCACCTTTGTGAACCGAAAGTTTAGATCTCCACAAACCAAAACTGTTAGACCAATAAAAACGCATAAGTGTGGGGAAGATGAAGAAACACTTAATGATGATCCAATCACAAAGAATGCCATTGATGATACGAAATTAGATGAACCCATTTTTAACAGTTCAACGAAGAAACTTTATAAACGGATTCACGATGCTAAGATTAAAGGAAACTTTAAGTTATATAACCGATTAATATCCAATTTATCGTCAAAAGAAAAGGCAATGTTAGTTGAATTTGTGAAAGTTACGGAGGAATTCAACAAATGGATTGAAGTAAAAGTCAAAGATATACAAGTTATTGAAGATTCAATTGAAAATAATGTTAATCACAATTTCAACTAAGTATAGGGGGTTTATGTATTTCTGTTAGAGTTAGATTGTCTGTTTTCGTGTAGTTCTCGAAAATGGAACCCGAACGGTCTTTCCCTAGCAGACCCTAAAGAACTAGTCTTCTCCCCCCATTCTGAATTTTTATTTTTTTTAGGAAATGAAGACTGCCTGTGAACTAAACCATGGTCTAATGCTACATGCTTTGATCACTAAACGTAATAATGACACACTTCCAAGTGAAATAGTATCAGTAATCAGAGAAAGATTGGACGGAGTTAGAAAAGAATCCAGATGCGAAGATAATAAGTTACAATTTGGTAAAGGAAAATCAAAATCTGCAGCGAAAAGAAGAGCACGACACCTAGAAAGATGTCACAAATGCGGAAAATGGTCACATGGAGGTAAATGTTCAAATAATCAAACCTATTCAAACACCGAATTTGTTTCTTTATGCAGAGACGGACCGTTCATATGTTTAGAAGAAAAAACACTGAATGCTCGAGGTTACGCCTATGTAGCCATGGAAAACCAATTAAACCGACTATCTTATGAATGGGATAGATCATATAACTAAGAAATCTATTTCACAGGTATGTTTGTACAGTTTTTATTTTTTTTATTTTTATTTTTAACATTTTGATAATAAACGCTAATTTGTTCGCTATAAAGTATTAAATTGGTATTGAATAAAATTAGGTTTGGCGACCGAAATTATTGATATCATTCAAAAATTTATTACATCACTGCGAAATTTAACGTTTATTCTTAAGGTATAAATATCTTTAATCAATCAACCCAAAATATTTCAAAAATTCGTCATGAGTTAAATTAGGTCTTGGAACCGAAATTACTTTACCGAAAAGAGGGGCGCATATTTTTGATAATATTTGATTGATTAAAGTGGGATAAAAAGCCAAAAAGATTTTTCATTTTATTTTTACCATGTTTTTAAAATTAATATATAAATCTTAAATTAATATTGTAAACTTTGTAAAAAAAAATATATTTAAAATTGTAAATATTTGAAAAATTAATATAAGTTTGGTGTGAATTTATAATATGAATTTTTAAATTAAGTTTGGTGTGAATTTTTAATTTTTAAAATATGAATTTTATTTTTATGCATTTTAAATTGTAAGTTTGGTGTGAATTTTTAATATTAATTTTGAATTTTATATTTAAATTGTGTGAATTTAAAAACAAAAATTTACTTTATCTCATTAAGTTAAAAATATGATTTTTAAAATTCGTCGTAAGTTGAAGACTAGGTCTTTGAACCGAAATTGCTTTACCCAAGGGAGGGACGAGAACTTTTATTATCATTATTTTTAATCTTATTGAATTAAAGTATGCCAAAAACATTAAAAAAACCCCAAAAATCTTAGCTTTTAAAACAATCGCTACAAAAAGACAAATTTTAAAATTTTGTCAAAGGACGGACTAGGACATCGATCTGAAACGACCTCGTCCTAAATAACAAGAGAAACAAAATTTTAAAATTAATTACTTAATTGTTTTAATTAGTATAAGATGTTAAAAAAAATATATACAAACTCCGCGACTCGCGGAGTTTGAAGGTTCAAACACCACGACTCGCGGAGGGGCCGAATTACAGAAAAAAATAAAGGAGCTGGAACAGCTCAGTCCACACAACACCCACAAAACATACTGCGAAAAAACCCAAAAATATCACACAAAAATCGAATTTTTTCACCATTAATCATCAAATCTTTTACTAAAATCATGTTGAGAATGATGCTATCAAGGAATTACTCAAGAAAAACGGTAAATTTCTACACCTAAACACCATTTAATCCAAAAATTAGTGTTCTTGAGCAATTTTATACCCAATTCGATTTTGATGCTTTTTAGTGTAATTATGCTTAAATTGCTTATGTATTATGCTTGTATAACCTAGATTGATGCTATTTAACATGATTAGAAGCCTTAAACTTCAAATTTTGAGTAATCTAGGGTTTGTGTTCTTGAGCAATTTGGGGCTTTTTGATATAAACAGGTTATGGCCAATTTTTATCATGAATTGTTGCTAAATTAAGTAGTGTAACATGTTTAGGTAGTTAAATGATCCAAACTTTGAGCCTAAACATGATTTTGAGAATTAAAGTGGACTTTTTCAATTCTAAAATTCATGAACTTGATTTTTGAGAGATAATGCCATTTGAAACTTGTTTAATTGCTAGTAATGATTATTTTGACATGTTATTTGAGTTGAATGCTTATGAACTTGGCGAACATTTTCGTATATGCTTATTTGAAAAAGTGTAGATTTGATGAAAATATGAAAATGAGCTTAAGTTTGATATAAATTGATCATGTCATTGTAATTATTTTGATTGATGATTTTGCTGACACTAATGCATATTTTGATGCACAAAAATTGTGTTTGATGTGTTTTGCAGACTGAAAGGGGTGAATCTTCATCCCAAGCTCGCAATGCTCCTGCTGAGAATTCGGAACAACAGGAGGTGGATAACTACTACAAACAAGATATACCTCATCCAGTCATGACATTTTCTGATATGCACTTGGAAGATTTGCACCCGAACCTGAGATTTGACAGACTTTGGATAGATTATCCAAAATACCAAAGGGGTTTGCATACTCTTCATTCTAAAGTTGTTGAGGTACCTAGGATCATAGAATGGGGACCATTAGAAGCTGTAGAATTGGCCAGGCCAATTAGGGAATTACTTGCACAGAGGTATGGTAATTCTACTTTTAACGACTGGGTACGTTTATTCACCATGCGTAGACCTGTATATAAAGTATGGTGTGAAGAATTGTTGTGTAGTATAGAATTAAATGATCGGGTAGCTAGTTTAACCGATCGATCTTTTATTAGATTTTTGTTGGGAGGTTCGATGCGCCACATGTCTTTACTAGACATGGCTCAGGCTTTACGTATATATACGCCTGAGGAGTTAGCATCTGCCGATTGTAGAGGGTTGATACTAAATGGTAGAAAGATAGATGAAAATTTTGATACACATGGTGTATGGAGTCAAATGACAAGCCATCACCGATTCAAAGGGGGAAATTACTCTTATTTGGATATAGATAGAGCTGAATTAAGAGTAATTCATAGGTTTTTAGCTAATTCTATTACACAAAGAGGTAAGAACAAGGAAAAGGTAAATGAACAGGATTTGTTTTACCATATGTGTATTCGAGACCCACAAAGCGCTGTAAGTATACCTTATTGTGTGGGTTATTATTTATCAGCTATGGTTAGGGGGATGAGACCGCATAGCATAATAGGAGGTGGTATATTTATTACTTTGATTGCTGAATATCTCGGTATGGATATAAGTCGGGGGGGATTATTAGTCGAAGAACCAGAACCCCGCGATACAATAGGTTTAAATGTATACCATGGTGCGAAAGTTTTGAAGTGGTGAAATAACGCCGCAGTACAATACCATGGTAGACATCCACAGGTTGAGAGAAACCAACAGCAAGGTAATGTAGGAGGGGAAATGAAATGCAAGAAATGCAAAGGTTTATAGCTTCACAGGAGTACGAAAATGCTAGACAAAGAGCATTTGAAGATTGGCAAGTTCATCAAAACCAAATCATAGCTTATTGCCAACATATAGGTAGAAACTATATTCCTACTCCAAAGCCCATATTCCCTCCCTGGTCTATAGAGATTCAACCACCGTATCCTACGTATAACCCAGCCGAAGCATTTTATAGCACCTATGGTTATGCATGGAACCCCTACTGGTATCAGTATCATCCCTAGTCTACTTAGTTTTTTTTTATTTTATTATTTGTAATGTTGATACGTTTAATACTTATTTAATATTGTAATAGTTTTTATAATTTTCTAACTTTTATTCTTAGATTTTAATAATTTTTGAATGTGGGGTAATATACCAAACTTCAAAAATATGTATATATGTATGCAGTTTATCTTATGTACACAACATGGTAAAACAACGCATTTTCAAAGACTGGCATTAAGTTCAGCAAAAGCAACTAATTTTGACGACAAGATGCAAAATATATGTGAAATAATAACAAGACGGAATGAACAAATGATGTGCACCATTTATCATTCAGCAAACAAACACAAATATGTTTGGAAACTTTGGTAAAATTTAATCATTTTCACACAAATCACCCTCAATAATTTAAATTGTTACTGATTTCTTGCAAATGAGGGCATTGCAAGATCTTAAGTGTGGGAAGGGGTTAAATTCTTTCGGATTTTAAAATTTTTACTTTATACACTTGGTTACCATTAGAAATACTAGTAAATTTGTAGTTGTATTAGAATCTAGTGCTCTCTGATAATAAAGAACAGCCCTAGTCTTATATACTGACTACCCAATTCTAGTAAAATTTTTCAAAATTTTTAATTAAATGAACTCAAAATCATGTTTATACATATTTATGAATGATAAAAGCTGTAACATCCCGCGTTTTTCCGTTAAATTTATTTTAACACCGTCTTTTTTTTTATATAATATCTTTCGTTATTCAAATTTGTATCTTTCGTTAACTAACGTTCATAATATTCTCGTTATCTAATTATAAAGTCATCCGTTACTCGAACGTTTTTAAAAATATTCGTTGGGTTAATTCCCGCACCCGCTTTGAAACTCGAGGGACCGAGATTGCCAAATGGGCAAACTAGTTGACTAGGTCAACTAGTCAACCCACTTACCACATCCATTCATTTCATCTCCACCTCCCACCTTCATCCTCCTCTTTCTCTCTACTTCCCATTTTTGAACTCAAAACCCTCAAACATAAAATCATCATCTAAATCCGATTGGAGAAGCAAACATCAAAACAAATTACATTTTCGTGATCCTCTCTTCATCCTCTACATTTTGATACCAATATCATCAAGTTTGGGTAACATTTCTAAAACTCTAGATTTCTCTAAATTCGTGTTTTTGACTTGAAATGGTGTTAGTTAGTGTCTATGGCTCATTGTGATGTCGTGTATGTAATTTGTATGCTCGATTTGTTGTTTTTGGTGTAACTAGCTTGAATATGAAAATTGCTTGCTTAATCTTTGATTTTGGATGATTAAAAGTGGTTTAATTGTTAAAGTTCATGTATTAAATGTGTTACTAGCATCATTAGCTTCAAATTGATGTGTAGGTTGATTAAGAAAACTTCAAAAACATGATTATTGATTTTGAGATGTTTGACTAGGGTTTGATAGTTCTTGACATGAATTTTTGGATGCTTGAATGTCATGGAATGTTAATTGTTAGTGTTTAGTAGTAATGTATGCTTCATTACCTTCAAAACGGCATATCATACATGTAAATTGGTTGCCCGAATCATAAAATGCGTTTTAGAACTTGAAACTTTGATTATGAACGTTTAATGCAGTTTTTGGTTGTTGTTAGTGATGAATTGCTTGATGAAATGTGCTTAGTTGTTTTCCTTGTCAAATTACCTTTCCAACGATATATAGTATGCATTTTGGATGTTTTCGGTTCATAAAATATGTTAATTTGAGTTTTGGTTCGTGACTTGGTCTATTTTTTTCTGCAAACTGCATGATTCCCAGGTATTGCGCGCCGCGCATTTACCCGCGCGCCGCACAGTTTGCCTTCTTGGTTGAGTTCTGACCAGAAATTGCACTGGGTGCGCGCCGCGCAACCCATTGCGCGCCGCGCATATGCCCAGCTCATTTTTGTTTTTATTTTTCCTTTCACAAAATGTTTCCCGCTTAACCGTAACTCCGATTAACATGAAACTTGGCCATTCTGCTCATAAATGATTTCTCATCATGGGAAAATTGTCGGATACCCGACCCGACCCCGTTGACTTTGACTTTGACCAGGTTTGACTTTTAGTCAAACATAACCAAACGATTATACAATCGTTCTAACATACTTAACTACTTGTATCGTGCATGAAACTTGACAAATTGATTCACATGCTATATTAATCGAGTCGTAACGAGCCATAGGACTAATTGAACATCTTTGACCTATCGTGTTTACCGTTATTGATACAACCTATTGTTTAGGTCAAGATTAGCATTGTTCTTTGCACACGTTTACTTGTTGAAGTACTTTACTACTCGTGCACTCAAAGTGAGATCATAGTCCCACTTTTACTCTTTTTGAACTTACATTTGGGATGAGAAAACATAAACATTTCTTTTACTAAGTGAACACGAGTACAGGAAAACAAACATTCTACATACGAGTTTAGAACAAAAATCCTCAATTCGATTATCATTAGTTACACTTGCCGGGTGTAAGCGAGAACTTATGTTATATGGCCATATGGGTTGACAACCCTCATCTTTGACGGTTCGCTACCGTCTACGGATGAAATATATTTTCGAGAATCAGTGTTTGTTCTAGCACTAAGTGATGGGGTATACAATGGAAGGAATGTTAAGCTTTGATAATTGGGTGCTCGTGAAACAAACTTTTGGAATGTATTACTATTATTTCATTGATGCAAATCTTGTGGTTCACTTGTACTTACTTACTTAAACCTATGATTTCACCAACGTTTTCGTTGACAGATTTCTATGTTTTTCTCAGGTCCTTGAACGATACATGATACATGCTTCCGCTCATTATTTGATACTTGCATTGGATGTCGAGTATATGTGCATTTCATGGAGCGTCTTTTGACTTTACTTTAAACCGTGTCGCCTAGATTTCATTCGTATTATAACGTTGTAACTTAACTATTGGTTGAACAATTCTTGTAAACTTTGGGAACAATCTTTATTTTGAAATGAAGGCGACATATTTTGGTCAAACGTTATCTTAAAGACTTATAATCAGGTAACGGGACCCACGTAGACGGCGCCGTCACTTGACGATTTGTCGGGGTCGCTACAAGTGGTATCAGAGCCTTGGTTGTAGGGATTTAGAGTTCATTTGTGTCCACCCCGAGTCATAGGGTACATAGGTGAATCTAGACTACAACCGGCATATAGACTGAAGTAGGAATTACTTGACTAATTGTGCATTTATACTCGAACTCTTCTATCATATCTAACTCGTATTCGATCTTGATCTTACGTTGATAAATTTTGTTGATGCGCCACCTTGACTTTATGAAGTAATGTTAAATGCACATGAGAATCAGGGTAATATAATTTCCGGGATTATATTACGGTGATTCACATGGACGTTCCGACATTATGACATAGAGAATTTAAGGCGAGTCAAGGAAAATTTTCTCTCTATCCTTATTCCATGCCACGGTTAGTATTGTTGAAAATACTAACCAACGATATTCTTGTCTCATGAAGGAACAATGGCTCACCAAGGTCAACACAATACTCCTCTCGAAACTCTAGAACAAGCTCTTCAACGAACGATAACCACCGCCGTGGGTACGGCCGTGGCCGATCACTTTTCTAACAACAACAATCATGGAGCCGGTAATTCAATCGAAGGTTGCTCCTACAAGAACTTCATGAAGTACAATCCTCCCACTTTCGATGGAACCGGAGGACCGGTTACTCTCACCCGATGGTTTGAACAAATGGAGACCGTTTTTAACACAAGCGGTTGTCGAGACCAAGATAAGGTCAAGTTTTCCACCCTCACTTTCACCGGCATTGCTCTCTCGTGGTGGAACACGTATGTACAATTGGTGGGAAGCGATGAAGCCCACACACTCTCTTGGACCGAATTAAGAGAAAGAATGATCACCGAATACTTCCCGCGCGACGAGACTCGAAGGCTCGAACAGGGTCTAAGGAATTTAAAAACGGTCGGAAATGACCTCGAAGCTTATAATCAACGGTTTACTGAACTAGTCTCGATGTGTCCAAATCTCATGACTCCCGAATCCCTAAGAGTCGAACTTTACATGGATGGCCTCCCTAAGAGCATTCAACACAAGGTAATGACATCTCAACCCACTAACCTACGAGAGGCTTTAACAATGGCCCGCCAAGCCTTAGAAACGGTGAATGAAATGGAAGCACCGGCACCAATGGTCGAGAACCACCCGAGTAACAACAAAAGAACATGGGAAGCCTCTCAATCAAGCAACCACAACAATAACAACAACCCCGCCAAGAAGCCTTTTACCTCCAACGACAAGAAAGGCTATGCCGGAAAACTACCTTTTTGTAACGAATGCCACAAGCATCACTTTGAAGGATGTGGCAGGTTTCACCACCGGCGCCAAGGACCCGTCGCTCGAAAGATGCCCAACGCACACAGAACGGGTGCTTGCTTCGAATGTGGCCAACTGGGTCATTTTAGGAATGTGTGCCCAAATAAGAAAATCAACCCCAACGCACGCCGTTGAACCTTCAACATCGACACCTAGGATGCCCGGAACGACGATGGACTAGTAACGGGTACGTTTCTTCACAACAAACCGTATACTTCATACTTATTCGATTTCATTACCGTTAGACGTTTTATAACCAAGTCCTTGACTCGTGCTCTTTGCACTCCACTTTTTCCCTAGACACTACTTAGGCAATTTAAGTGACCAACGGAATATATTGTGTGCCTATAAATTTTATCAGAGGATATACGTTAAGAATTATGACTTGACACCTATAGAACTAAGGAGCTCAAAACCTTTTCGTTAAGGAGAAATTTTTTTTTCTTTCTTTCCTACAATTATGTATGGATTTTTGTAAACTAAATAATTTTCGGTTGGAAACCGATACCCACTTCCTCGTATCCATGACCTCATGATTATTTGCGTGAAACTCGTGTGTATTCCAAATCGACCTCCGTTCCGGTTATCACCAATTGGGGGTTAAGGGAGACGATGTCTCCTAAGCCATTTCCGAACTCACAACGTTAGTTGTAAATCTCTCTTAGTACCGTTTGATTTATTTAGGACTCCGTCCGTATTCATGAACCTCCTAAACCACGTATGCAACTTATCTAGACAAATCTGTTATCGTATTTATAGATGACATCTTAACTTATTTAAGTAAAGAAGGAAAACGAACAACATCACCATCTTACGCTCGAACTTTTGAGAAAAGAGCAACTTTATACCAAATTCTCCGAGTGAGAATTTCTGTTGAACGAAGTCCAATTTTCTAGACCATGATGTTAATGGTCAAGGCATTACAATCAATCTCGAAATCAAGCCACATGTAATCAGGAAACTCTCCCAACTCAGACTTGTATTCGTAAAATCTTAGATCTCGTCTATTTTTACCGAAGATTCATTTCTGACTTTTCTCGTGTTACACGACTTTTAAACTCGTTAACTCACTAAGGAAAACTTTAAACCTCTTCATGTCTGAGCCTTGAACGTGATTCTTCACACCAACCTTCCTAGCTAAATTCGTATAGCACTAGATGGAACTCAAACATGGAAATATTTCTACTTGAACGCCGAAAGGCATACTCTCTCGACTCAAAATTAACGTAACTAAAATTCGTTATTTTGCACGAAGAATTCGAATACTAAACTGTAGATCCGATCAACTTTCTCGTCATCACGTACCACACACATACCTCTGTTATTTCACCGTTACCGTCTGATATTACTGGAATTTAAGATAACACACAATCCAACGATACTTCACTCTTCTTTGACTTAACGCCCTTGCGTTGCTGATAATCGTCCAACCATTATTCAACCCCGAACTATACAATTACGTGTACTATCTCGTTTCTCTTTCAGACTTCATTTTTTTTTTTTGACAACTAGAGGCACGTTATGGCAACCTCGAGATGCAAGCTCATCCTATTCTAAGTCCTCATTTCACTCCTATCTTTATCGCTCGCATTTCCGTTTAAAGAAACTCCTTGTAACATTTCTCCATGGATAGAGAAATTCATCATATTACATTAGTATTCGCCACGAGGGTGAATAGTCCTAACGAACATTTTTCGAACCCTAACTAACTTGTTCAAACGTATATTAAGAGATTCTATTCCAACACGGTGCATCTTTGTCAATTATCACGTATCGAAATACTCGTTTCACTTCTAGTTTTGCAAGAAACCTTGGAGACCCGCTTAGACATGAGTACCGCGTACCACCCACAAACCGACGAACCGAGCAAACGAACGATTTACGTCTTGGAAAGACATGTCACAAACTCGTATTGTCACCTTTAGTAGATCACTCTTACAACAGTAGATACCACTCGTGTGTTCACACGCACTTTCCGAAACCCTATATGACCGCTAATGTCATACCCCTGTTCATTTAACCAAAGCATCAACCACCGAAATCTGAACTCCATCAAGAAACAACAATTGAGATCGTTCAAGTCCGAGAAGGGCTCGAGACAACCCATTGTCGCCAGAAGAGTTATACCAAACTTAGATGAAAACCTCACAAATCCCAGTGTGTAATCGCGTAATATTGAGAAACCGCACCTTGGAAAGGTGTAATCCATTTTGGGAAATCGAGAAAGGCTATAGCCGCAATATTGAACCTTTTGAAACCTTGGGACGTATTGGAACCGCTTCCTACCGTTTAGAACTTCCGACTCAATTAAGTTTCCGTTTACCTTACATTTCGTGTAACAAACATAGAAACATGTCCTGCGGAACAGGAACGTGCAATTCTTCTAAATGCACCAACTATTGAAGACAAACTTCTCTTCATAGGAGAACCAGTTGAAACCGGGGATCGTAAAAATCCAAATTCATGAGAACACTCAAGGACGTACCTTCACTTATTCATAGCATTGACATCTCCGGTCTCGAGTGAGAGGTATCGATTATTACTTCCAACTAAATTTCGGGACGAAATTTTTTTTGAGGTGTGGATAATGTAACATCCCGCGTTTTTCCGTTAAATTTATTTTAACACCGTCTTTTTTTTTATATAATATCTTTCGTTATTCAAATTTGTATCTTTCGTTAACTAACGTTCATAATATTCTCGTTATCTAATTATAAAGTCATCCGTTACTCGAACGTTTTTAAAAATATTCGTTGGGTTAATTCCCGCACCTGCTTTGAAACTCGAGGGACCGAGATTGCCAAATGGGCAAACTAGTTGACTAGGTCAACTAGTCAACCCACTTACCACATCCATTCATTTCATCTCCACCTCCCACCTTCATCCTCCTCTTTCTCTCTACTTCCCATTTTTGAACTCAAAACCCTCAAACATAAAATCATCATCTAAATCCGATTGGAGAAGCAAACATCAAAACAAATTACATTTTCGTGATCCTCTCTTCATCCTCTACATTTTGATACCAATATCATCAAGTTTGGGTAACATTTCTAAAACTCTAGATTTCTCTAAATTCGTGTTTTTGACTTGAAATGGTGTTAGTTAGTGTCTATGGCTCATTGTGATGTCGTGTATGTAATTTGTATGCTCGATTTGTTGTTTTTGGTGTAACTAGCTTGAATATGAAAATTGCTTGCTTAATCTTTGATTTTGGATGATTAAAAGTGGTTTAATTGTTAAAGTTCATGTATTAAATGTGTTACTAGCATCATTAGCTTCAAATTGATGTGTAGGTTGATTAAGAAAACTTCAAAAACATGATTATTGATTTTGAGATGTTTGACTAGGGTTTGATAGTTCTTGACATGAATTTTTGGATGCTTGAATGTCATGGAATGTTAATTGTTAGTGTTTAGTAGTAATGTATGCTTCATTACCTTCAAAACGGCATATCATACATGTAAATTGGTTGCCCGAATCATAAAATGCGTTTTAGAACTTGAAACTTTGATTATGAACGTTTAATGCGGTTTTTGGTTGTTGTTAGTGATGAATTGCTTGATGAAATGTGCTTAGTTGTTTTCCTTGTCAAATTACCTTTCCAACGATATATAGTATGCATTTTGGATGTTTTCGGTTCATAAAATATGTTAATTTGAGTTTTGGTTCGTGACTTGGTCTATTTTTTTCTGCAAACTGCATGATTCCCAGGTATTGCGCGCCGCGCATTTACCCGCGCGCCGCACAGAATCAGAAATCCCAGATGTTTGCCTTCTTGGTTGAGTTCTGACCAGAAATTGCACTGGGTGCGCGCCGCGCAACCCATTGCGCGCCGCGCATATGCCCAGCTCATTTTTGTTTTTATTTTTCCTTTCACAAAATGTTTCCCGCTTAACCGTAACTCCGATTAACATGAAACTTGGCCATTCTGCTCATAAATGATTTCTCATCATGGGAAAATTGTCGGATACCCGACCCGACCCCGTTGACTTTGACTTTGACCAGGTTTGACTTTTAGTCAAACATAACCAAACGATTATACAATCGTTCTAACATACTTAACTACTTGTATCGTGCATGAAACTTGACAAATTGATTCACATGCTATATTAATCGAGTCGTAACGAGCCATAGGACTAATTGAACATCTTTGACCTATCGTGTTTACCGTTATTGATACAACCTATTGTTTAGGTCAAGATTAGCATTGTTCTTTGCACACGTTTACTTGTTGAAGTACTTTACTACTCGTGCACTCAAAGTGAGATCATAGTCCCACTTTTACTCTTTTTGAACTTACATTTGGGATGAGAAAACATAAACATTTCTTTTACTAAGTGAACACGAGTACAGGAAAACAAACATTCTACATACGAGTTTAGAACAAAAATCCTCAATTCGATTATCATTAGTTACACTTGCCGGGTGTAAGCGAGAACTTATGTTATATGGCCATATGGGTTGACAACCCTCATCTTTGACGGTTCGCTACCGTCTACGGATGAAATATATTTTCGAGAATCAGTGTTTGTTCTAGCACTAAGTGATGGGGTATACAATGGAAGGAATGTTAAGCTTTGATAATTGGGTGCTCGTGAAACAAACTTTTGGAATGTATTACTATTATTTCATTGATGCAAATCTTGTGGTTCACTTGTACTTACTTACTTAAACCTATGATTTCACCAACGTTTTCGTTGACAGATTTCTATGTTTTTCTCAGGTCCTTGAACGATACATGATACATGCTTCCGCTCATTATTTGATACTTGCATTGGATGTCGAGTATATGTGCATTTCATGGAGCGTCTTTTGACTTTACTTTAAACCGTGTCGCCTAGATTTCATTCGTATTATAACGTTGTAACTTAACTATTAGTTGAACAATTCTTGTAAACTTTGGGAACAATCTTTATTTTGAAATGAAGGCGACATATTTTGGTCAAACGTTATCTTAAAGACTTATAATCAGGTAACGGGACCCACGTAGACGGCGCCGTCACTTGACGATTTGTCGGGGTCGCTACAAAAGCCAAGTGTGGGAAAATTCTCCAAGTTATTCAAAACATATGTCACATATTTTTGTACAAATAACTGAAAATACTTTTGCTTTGGACTAAACTAAACTGTTTTACCCGATGAAAGAAAAGAAGAGATGGATCTACACGATGAATCAATTCCATCATTAAAAGGAAGTAAAGTCTTCCGAAAAAGAAACGCGCTTCTTGATTTAGGTCAGGAAGTTGTCGTCCAGACCAACTGTAGGTTGACGAAAAACCTAGAAAAGTCATCACTAAAATTAGCAGGAAATCCACGGACCTCAGCATTAAGCAGGGTTGCCAAGTGGTCAGATTTATCCTAACCATGAGAAGGATTTATCTCGTACAATGGGGGGCACCATGCAAATTAGCTGGATAAGACTAATGAATCAGATCCCCAGAAAGGATAATCTCCTTAAAAGATCAAAAATCAGCTTTTAAGACTGATATTACTCAATCCTTGAGATTGACCTTAAAGATTGAGAATTACAAACTCATGGAATTCAATGATATCTAAACTCGAGCCTGAACGAGAAAATATTTTGATCAAAATTACAAACCGATTTGTTTTCTAAAAACCCATTTTCAATGCATTCATTACCATTGAATGTAAAATCCTAGGAATTCACCTGGAATTCATTAGGTCACCTGAACCAAATCGGGTGTCAAGCGTAAGAACGGTGGTTGCATAGTGGTCAAAGACAGGACCTTGTGCCAAACCTACAAATTATAAGGGTGAGCTTTACTATTGCTCCTACCAAGGATAGTAATTGCGTCTGACACGTTATAGACCATAATTAAAAGCATGTCAGGGGACATTGCCTTAAGAGTTGCTTGTTCAACGCTTTCCTTTACAACCGGACGGTAGTTTACCGAAAGGTAATATACGGGACAAGTAAACTGGACGTGTTGCTTTCCAAATACAAGGTTAGCAAGTGGGTGACACAAAACCATAAGTTTTGAGCTAAAATTTTGAAATCTGAAACCCACCAAACCCACAAAAATATTTTGCAAACACCGGTGAAGGGTTATTCCGGAAAACTTATCTAGGGTAAAAACTAGATTTAATTTTCAAAAGATCAAATGTTTTCATAAAGATCCAATTTCCTTAATGGATCTAAATTTTTATAGTCATGTGGGACTGTAAACCATATCGTTACTACCATTGTTTATACCGCCGTATAGAAATCACTGATGTACAAAGTGTGAAGAATAAAGAAGTGATTCTAGTATTTCAAGACGATATTGCTTGAGGACAAGCAACGCTCAAGTGTGGGAATATTTGATAATGCTAAAAACGAACATATATTTCATAGCATTATTCCTCAAGAAAGACAAGCTTTTAGTTGCAATTGTTCTATTTACAAGTGATATTCGTTTAAATAATAAAAGGTGAAGACAAAAAACAGATTCGACGAATTGAAGACGCAAACGACAAAAAAAGCTCAAAAGTACAAAATACAATCAAAGAGGTTCCAATTATTGATAAGAAACGTCTCGAAATTACAAGAGTACAAGATTCAAAACGCAAAGTACAAGATATTAAATTGTACGCAAGGACGTTCGAAAATCCGGAACCGGGACCAGAGTCAACTCTCAACGCTCGACACAACGGACTAAAAATTACAAGTTAACTATGTATATAAATATAATATAATATATAATTAATTATATAAATTATATATATTATATTTATATAATAAACCGTCGGTAAACAAAGAGCCAAAATGGAGTGAGCTGTAATTACAAACTCCGCGACTCGCGGAGTTTGAAGAAGGAATGGGCCGCGAGTCGCGGAGCCCCAAAAACTGAAACTCCCTATAAAGCCCAACGAATTCTGATCAATTTATCATCCAATATCCATCAATCTCTCTATCTATATACGTAATATTTATTTATAATTTATATTTTAATTTTAATTTTAATTTTAATCCTAATAATAAGGGTATGTTAGCGAATGTTGTAAGGGTGTAAGTCGAAATTCTGTCCGTGTAACACTACGCTATTTTTAATCATTGTAAGTTATGTTCAACCTTTTTAATTTAATGTCTCGTAGCTAAGTTATTATTATGCTTATTTAATACCGAAGTAATCATGATGTTGGGCTAATTACTAAAATTGGGTAATTGGGCTTTGTACCATAATTGGGGTTTGGATAAAAGAACGACACTTATGGAAATTAGACTATGGGCTATTAATGGGTTTTATATTAACTAAACAATACCTTGTTAATTTAATATACAAACTTATAATTCGACGTATTTATATATAACCACATACGCTTGAATGGGTACGGTGGGCGGGATATCTATAAATACCAATAATTATTCATTTTACCGGATACGGAACTGGATTAATAGTTAATAGACTTGTTGAAACAGGGATGAATTACATTCAAGGGTAATTGGTGTAATTGTTAACAAAGTAGTAAAACCTTGGTTTACACGCAGTCGATAACCTGGTGTATTCATTAAACAAAGTATTAAAACCTTGTTACAATTCGAATCCCCAATTAGTTGGAATATTTGACTTCGGGAATAAGAATAATTTGACGAAGGCTTTCGCTCTTTATATTTATGACTGATGGACTATTATGGACAAAATCCATATGGACATATTAAATAATTCAGGACAAAGGACAATTAACCCATGGGCATAAAACTAAAATCAACAAGTCAAACATCATGATTACAGAAGTTTAAATAAGCATAATTCTTTTATTTCATATTTAATTTCCTTTATTTTATATTTAATTGCACTTCTAATTATCGCATTTTTATTTATTGTTATTGTATTTAATTGCACTTTTAATTATCGTACTTTTTAATTATCGCAAGTTTATTTTATCGCACTTTTATTATTCGTAATTTCATTATCGTTATTTACTTTACGCTTTAAATTAAGTCTTTTATTTAATATTTTACATTTGGTTTTAACTGCGACTGAAGAATTAAAATCGACAAACCGGTCATTAAACGGTAAAAACCCCCCTTTATAATAATAATATTACTTATATATATATTTGAATTTTTATAAAAGTAAACTAATATAGCGTTAAGCTTTGTTTAAAGATTTTCCCTGTGGAACGAACCGGACTTACTAAAAACTACACTACTGTACGATTAGGTACACTGCCTATAAGTGTTGTAGCAAGGTTTAAGTATATCCATTCTCTAAATAAATAAATATCTTGTGTAAAATTGTATCGTATTTAATAGTATTTTCTGCTAAAATATAAAGCTATTTTATATACACCTCGCATAACATCAATAATATACAATACAAGTTGATTAAGTTATGGTTGGAATAGATTTGTTACCAATTTTCACGTAGCTAAAATGAGAAAAATTATCCAATCTTGTTTTACCCATAACTTCTTCATTTTAAATCCGTTTTGAGTGAATCAAATTGCTATGGTTTCATATTGAACTCTATTTTATGAATCTAAACATAAAAAATATAGGTTTATAGTCATAAAAATAAGTTACAAGTCGTTTTTGTAAAGGTAGTCATTTCAGTCGAAAGAACGACGTCTAGATGACCATTTTAGAAAACATACTTCCACTTTGAGTTTAACCATAATTTTTGGATATAGTTTCATGTTCATAATAAAAATAATTTTCTCAGAATAACAACTTTTAAATCAAAGTTTATCATAGTTTTTAATTAACTAACCCAAAACATCCCGCGGTGTTACTACGACGGCATAAATCCGGTTTTACGGTGTTTTTTGTGTTTTCAGGTTTTAAATCATTAAGTTAGCATATCATATAGATATAGAATATGTGTTTAGTTGATTTTAAAAGTCAAGTTATAAGGATTAACTTTTGTTTGCGAACAAGTTTAGAATTAACTAAACTATGTTCTAGTGATTACAAGTTTAAACCTTCGAATAAGATAGCTTTATATATATGAATCGAATGATGTTATGAACATCATTACTATCTTAAGTTCCTTGGATAAACCTACTGGAAAATAGAAAAATGGATCTAGCTTCAACGGATCCTTGGATGGCTCGAAGTTCTTGAAGCAGAATCATGACACGAAAACAAGTTCAAGTAAGATTATCACTTGAAATAAGATTGTATAGTTATAGAAATTGAACCAAAGTTTGAATATGATTATTACCTTGTATTAGAATGATAACCTACTGTAAGAAACAAAGATTTCTTAAGGTTGGATGATCACCTTACAAGATTGGAAGTGAGCTAGCAAACTTGAAAGTATTCTTGATTTTATGTAACTAGAACTTGTAGAATATATGAAGAACACTTAGAACTTGAAGATAGAACTTGAGAGAGATCAATTAGATGAAGAAAATTGAAGAATGAAAGTGTTTGTAGGTGTTTTTGGTCATTGGTGTATGGATTAGATATAAAGGATATGTAATTTTGTTTTCATGTAAATAAGTCATGAATGATTACTCATATTTTTGTAATTTTATGAGATATTTCATGCTAGTTGCCAAATGATGGTTCCCACATGTGTTAGGTGACTCACATGGGCTGCTAAGAGCTGATCATTAGAGTGTATATACTAATAGTACATACATCTAAAAGCTGTGTATTGTACGAGTACGAATACGGGTGCATACGAGTAGAATTGTTGATGAAACTGAACGAGGATGTAATTTTAAGCATTTTTGTTAAGTAGAAGTTTTTTGATAAGTGTATTGAAGTCTTTCAAAAGTGTATAAATACATATTAAAACACTACATGTATATACATTTTAACTGAGTCGTTAAGTCATCGTTAGTCGTTACATGTAAGTGTTGTTTTGAAACCTTTAGGTTAACGATCTTGTTAAATGTTGTTAACCCAATGTTTATAATATCAAATGAGATTTTAAATTATTATACTATCATGATATTATCATGTATGAATATCTCTTAATATGATATATATACATTAAATGTCTTTACAACGATAATCGTTACATATATGTCTCGTTTAAAAATCATTAAGTTAGTAGTCTTGTTTTTACATATGTAGTTCATTGTTAATATACTTAATGATATGTTTACTTATCATAGTATCATGTTAACTATATATATATATCCATATATATGTCATCATATAGTTTTTACAAGTTTTAACGTTCGTGAATCACCGGTCAACTTGGGTGGTCAATTGTCTATATGAAACATATTTCAATTAATCAAGTCTTGACAAGTTTGATTGCTTAACATGTTGGAAACATTTAATCATGTAAATATCAATCTCAATTAATATATATAAACATGGAAAAGTTCGGGTCACTACAGTACCTACCCGTTAAATAAATTTCGTCCCGAAATTTTAAGCTGTTGAAGGTGTTGACGAATCTTCTGGAAATAGATGCGAGTATTTCTTCTTCATCTGATCTTCACGCTCCCAGGTGAACTCGGGTCCTCTACGAGCATTCCATCGAACCTTAACAATTGGTATCTTGTTTTGCTTAAGTCTTTTAACCTCACGATCCATTATTTCGACGGGTTCTTCGATGAATTGAAGTTTTTCGTTGATTTGGATTTCATCTAACGGAATAGTGAGATCTTCTTTAGCAAAACATTTCTTCAAATTCGAGACGTGGAAAGTGTTATGTACAGCCGCGAGTTGTTGAGGTAACTCAAGTCGGTAAGCTACTGGTCTGACACGATCAATAATCTTGAATGGTCCAATATACCTTGGATTTAATTTCCCTCGTTTACCAAATCGAACAACGCCTTTCCAAGGTGCAACTTTAAGCATGACCATCTCTCCAATTTCAAATTCTATATCTTTTCTTTTAATGTCAGCGTAGCTCTTTTGTCGACTTTGGGCGGTTTTCAACCGTTGTTGAATTTGGATGATCTTCTCGGTAGTTTCTTGTATAATCTCCGGACCCGTAATCTGTCTATCCCCCACTTCACTCCAACAAATCGGAGACCTGCACTTTCTACCATAAAGTGCTTCAAACGGCGCCATCTCAATGCTTGAATGGTAGCTGTTGTTGTAGGAAAATTCTGCTAACGGTAGATGTCGATCCCAACTGTTTCCGAAATCAATAACACATGCTCGTAGCATGTCTTCAAGAATTTGTATCGTCCTTTTGCTCTGCCCATCAGTTTGTGGATGATAGGCAGTACTCATGTCTAGACGAGTTCCTAATGCTTGCTGTAATGTCTGCCAGAATCTTGAAATAAATCTGCCATCCCTATCAGAGATAATAGAGATTGGTATTCCATGTCTGGAGATGACTTCCTTCAAATACAGTCGTGCTAACTTCTCCATCTTGTCATCTTCTCTTATTGGCAGGAAGTGTGCTGATTTGGTGAGACGATCAACTATTACCCAAATAGTATCAAAACCACTTGCAGTCCTTGGCAATTTAGTGATGAAATCCATGGTAATGTTTTCCCATTTCCATTCCGGGATTTCGGGTTGTTGAAGTAGACCTGATGGTTTCTGATGCTCAGCTTTGACCTTAGAACACGTCAAACATTCTCCTACATATTTAGCAACATCAGCTTTCATACCCGGCCACCAAAAATATTTCTTGAGATCCTTGTACATCTTCCCCGTTCCAGGATGTATTGAGTATCTGGTTTTATGAGCTTCTCTAAGTACCATTTCTCTCATATCTCCAAATTTTGGTACCCAAATCCTTTCAGCCCTATACGGGTTCCGTCTTCTCGAATATTAAGATGCTTCTCCGATCCTTTGGGTATTTCATCCTTTAAATTTCCCTCTTTTAAAACTCCTTGTTGCGCCTCCTTTATTTGAGTAGTAAGGTTATTATGAATCATTATATTCATAGATTTTACTCGAATGGGTTCTCTGTCCTTCCTGCTCAAGGCATCGGCTACCACATTTGCCTTCCTCGGGTGGTAACGAATCTCAAAGTCGTAATCATTCAATAATTCAATCCACCTACGCTGCCTCATATTCAGTTGTTTCTGATTAAATATGTGTTGAAGACTTTTGTGGTCGGTATATATAATACTTTTGACCCCATATAAGTAGTGCCTCCAAGTCTTTAATGCAAAAACAACCGCGCCTAATTCCAAATCATGCGTCGTATAATTTTGTTCGTGAATCTTCAATTGTCTAGACGCATAAGCAATCACCTTCGTTCGTTGCATTAATACACAACCGAGACCTTTCTTTGATGCGTCACAATAAATCACAAAATCATCATTTACCTTCAGGCAATGATAATATAGGTGCCGTAGTTAGCTTTTTCTTCAATAACTGAAACGCTTTCTCTTGTTCATCATTCCATTCAAATTTTTTCCCTTTATGCGTTAATGCAGTCAAGGGTTTTGCTATTCTGGAAAAGTCTTGGATGAACCTTCTGTAGTAACCAGCTAGTCCTAAAAACTGGCGTATGTGTTTCGGAGTTTTCGGGGTTTCCCACTTTTCAACATTTTCTATCTTTGCCGGATCCACCTTAATACCTTCTTTGTTCACTATGTGACCGAGGAATTGAACTTCTTCCAACCAAAATGCACACTTTGAAAACTTAGCGTACAATTCTTCCTTCCTCAATACTTCTAACACCTTTCTCAAATGTTCACCGTGTTCTTGGTCATTCTTTGAGTAAATAAGTATGTCATCAATGAAAACAATGACAAACTTGTCAAGGTATGTTCCACACACTCGGTTCATAAGGTCCATGAACACAGCTGGTGCATTAGTTAAACCAAACGGCATGACCATAAACTCGTAATGACCGTAACGTGTTCTGAAAGCAGTCTTTGGAATATCATCTTCTTTCACCCGCATTTGATGATACCCGGAACGTAAGTCAATCTTTGAATAAACAGACGAGCCTTGTAGTTGATCAAATAAGTTGTCGATTCTCGGTAGTGGGTAGCGGTTCTTGATGGTAAGTTTGTTCAACTCACGGTAGTCGATACACAACCTGAATGTACCATCTTTCTTCTTGACAAACAAAACAGGAGCTCCCCACGGTGATGTGCTTGGTCGAATGAAACCACGCTCTAAAAGTTCTTGTAATTGGCTTTGCAGTTCTTTCATCTCGCTGGGTGCGAGTCTGTAAGGAGCACGAGCTATTGGTGCATGTCCTGGTACAAGATCTATTAGAAATTCAACGGATCGATGTGGGGGTAATCCCGGTAATTCTTTCGGAAATACATCGGGAAATTCTTTTGCAATGGGAACATCATTGATGCTCTTTTCTTCAGTTTGTACTTTCTCGACATGTGCTAGAACAACATAGCAACCTTTTCTTATTAGTTTTTGTGCCTTCAAATTACTAATAAGATGTAGCTTCGTGTTGCCCTTTTCTCCGTACACCATTAAGGGTTTTCCTTTTTCTCGTATAATGCGAATTGCATTTTTGTAACAAACGATCTCTGCTTTCACTTCTTTCAACCAGTCCATATCGATTATCACATCAAAACTCCCTAACTCTACTGGTATCAAATCAATCTTAAATGTTTCGCTAACCAGTTTAATTTGTCGATTCCGACATATATTATCTGCTGAAATTAATTTACCATTTGCTAATTCGAGTAAAAATTTACTATCCAAAGGCGTCAATGGACAACTTAATTTAGCACAAAAATCTCTACTCATATAGCTTCTATCCGCACCCGAATCAAATAAAACGTAAGCAGATTTATTGTCAATAAGAAACGTACCCGTAACAAGCTCCGGGTCTTCCTGTGCCTCTGCCGCATTAATATTGAAAAATCTTTCGCGGCCTTGTCCATTCGTGTTCTCCTGGGTCGGGCAATTTCTAATAATGTGGCCCGGTTTTTCACATTTATGACAAACTACATTGGCATAACTTGCTCCGACACTACTTGCTCCGCCATTACTCGTTCCGACACCATTTGTTCCTTTCGTTCTATTAACCCCTGGTCCGTAGACCTCACACTTCGCAGCGCTATGACCATTTCTTTTACACTTGTTGCAAAATTTGGTGCAGAACCCCGAGTGATACTTTTAACACCTTTGGCATAGCTGCTTCTGATTGTTGTTGTTGTTGCGGTTATTATTGTTGTTGGGATGATTGTTGTAGTTGTTGTTGTTGTTGTTGTTGTTGTTGTTGTTGTTGTTGTTGTTGTTGGGCCGTTTGTTGTAGTTGTGATTGATGTTGCGATTGTTGGGATAATTGTTGCGATTATTGTTGTAATTGCTGTTGTTGTTGTATTGGTGATTCTTATCACCGTTTTCCTCCCACTTTCTTTTGACTTGCTTCACATTGGCCTCTTCAGCAGTCTGTTCTTTAATTCTTTCTTCAATCTGGTTCACTAGTTTGTGAGCCATTCTATATGCCTGTTGTATGGAGGCGGGCTCGTGTGAACTTATATCTTCTTGGATTCTTTCCGGTAATCCTTTCACAAACGCGTCGATCTTCTCTTCCTCATCTTCGAATGCTCCCGGACACAATAGGCAAAATTCTGTGAATCGTCTTTCGTACGTGGTAATATCAAATCCTTGGGTTCGTAACCCTCTAAGTTCTGTCTTGAGCTTATTGACCTCGGTTCTGGGACGGTACTTCTCGTTCATCAAGTGCTTGAATGCTGACCACGGTAGTGCGTACGCATCGTCTTGTCCCACTTGCTCTAGATAGGTATTCCACTATGTTAACGCAGAACCTGTGAAAGTATGCGTAGCATACTTCACTTTGTCCTCTTCAGTACACTTACTTATGGCAAACACCGATTCGACCTTCTCGGTCCACCGTTTCAATCTGATCGGTCCTTCGGTTCCATCAAATTCCAAAGGTTTGCAGGCAGTGAATTCTTTGTAGGTGCATCCTACACGATTTCTTGTACTGCTAGATCCAAGGTTATTGTTGGTATGTAGCGCAGCCTGTACTGCGGCTATGTTTGAAGCTAGAAAAGTACGGAATTCCTCTTCATTCATATTCACGGTGTGTCGAGTAGTCGGTGCCATTTCCTTCAAAATAGTCAAATGAAACAAGTTAATCATACAGAATATTAAGAGTAGTTAATAGTATTTCGTAGCATAATATGAACTCATTTATAAAAGCTTTTTCTTCATATTAGCGTTTTATAAGTTTAAATTCGGGTAGTACCTACCCGTTAAGTTCATACTTAGTAGCTAATATACAATTCAACTACTACAATTCTATATGAAAAACTGATTATAATAATATTTCGCGTTCAAACTTTTACACAATATTTTACAAACTTACAATACCGCTTATTTTACATATAGCATGAAATATAGCACACAATAAATTTGATACAAGATGGTTGTGAAGATAATTCTAGCTAGTACACAAGTTGTTCAGCAAAGGCAATAAAGACACGTAATTCATACGTCCAGAAACAAGTCGTGCATTCTGGTTTTACTAGGATTACTTCCCATCCTTGGTCTTGTGGAACATAACCGTTATGGCCGTTGATAAGACAGTGTGTTGTAACGTCGTCAAAGGGACGAGGGTTACGTAATGTCCAACAGTCCCGTAACAATCTAAAAACCTCATTTCTTACCCCAATTACCTACTCCGTCACTTGTGGGAACGTTTTGTTTAATAGTTGTAGCCCGATGTTCTTGTTCTCACTTTGGTGAGAAGCGAACATTACTAATCCGTAAGCATAACATGCTTCTTTATGTTGCATGTTAGCCGCTTTTTCTAAATCACGAAGTCCAATATTCGGATATAATGAGTCAAAATAATTTCTTAACCCATTGCGTAAAATAGCATTTGGGTTCCCCGCAATATATGCGTCAAAGTAAACACATCGTAACTTATGGATTTCCCAATGTGATATCCCCCATCTTTCGAACAAAAGCCTTTTGTAAACCAAGGCATTCTTGGAACGTTCTTCGAATGTCTTACAAACTGATCTCGCCTTAAATAGTTGTGCCGAAGAATTCTGACCGACTCTAGACAAGATTTCATCAATCATGTCTCCGGGTAGGTCTCTTAAAATATTGGGTTGTCTATCCATTTTGTGTTTTTATACTGTAAAATAGACAAGAGTTAGATTCATAAAAAAAAACTTATTAATACAAGCAATTTTTACATATATCATAAAGCATAAGCACACTATATTACATATATTACACCACACGAATACAACTATCTTATTCCGACTCGCTTGTTTCTTTTTCTTCAGTTTTGGTTTGTTTTGCCAAGTTTCTAGGGATATATGATGTTCCCCTAATACGAGCCGTCGTTTTCCACATTGGTTTAGAAAAACCTGGTGGTTTAGAGGTTCCCGGGTCATTGTTACAACTTAAGGACTTCGGGGGTTGACGATACATATAAAGTTCATCGGGGTTGGAATTAGATTTCTCTATTTTTATGCCCTTTCCCTTATTATTTTCTTTTGCCTTTTTAAATTCAGTTGGGGTAATTTCTATAACATCATCGGAATTCTCGTCGGAATCCGATTCATTTGAGAATTAGTAATCATCCCAATATTTTGCTTCCTTGGCGGAAACACTATTGACTATAATTAACCTTGGTCGGTTGGTTGAGGATTTTCTTTTACTTAACCGTTTTATTATTTCCCCCACCGGTTCTATTTCTTCATCCGGTTCCGATTCTTCTTCCGGTTCCGATTCTTCTTCCGGTTCCGACTCTTCTTCCGGTTCCTCTTCGGGAACTTGTGAATCAGTCCACGAATCATTCCAATTTACATTTGACTCTTCATTATTATTAGGTGAGTCAATGTGACTTGTTCTAGAGGTAGACATCTATCACATAATATCAAACGCGTTAAGAGATTAATATATCACATAATATTCACATTTTAAAAATATATAGTTTCCAACAAAATTTTTTAAGCAATCATTTTTCAAGTAAACACGGTCGAAGTCCAGACTCACTAATGCATCCTAACAAACTCGATAAGACACACTAATGCAAAATTCTAGTTCTCTAAGACCAACGCTCGGATACCAACTGAAATGTCCCGTTCTTATTGATTAAAAACGTTCCATATTAATTGATTTCGTTGCGAGGTTTTGACCTCTATATGAGACGTTTTTCAAAGACTGCATTCATTTTTAAACAAACCATAACTTTTATTTCATCAATAAAGGTTTAAAAGCTTTACGTGGATTATCAAATAATGATAATCTAAAATATCCTGTTTACACACGACCATTACATAATGGTTTACAATACAAATATGTTACAACAAAATAAGTTTCTTGAATGCAGTTTTTACACAATATCATACAAGCATGGAATCCAAATCTCGTCCTTATTTAAGTATGCGATAGCGGAAGCTCTTAATAATCACCTGAGAATAAACATGCTTAAAACGTCAACAAAAATGTTGGTGAGTTATAGGTTTAACTTATATATATCAAATCATAATAATAGACCACAAGATTTCATATTTCAATACACATCCCATACATAGAGATAAAAATCATTCATATGGTGAACACCTGGTAACCGACATTAACAAGATGCATATATAAGAATATCCCCATCATTCCGGGACACTCTTCGGATATGATATAAATTTCGAAGTACTAAAGCATCCGGTACTTTAGATGGGGTTTGTTAGGCCCAATAGATCTATCTTTAGGATTCGCGTCAATTAGGGTGTCTGTTCCCTAATTCTTAGATTACCAGACTTAATAAAAAAGGGGCATATTCGATTTCGATAATTCAACCATAGAATGTAGCTTCACGTACTTGTGTCTATTTTGTAAATCATTTATAAAACCTGCATGTATTCTCATCCCAAAAATATTAGATTTTAAAAGTGGGACTATAACTCACTTTCACAGATTTTTACTTCGTCGGGAAGTAAGACTTGGCCACTGGTTGATTCACGAACCTATAACAATATATACATATATATCAAAGTATGTTCAAAATATATTTACAACACTTTTAATATATTTTAATGTTTTAAGTTTATTAAGTCAGCTGTCCTCGTTAGTAACCTACAACTAGTTGTCCACAGTTAGATGTACAGAAATAAATCGATAAATATTATCTTGAATCAATCCACGACCCAGTGTATACGAATCTCAGTATTGATCACAACTCAAACTATATATATTTTGGAATCAACCTCAACCCTGTATAGCTAACTCAAACATTCACATATAGAGTGTCTATGGTTGTTCCGAAATATATATAGATGTGTCAACATGATAGGTTGAAACATTATATACGTGTCTATGGTATCTCAAGATTACATAATATACAATACAAGTTGATTAAGTTATGGTTGGAATAGATTTGTTACCAATTTTCACGTAGCTAAAATGAGAAAAATTATCCAATCTTGTTTTACCCATAACTTCTTCATTTTAAATCCGTTTTGAGTGAATCAAATTGCTATGGTTTCATATTGAACTCTATTTTATGAATATAAACAGAAAAAGTATAGGTTTATAGTCAGAAAAATAAGTTACAAGTCATTTTTGTAAAGGTAGTCATTTCAGTCGAAAGAACGACGTCTAGATGACCATTTTAGAAAACATACTTTCACTTTGAGTTTAACCATAATTTTTTGGATATAGTTTCATGTTCATAATAAAAATCATTTTCTCAGAATAACAACTTTTAAATCAAAGTTTATCATAGTTTTTAATTAACTAACCCAAAACAGCCCGCGGTGTTACTACGACGGCGTAAATCCGGTTTTACGGTGTTTTTCGTGTTTCCAGGTTTTAAATCATTAAGTTAGCATATAATATAGATATAGAACATGTGTTTAGTTGATTTTAAAAGTCAAGTTAGAAGGATTAACTTTTGTTTGCGAACAAGTTTAGAATTAACTAAACTATGTTCTAGTGATTACAAGTTTAAACCTTCGAATAAGATAGCTTTATATATATGAATCGAATGATGTTATGAACATCATTACTATCTTAAGTTCCTTGGATAAACCTACTGTAAAAGAGAAAAATGGATCTAGCTTCAACGGATCCTTGGATGGCTCGAAGTTCTTGAAGCAGAATCATGACACGAAAACAAGTTCAAGTAAGATCAGCACTTGAAATAAGATTGTTATAGTTATAGAAATTAAACCAAAGTTTGAATATGATTATTACCTTGTATTAGAATGATAACCTACTGTAAGAAACAAAGATTTCTTAAGGTTGGATGATCACCTTACAAGATTGGAAGTGAGCTAGCAAACTTGAAAGTATTCTTGATTTTATGTAACTAGAACTTGTAGAATATATGAAGAACACTTAGAACTTGAAGATAGATCTTGAGAGAGATCAATTAGATGAAGAAAATTGAAGAATGAAAGTGTTTGTAGGTGTTTTTGGTCGTTGGTGTATGGATTAGATATAAAGGATATGTAATTTTGTTTTCATGTAAATAAGTCATGAATGATTACTCATATTTTTGTAATTTTATGAGATATTTCATGCTAGTTGCCAAATGATGGTTCCCACATGTGTTAGGTGACTCACATGGGCTGCTAAGAGCTGATCATTGGAGTGTATATACCAATAGTACATACATCTAAAAGCTGTGTATTGTACGAGTACGAATACGGGTGCATACGAGTAGAATTGTTGATGAGACTGAACGAGGATGTAATTTTAAGCATTTTTGTTAAGTAGAAGTATTTTGATAAGTGTATTGAAGTCTTTCAAAAGTGTATAAATACATATTAAAACACTACATGTATATACATTTTAACTGAGTCGTTAAGTCATCGTTAGTCGTTACATGTAAGTGTTGTTTTGAAACCTTTAGGTTAACGATCTTGTTAAATGTTGTTAACCCAATGTTTAAAATATCAAATGAGATTTTAAATTATTATACTATCATGATATTATCATGTATGAACATCTCTTAATATGATATATATATACATTAAATGTCTTTACAACGATAATCGTTACATATATGTCTCGTTTAAAAATCATTAAGTTAGTAGTCTTGTTTTTACATATGTAGTTCATTGTTAATATACTTAATGATATGTTTACTTATCATAGTATCATGTTGACTATATATATATCCATATATATGTCATCATATAGTTTTTACAAGTTTTAACGTTCGTGAATCACCGGTCAACTTGGGTGGTCAATTGTTTATATGAAACATATTTCAATTAATCAAGTCTTGACAAGTTTGATTGCTTAACATGTTGGAAACATTTAATAATGTAAATATCAATCTCAATTAATATATATAAACATGAAAAAGTTCGGGTCACTACAAAGATGATCGTCGAATATTTCCCTCGTGAAGAAACCCGAAGGCTCGAACAAGAGCTAAGAACTTTGAAAGCAGTCGGAAACGATCTCAAGGCTTATAATCAACGATTTTCCGAACTAGCCTTGATGTGCCCAAACCTTGTGAACCCCGAAGCTTTAAGGGTTGAACTTTACATGGATGGTCTTCCAAAGAGCATCAAACACGGGGTAATGTCATCCAAACCCACTAATCATCAAGAAGCCTTGAACATGGCCCGCAAGTTGATAGAAACGGTGGGCGAAATTATAGTGCCGGCACCTAAAGCCGAGGATAAGTCGGGTAACAACAAAAGAAAATGGGAAGCCCCCCAATCAAGCAACAACAACTTTGCCAAGAAGCCTTACACCTCCGAAAGAAAGGTTATGCCGGAAACCTACCTCTTTGCAACAAATGCAACAAGCACCACTTTGGTGAATGTGGCAAGCTAATTTGCCATCGGTGCCAAGGAGTTGGTCATAAGGCCAATGAATGTAAAAGTGTCACCCCTATCGCTCGAAAGGGGCCCAATGCACCAAAAACGGGCACTTGTTACGAATGTGGCCAAACGGGCCATTATAGAAATGCATGCCCGAAGAAGAAAGATAACCCCAATACGAGCGGACGAGCTTTCAACATCAACACCGAGGAAGCCCGAGATGACAATGAATTAGTCACGGATACGTTTCTTCTCAACAACACTTATGTTACTTGTTTATTCGATTCGGGTGCCGATAAATGCTTTGTATCCAAGACTTTGATTCATTCTTTTAGCACTCCACCACTCCCACTAGATACCACTTATATCATTGAAGTGGCCAACGGGAAACTATTGAGTGCCGACACTTATTACCAGGGGTGTACGTTAAATATTTTGGGTAATGAGTTTGAAATTGACTTGATACCCATGGAACTAGGAAGCTTCGATGTAATAATCGGTATGAATTGGTTAGCTAAAACGAAATCTCACATCCTTTATGATCTTAATGCAATCCGAATTCCTATCGAGAATGGTGAACCCTTGATTGTTTATGGCGATAAGAGTTGCACCGGACTCAACCTTGTTTCGTGCCTTAAAGTTAGAAAACTACTCCGTAAGGGTTGTTTTGCAATCCTTGCCCATGTTAAGAAAGTCGAGTCCGATGAGAAGCATATCGATGATGTGCCAATTGTTAGTGACTTTTCCGATGTATTTCCCGACGAATTGCCGGGTCTTCCACCTCATTATCCGGTAGAATTCCAAATCGATCTTATTCCGGGAGCCGCACCCGTAGCACGTGCACCATATAGACTTGCTCCATTCGAAATGCAAGAATTGCAAAGTCAAATCCAAGAATTACTTGACCGTGGTTTTATCCAACCTAGCCATTCACCATGGGACGCTCCGATTTTGTTTGTTAAAAAGAAAGACGGATCCCTATGAATGTGCATTGATTATCGTGAACTAAACAAATTGATGTTTAAGAACTGATATCTTCTTCCTCGCATTGATGACCTCTTTGATCAACTACAAGGGTCTTATGTATATTCGAAAATCGATCTCCGCTCGGGTTATCATCAATTAAGGGTTAAGGGGGAAGATGTCTCCAAAACTGCTTTCCGGACTCGTTATGGTAGTTATGAATTCCTTGTCATGCCATTTGGTCTCACTAACGCACCGGCGGTGTTCATGGACCTTATGGACCGTGTGTGCAAACCGTATCTCGATAAATTCGTCATTGTATTCATCGATGACATCTTGATCTATTCTAAAAATGAAGAAGAGCACGAACAACATCTCTGACTTATGTTTGAACTCTTGAGACAAGAACGACTCTATGAAAAATTCTCCAAGTGTGAATTTTGGTTGAAGGAAGTTCAATTTCTTGGTCATGTTGTAAGTGATCAAGGTATTAAAGTCGATCCATCAAAAATCGAAGCCATTAGTAAATGGGAGACTCCTACTACTCCTACTCACATCCGTCAATTTTTGGGTCTCGCCGGATACTATCGTAGATTCATCAAGGATTTCTCTTTAGTTGCTCGTCCTTTAACCGCGTTAACTCACAAGGGAAAGAAATTCGTTTGGGCAACCGAACAAGAATCCGCATTTCAAATCTTGAAGACAAAGCTAACCACCGCTCCTATCTTGTCACTTCCTGAAGGCAATCATGATTTTGTTGTATATTGCGATGCCTCGAAACATGGTTTTGGGTGTGTATTGATGCAACGAAAGAAAGTCATTGCTTATGCCTCTCAACAATTGAAAATCCATGAACGGAACTATACGACCCATGATCTCGAACTAGGAGCCGTTGTCTTCGCACTTAAAATGTGGAGACATTATATTTATGGAACCAAAAGTACCATCTTCATCGATCACAAAAGCCTTCAACACATCTTCGATCAAAAACAACTAAACATGAGACAACGATGGTGGATTGAAACTTTAAACGATTATGATTGTGAGCTTCGTTACCATCCCGGGATGGCAAACGTAGTAGCCGATGCCTTAAGTCGAAAGGAAAGAGTGGTGCCTCTTCGTGTAAGAGCTTTAAACATCACCATTCACACCAACCTCAATAGTCAAATTCGTGTAGCCCAAGACGAGGCTCTCAAGGATGAAAACATCTCTCTCACACTTGAACGTCCTCACCTCTCGATTCGAAGTTAAAGAAACTGGACTCCGATATTTCGCTGGAAGAATTTGGGAACCTAGTTATGGGGACCTACGGAGCCTTATTTTAGACGAAGCCCATAAGTCAAGATATTCGATTCACCCAGGTGCCAATAAGATGTACCACGACCTCAAAGAACAATATTGGTGGCCGAACATAAAAAGGGACGTTGCTACTTATGTTGGAAAGTGCCTAACTTCCTCCAAAGTCAAAGCCGAACATCAAAGACCGTCCGGACTACTTCAACAACCCGAAATCCCGCAATGGAAGTGGGAAAGGATAACGATGGATTTTATCACCAAACTACCAAAGACGGTTGGCGGTTTTGATACTATTTGGGTTATTGTTGACCGTCTCACCAAATCCGCGCACTTCCTAGCCATGAAGGAAACCGACAACATGGAGAAACTCGCACAACTTTACATTAAAGAAATCGTAGCCCGACACAGTGTACCCTTATCGATTATCTCCGACCGAGATGGCCGATTTGTTTCTAGATTTTGGCATACTTTACAAGAAGCGTTGGGAACGCGTTTAGACATGAGCACCGCATACCATCCACAAACCGACGGACAAAGCGAACGCACAATTCAAACCTTGGAAGACATGCTACGAGCTTGCGTTGTCGACTTTGGAAAAGCTTGTGATAAGCACTTGCCTCTCGCCGAATTCTCCTACAACAATAGTTATCACGCGAGTATTAACGCCGCACCATTCGAAGCTTTATATGGCCGAAAATGTCGTTCACCTCTTTGTTGGGCCGAAGTAGGCGACACACAAATCACCGGACCCGAACTCATTCATGAAACAACCGAGAAAATCGTTCAAATCCGAGATAGGCTTAGGACGGCCCGAAGTCGTCAAAAGAGCTATACCGACAAACGACGCAACGACCTCGAATTTCAAGTCAGTGATCGCGTAATGTTAAAAGTCGCACCTTCGAAAGGTGTAATCCTTTTTGGGAAACGCGGGAAGCTAAATCCGCGATATATTGGTCCTTTCGAAATCTTGGAGCGTGTTGGAACCGTTGCTTATCGTTTAGATCTTTCGCCTCAATTGAGCTCCGTTCATCCTACTTTCCATGTATCCAACTTGAAAAAGTGCCTTGCCGAACCCGATATCATCATCCCTCTTGAAGAGCTTACTATTGATGACAAACTTCATTTTGTGGAAGAACCGGTTGAAATTGTGGATACCTCCGTCAAGACGCTAAAACAAAGTCGAATTCCAATTCTTAAGGTCCGTTGGAATGCGAAAAGGGGACCCGAGTTTACTTGGGAGAGACAAGATCAAATGCAAAGGAAGTATCCTCATCTATTCGCGAATTCGGAAACACAAAATCCCGAGGAAGAAACAACGACTACTACGCCTACTTAAATTTCGGGACGAAATTTCTTTTAAGGAGTAGGTAATCTAACATCCCGCCTTTTTCCCTTTACTTTTTCCGTTTACTTATTTAAAGTCCGTTATATGTTTATAACATCTCCTGTTGATACGCGTTTTAAATTATCTCGTTTAGGTAATTCACGCACCCGAATGAAACTTGAAGGACCAAACTTGCCAAATGGCCAAACCTTTGACTAGGTCAAAGTGGTCAAACCATCCTCATCCATTCATCACTCCTCTTTCATCTTTACTACTTCCTCCATTTTCTCTCAACACTCAATTATCAAAGAATCATCATCCAAATCCGAACTAGCGGGTGTTTTGCAAAACAAATTACATTTTTGGAATCCTTGCAATTTTCTCTTCGATTCTATACCGATTTTATTACATTTGGGTAACTTTCTAAAATCACTAGATTTTGTGTTTTTATTGTTTTTAACTTATAAAGTTGTTAATTGGTGTCTATGGCTCAAGTCTAACATGAATATATGATTTATATGCTCGATCTCGTTGTTTTAGTGTAACTAGCATGAACATGAAAAGTGTGTGTTTGATTTTGAGTTTTGGATAATTTAATGTTGTTGTTATGATAAAGTACAAGTATTAAATGTGTTCCTAGTATCACTAGCTTCAATTTGATGTGTAAGTTGCTTTAGAAAACTTCATGAACTTGATTAGTGATTTTGGTGAATTTGGGTTAGGGTTTGATGAACTTGAAATGGACTTTTGATGCTTTGAATGACATGCGATGTTATTAGTAAGTGTTAGGTTGTATTGTATGCTTGATTACCTTCGAAACGGCATATCATTCATGTAAATTGGTTGCCGGATCATTGATTTACATTTATGAACTTGAATGCATTAAATGGTGAGCTTTAAATGTGATTTTGGTTGTTGTAAAGGTAAATGTGATTGATGAAATGTGCTTGGTTGTTTTCATTGTCAAAATACCTTTTCGATGATATAAAATACATGTTATAAGTGTTTGCGGATCATAAATTGTGTTTGGTTGCGTTTTGGTTCGTGCACTTGTGTGTTTTCAACATAGCGGACCTGTGTGCCAATCTGGACGCCGTCCAGATTATTGGACGCCGTCCAGGCCTTCAATACTGGACGCCGTCCAGCCATTTTGGACGCCATCCAGTTTGCCTATCAGGGGACTGTCCAACTTGGTCATTTTACGAAAAATGTTTGCCATGCTATGGACCTCCGATTCACATGTAACTTGTTCTAACATGCTCATATATGATTAAAAACCTCAGAAAAATAGTTCGGGACCCGACCCGAACGTGTTGACTTTTCGTTGACTTTGACCCGACCAAAGTTTGACTTTTAATCAAACTTAACCAAATGTTTGTGCAATCATTCTAACATGCTTTTATACTTGTACCTTGCATGAAACATGACAATTTGATTCACATGCTATTATGATCGAGTCTTAATGAGCCATAGGACTAATTGAACATCTTTGACCTATCGTGTTACCGTTATTGATACAAACCTATTTGTTTAGGTCAAGACTAGCATTCGTTCTTACACACGTTTACTTGTTGAAGTACTTTTACATACGTGCACTCAAGGTGAGATCATAGTCTCACTTTTACTCTTTTTGAACTTACAATTGGGATGAGAAAACATAAACGTTTCTTTTACTAAGTGAACACAAGTACAGGAAAACAAACATTCTACATACGAGTTTGAACAAAAATCCTCAATTTGATTATCATTAGTTACACTTGCCGGGTGTAAGCGAGAACTTATGTTATATGGCCATATGGGTTTGACAAACCCTCATTCAAACGGTTCGCTACCGTTTACGAATGGAATATATTTTTGAGAAACAGTGTATGTTCTAACACTATTGTGATGGGGTTCTATGGAAGGAATGTTAAGCATTGATAATTTGGTGCTCGTGAAACAAACTTTTGGAATGTATTACTATTATATCAATGTTACAAATCTTGTGGTTCACTTGTAATTGCTTACTTAAACCTATGATTTCACCAACGTTTTCGTTGACAGATTTCTATGTTTTTCTCAGGTCCTTGAACGTTTTGTGATACATGCTTCCGCTCATTACTTTTGATACTTGCTTGGATGTCGAGTATACATGCATACATGGAGCGTCTTTTGGCTACTTTCAAATTGTGTCGCATATGTTTCAATTGAACTTTAAACTTTGTTATGTAACTAGTTGTCGAACTACTTTGTAAACCTTGAAACATCTTTACTTTTGAAATGAATGCGACATACTTTTGGTCAAACGTTGTTTTAAAGACTTATGACCACGTAACAGGACCTAAGTAGACGGCGCCGTCAATGACCATTTTGTCGGGTCGCTACAATGTGCTCGCACGAAAGATGCATTGTCTTCGAAGTGGACCAAGTTGAATAATGATTGCAATAAGTATAATGGTATTGTGAACTGTTTGAAGGCAGCGTGGAGGAGCGGGGAAAATGATAACATTTTTCGCACCAGGTGTGACGATCAGTTTAGGTTCAAGATAGGGAAGAGTTTTCCAAGTTATAAGGCATGGGACTTTTTGCAAGACAAACCAAAGTGGCTACATCCTGATCCCGCTGTTATTGGTAGGCGAAACAAGCGAGTGCCTGATCCCGTTGCTGATGAAACTATAGCTGAAACTGATTTTGACTTGAACCGAGATGAAGAAGTTGAAACAAATCCAAATGAGGAGCTATTTGGCAGAGATCGACTACAACGTCTACCCGGCAAACCAAGGAAGGCTAACTCAAGGAAATCAAGGAAGACCTCAAGTGATTTAGCCGCATCATCCCGTGAGTCTTTACACGCGTCCATGAAGGAACACTTTGAAGATGTGTCTCGAGAAAAGAAATCGTACTACTCTCAAATGAAGATGGAGTCACAGTTGAGGATTTTGGCTATTGATACGGACAATTTGAATGAACATGATAGGAGGGCAATCGAGAAAAAGAAGGAGAGGATTCGTCGAGAAATGGCTTTGAAAGATTCATACTCCGACTTCGATGATGAAGAATGAAGAATCGTATTTGTGTTTGAATTAATGTTATTTATGTTTCAATAATTGTATTTGTCTATGAACGATCGTATTTGTTGTACTAGGATTTTTAACTTCAATAAACTAGGACTTTTAAATTTTGTGCAAGTTTTATTTTTATTATCATTTATATTTTATAAAATAATTAAATTAATTTTTAAAAAATAATTAAATAATAATAGCATACAATATTTTCTCTTTTCAAGACACTGAACTGAAATTCTTTCCAATTTCCCTATTTTTTCACCAATGTCAGTTTTCAGTGTCAGTCTAATCAGCGTCCAGTCATCAGCAAGACACTGAACTAACACTGAACTGACGCGTCATCACACCCAGTGCTCTAAGACGAGGAGAGGATGGAGCTAATTAAGAACCCCTAAAATGAATTGAGCAATGTTATGATGATTGATTGATTTTGATTTTGAATTTTAATGTACTAGTTTGATAAAAGGGCAAAATATATAACCCAAAATACAAAAAGGTAGTCCCACGCGCGAGAGTAAGAAGAGGATGCGTATGCAAGTATACAACATTTACATTTGGGGATGACTGAATTTTGCCGCAGCTGCTCTGTAGCTGTAGCTGTATTATCGGGAGACTCAAATGCTCAAACTCAAGACGTACTGGCGAGATAATAAAAATTAAAAAGAAAACAAAAAAAGTGGTCAGAATTTATAATAATGACAAAAATATAAAATCACACAATCCGTATAATTTTACCCTCAGACTTATTAATTTTTCTGGGTGTATTTGGAAAAGGCTACCCCCGTACTACACACTAGTCCTGATTCGCTATCTTTTTTTCTTCCACCATTTTCTTTAATTTTTTAAATTTAATTTAATTAATTTAATTAATAACATCCTCATTTAAACCTTCCAACATTTCCCTTTTTCCACCATTTTTTTTATTTTTATTTGTCTTTGAGCAAACTTTGAAGAACAAGGACAAAATGCAAAGCTTTACAACTACACCACAACCTCAATCCAGAGACTTGTATCCTTTTAACTTCAGGTACACATTCTTTATCTTTTTCTCTTCTAACTTTTAAGCTGCTTTTCTACTTGCTAATTGCTTAATAATGAAAATGTGTGTATGATAAAAAAAAAATATATATATAATGTAAAAAACAGAGTTGATGAAATAGGAATAAACGATACACGTTTTGGTGATCTTGGTGACCTTCAAAACTCACATGTGTTTCATCAGCATGATGCTGTTGTTGATTTAAGCTCAAGTTAGTACCTTTTTTCTATTATTATTATTTTAAATTTTAACTTTCTTGGAGTAGAAATGTATTTTTAAAATACTTTTTGGGGTGTTTGGTGACAGGTTCTATTTATAATAATGAAATAAAACAAGGGAATGCAGCAGATTTTAGGCAGCAGTTTCGTCCACATTACATGGTAAGCATAAGTTGAAAAATGGGTATCATGAATTTTTGTGTGATTTTGGCATGTGGGTTCATCGAAAAATACAATTTTTTTGTGTTGTTTTGCAATTTCTCATGTGGGTTTATTGGGATACTGAATCTTGGTTAATTTTCTTGAGTGTTTTTAGAACTTTGGTTCAGCTACAGATATGAGTTCAATAAGCACAGGGGTGGTGGACACACGGCAGTTTACGATGCACAACCACCATAAGGACATGGTGGTTTCCGGTGATGGTGTTATGGGGAAAGGGCATTTTGAGAATTGGGGTGAGTCTGGTATTGCAGATAACAGCCAACAAACTGACACTTCAACTGATATTGATACTGATGATAAAAATCAGGTCTTTTACTATTTTATCTTGTTTTCATTTCATCCAGTTTTGTATTTTTCTGTATATCTTTTGTCCTTTTTATATAAAGTTGCAACCTTTTTATGTTTCTTGATTTTGCCAAACGATAAAAAATAGTGGGGTGATGAACATATTGTTTCTTTTGGACAGTTTAACAGTGTTCAACATGGAGGTCAAGTTGTAGTTGTAGATTCAATGGAAAAATCAATGGGGAAAAATGGAGACCAAAAGGTTCTTAAATGACCAAATTATATATTGATTTTTTATTTAAAAAATGTGATTTTGATGAAGTTTATTTCGGGTCGCTGTGGAATCAGGTACTTCGAAGGCTGGCTCAAAATCGAGAAGCTGCTCGGAAAAGTAGATTAAGGAAGAAAGTATTAATCTTTCTGTTTAACCACAATTTGTTGTTTAACTTGCAGCATTGTTGAACGTTAGATGCTTAGAATTATTAGCGTTGTTGATGCAGGCATATGTTCAGCAGCTTGAGAACAGTCGGCTTAAGCTTGCACAGCTTGAACAGGAGTTAAAACGAACACGTCAGCAGGTATTCTTAATCTTAGCAAGCAATGCTTCAATAAGGAGTCTTACTTATACAATATCTAATCATTTTTGTGAAAGTCGGTTGGGTAAGCCAACAAGTCGGTTTGGGGACTAATATGTCCCGTTTCCTCCAAAAAACGCCTACAAATTCTTTCAACGCTAAAAATTCGGTTGTGTTGGTCAAAGTCGAGTCTGAATCAAGGTTAAAAAGACGTGAGACGGGGTCGAAACGGTCGGGACTCGAGACCTTAAAAGGTTGAGACGGACGTTGACTTTTAAATATTTAAATATGTATAACACATATTTTAAAGCCAAAATATTTTCGTTGACCAGTTTTTACCTATAATCCCTATTACCGGTAATGTAATAAAAAAGTAACACTAAACTACATCAATTTTGATGGATTTGACCGATTTTAACTGAATTTTTGACCTTTGACCAGCATTGCCCGGCCTTTCATAGTGTAAGATTCCCCTGGATGGGTCTTGTAGGCAGCAGCATTGGTGCTTGCCTTTGCCGTAATTGTACGTTATTCCCTTGGTGCGATGTCATTGACGATGTAAATCTGTTCGTTCGAGCAAACATGTTGATCTCTTTGCATATCCTATCCCTGGTCGTTGCCCTATCAAGATGTGTCTCACCTTTGACCCGACTTTTGAACGTTGACCGTCTTTTTAGATGCCGAGATGGGCTAGTCATCAAAACGCTGCAACGGACGCCGTTTGCAACCCATGGGCTGAGTCCGTCAAAGTCAAAGTTGGTCAAAATTTTAATATTTTTAAAATTAGATTTTGTGCCCTACATGTATTTATGTTTGATATAATCATGTGTAACATATATGTGTGTGCGCGGGCGCAAGGGCACGTGCGGACGCATGCGTCCCCGACCGACCGACTCGTCCCAGACTCGCGAGTTTTTCAACCTTGTATCTAATAGTTGAATCCGTGATAACGTAGGGTATGTTTGTTGCTAGTGGAGTTCTCGGTGATCAGAGTAATTTGACCAGTAAAAACGGTATTTAATTAATGCTTCTGTAATATATAATACACTAATGTTGAAGATAGGAAAAGTTTATTTACTTCAAGTATAGTTTGTGTTTGAGTTCATAAAAAACTTGTAGCAGGAGCCTTGGCATTTGACATGGATTATGCACGATGGTTAGACGATCATCAAAGGCTAATTCACGATCTACGGTCATCGGTAAACTCTAATATACACGACAACGAACTTCGTCTTCTTGTTGAAGCGGTGATGTCACATTACGACGAAATTTTCCGGCTTAAAAGCATCGCCGCAAAATCCGATGTTTTTCACATGCTTTCTGGCATGTGGAAGTCACCAGCTGAACGTTGCTTCATGTGGATAGGTGGATTTCGTTCTTCTGAACTTCTCAAGGTTTGACCGACCCTTTGACTTTTTAAGTACAAATTGTACTGTACAAACTGTTGATACGTGTTTGTGTTTGTAGGTACTCGGGAACCACTTGGAGCCGTTAACTGATCAGCAGTTGGTGGGGATATGTAATTTGCAACAATCTTCACAGCAAGCGGAAGACGCTTTGTCTCAAGGGATGGAAGCTTTGCAACAATCACTCGTTGAAACGCTCTCGGTGGGGTCCATTTGCTCGGGTAATGTAACAGATTATATGGGCCAGATGGCAATAGCTATGGGCAAGCTAGCCACACTTGAAAATTTCCTTCACCAGGTAAACCTTAGACCCAAAAGATATTTAGAAGAAAAAAAAAAGATTTTTCTAAAGACAGCCCTTAAGGTTGTCGCTTAAGACTGACTTTAAGGAGCATTAATGTGTTGTACAAAGCGATTAATGCTGACTTTTATATGGTGGTTATTAAAATGTACAATTGTACAAGTGTGTTTTGCACTTTAAGGACATCTTAAAGAAAAATCCTTAAAAAAAATTGTATGCATACCTGTGATTGTTACTTTTCAACATATGATTATGTTGATAAATATATATTATTAATTAAAAAGTTTGTATCTTGGCAGGCAGATCTACTGAGGAGGCAAACATTACAACAATTGCACCGTATATTGACGACAAGGCAAGCGGCAAGGGCGCTTCTTGTTATACATGATTATATGTCACGTCTTCGTGCACTAAGTTCATTGTGGTTAGCACGCCCAAAAGACTAACCTATTTTCGGACTCTTTCCGCTTCAATAATCTTGTAAGTTTAGCTATTAGCCACTAAAAATTCTTTTCGTTTCTTTTGTAGTCTGAGAAAGATATATGATCGAATTTTTAGGGGCTTCGGTTCTTCTATACTTGCTTACTTTAGAAGCTACTAATGGAGGAATTAAAATGCTTACCTTTAACTTTGATAGGGTGTTTGATATTGTAAATTGGGGTATGAATTGACAAATCTAGAGCAATGTACACTTTCATTGCAAGAGTTGTAAGCCGGGAAAGTTGTATTGTTGTAGATTTGTTAACTTTGGCTAAAAAATATCAGTTTTATATGCATTATTATTACTCACTATACTATTGGTGCACCATGTTGAATTACTAAAGTACCCGTGTGAACAATAATGTTCACAATGGTATACGCAGAGGCATTTTAGTAATTTCACATTTCTAGTTTTCCACTTTCTTTTCCTTAGTTCGTTTGCTTTCTGCCCAAGTGAAATGGGCCCCACGCCCCTCCTTACTAACAAAGTTATACTTGATAATAATTATTTCATAAAATAATATACTATTGGAGGATAAAATTATACTTTAACACTCTTTTGTGCATGAAATTTTGTACAAAGGGATAAGTTTAGTTTACTAACAAAGTTACACTTGATAATAATTATTTCATAAAATACTATACTATTGGAGGATAAAATTATACTTTTAACACTCTTTTGTGCATGAAATTTTGTACAAAGGGATAAGTTTAGTACATAGCGAAAGTAAAGGCGTTGAAGTGGTATAAATTGAAAGTAAGAGGGCTAAAGTGGAATTTAACGCAACTCAACATCCAAAAACTGTAAATTGACAAACTTGGAGCCTTAAGACCCTCCTTACCTTCTGCTCATCCTGTGTATTTTTACCGTAAGGGTATCTTTGTCAATTTATATATTGTACTAAATTGACAAATACACCCTCATGGCAACTAAGATCAATGCCTTTTACTCAAGTAAAAGTCGCGAGTCAGGGACGCATCGGTCGAGACCTAAAAAGGACGCGTCGGCCGAGTCGGGGACGCATCGGTCGTTGACCAACGTTGACTTTATTGATAATTTATTAAATATATATTTATATATGTATAAAATAGTTGATTCTGTACCATAAATTTCTTAAATATGAACTTAAATTTAAATACAATCAAACTTCAAACTTAATTAATGTTACCGAGTACATAATCAGTAAGGACACAGAGAAAAGAGCGGCCTAAAAAATGAAAACAAACTCTAATTTTAAAACAAATCACATCTTGACGAAAATTTCAATGATTTTGACTGTTTTTGACCAACTTTGATCGTCTTTGACCGAACTTTTATCTTTGACCGTCTTTTGAGTCGTTTTCAGAAAAAACGGGACGGAGAACCCAAAAAAACGACGCATCGGCCGACGCGTCAGCCAAGTCGGCCAACTTTTACAACACTGCTTTTACTCATGTAACTATGAGGACACTTATGTCATTTTTAATAATCGTGTTTGTTCTTGATACAAGATCATGCAACTTATAAGGTACAAATTGTACTACACAAGTAGAAGTCTTATGATGATCCAAGATTCTTGTGTACTACTGCATGTTGTGATCTACTATGATCATTGTTCTTTTTTGGTTTGTTATATCTTCTTTTTGATCTATGTACCACACCACGCGGTATAAACACCCCGGTCCCGCCACCGTTTGCAGCCCACAACCTTTCCATCCAACTAGGAACCGAAACCTCCCCATTTTCCGACCAGCTAAAATAGTTTCCGTGCATCATTGACCATCCACCACCATTATTACCACTAATCAATCTCTTGTTGAAACTTGTACCAGCCTTGTTATTGATTTGCACTTCATCGTCTTCATCGGTAAGTAAAAGTATTTGCCTTGTGAGTTCGGCATAGAATGCGTTGTCTTCGGTGTCGTCTTGAATGGAGCTTCTAAAAGTGTGATCCATTGAAAGGAGATTTATGGTGGTGGTGTTGTGTGTATGGGAGCATGGAATGGGTTTAAATAGATGTAAAAAAGGTGAAGTTTTGGTGGGTGGAGAATGGTACTATGGTTGGTTGGCTGGCTACTTTGTTGGTTTAATTGTTTTGGTTGACAAAAGTTGGTATTTTGGCATATATAATATAATATATAATAATGATATAATAAAAAGAATAGTATAATAAAAAGGATAATGGAACATTACAAGTTCACAAGTCATTTTGAGGATGACTAGAATAATGCTTTACAAAGATACTAACCCGTGTTCAAAGGGATCTACATTCCCCTTACATTTAAATTGCTTGTGTTGGTGGAACTTATTGTGTTGGTGGAACTTATGGTATATATGTAGAGTAATAATATATGGGCATATAAATGATTTAATAATGGGTACGATGTTGCGTTTTATTTTTTAAACTATTTATTAATTTTTTTTTTTTTTGAAAATTGGTCATATATTCTTAATTCATAAGTAGATATTTCAATTCTACTTATTATTCCTAATAAAATAAAATGGAATGAATTCATTTAAACTTAACGTGGCTTTATTGATCTAGTCAACAACAAACGTCGATTTATTGGTGACTTAACTGTCACTTAGAGCCTAAATTGAACTTCATGCAGGCTTAAAACTCATGAGAATTTGATAATACTATTTTCATGGCGTCTCATATTTTTATTTTTATTATTTTTTCAACCTACTTATTGGATGGAGGTTCATTCGGAAGCAATCTCTCTATCGGCGAAATAACTTCTATTTATTCTAGGTTTGGAGAAGCAATCTACTGATTGTCTGCATCTTATCTCCTTCATACACCACTTTTATGGAATTGAGATGATTTATTGTTTTTGTTGTTGTTGTAAATTCATTTAAAATTAAATAATATAGATTTCAAATTATAGGCCTAGAAAGTAACCATCTACTAATTTTTACACATTTCTTCTTTCTAATTTCTACCGATTAGTTATTCATATATTAAACAATCACTTTTTAAGTACATGTTGTTTTTTTTTTTTTTTTTTTTTTTTTTAATTTTTTGAAAAGGAAGAAACTATACTATTATCATTAGTATTAATTATGAAAAAAGATTACAGGAATTCTCAATCGAAATTCTCGAACTATACAATGAATGCTTGCTATACTAGAGGAACGACTATACTAATGAGGAACGACTATATGTTCATAAGTACTCCGTATACGTTTAGGCACCGCTAACCTTTGGCCCGTCTTTATCTACCATTGGTACCACACACTTATTTCTATTATCTTTAAAAGGAAGAAGAAGTTATACAAAGACGGAAGAAGACAGATAAATGGTGAATTAGACGATTTTTTATGTATGTTTATTTTTTTACATTTTTTGAAGTGTTTATTTTTTTTCTCTATATTTTGCGTGTATGTTAAATATTCTTTTGGTAATTAGTCCTAAAAAATATCCAATTCCTGTCATATGATGACAGTGTTCTATCTTTGTTGTCATATGATATATGATGACAGTGTTCTATCTTTGTTCAACAATGCCGATGTGACACTGAAGTTACACTTCTTCTTTCCAATTCTTCATATGTTAGAAGTGGCCTTAGGCATATCAAGCCTTTTTCCTAAAATAAATAAGGAAAATAAAAATTGTATAGATTCATTTTGAAAAACCTAAAGACTTGTTGCTATGTTCTGTCCCTTGATTATACACCAAATAGCAACTAGAGTTCTTGAGTATTTTTTTTGCATTTTAAATCTCTTAATTTTTTAAAAAAGTGCAATCAGAGTCCTTTGTCAAATGGTTGTTAAATAAGTCTTTTAAATATTTTATTATCCTTTGTTTTGATTTGTAAAAGATTGTTACTCCCTACATGTTTGATTTAATCTAAGAACAAAAGGAGTAGGATAATTTTGTTAATTTATTATATGTTTGATTATAATTTTAATCGGTTGTTTTATTGTTAAATAATTGAAGAATAATTATTTAAATTTAGGGGTTTGAAGACAAAGATGACGATGAATATGAAGATGGGGTAAAAAGACGAATGTACATTAACATGCAATGCACATGTCAATATTTAACACACTTATTTAACGGCCGTTTGACAGATGGACATTCATTGCACTTTTTTGAAAAACAAGGGATTCTAAATGCAAAAAAAATTAATCAAGGAACTATGATTGCTATTTCGTATATAATCAAGGGATGAACGAAGAAAAAGAGTCAAACCTAAATAAACACAAACAATTAAACAACACTCGTTTCCAGTATTATTATATTGGAAATGATAGGATGTCAGGTTTACATTTTTTTTCGAAAAGTCATTATATTATAAACACGAGAAAGGGCCAAAAAGGGGGCCCAACCAATTACAAGTACACGAAGAAAAGCTCGAACTGCAGCAACACAGAGTTAAGGAAACGAAAACATGTCGCAGAGATACCAACTACAAGCATCAAACTAGTAAAATTAAACCAGACATGACCAAGGATTAGAAATCCAGACTAGCCATTCAAACTTTCGATTCTTAATACGATCTGAGATCCATCAGAACGAATTGAGTTGTATTTCCGTTAATGTTGTCAGACCATTAATATGTATATGTTTTTACTGTGGTTTCTTTATATAAGATAAGCACATGTACATTCCAAAGCCTACCAAATACTTGAACTAGAGATGGCACACGCGGGCGACGGGCAGTGATCCTTAATATCCACGACCTGACCGCCAAGAGTTTTTCTTTACCCGCGGGTACCCGTTTATCCGCCGACGGGTAAATTTTTCTGCCCGTATCCGTGACCCGCGGATTTAAAAATTGTGCACTTTAACTAATTTTTAATCAAGGATACCCACTACCCGAAAATAATTATGAAAATAAATTAAAAAATAAATTATATATTATATAATTAAATATATGTATGCGAGTAAACAGGTATACCCGTGGGTAGCTCAAACGGGCATCACGGATTGACGGGTCGAATTTTACTCGTGATGGGTAAGAGATACTCGCGACCAGCCAACGTGAAATGACCCGTCCTAATCCATCCGGACGAAGTCCATATCTATTATAAACGATTCATAATAGTTGATTACATCGCGAGGTACTTGACCTCTATATGATACATTTTACAAACATTGCATTCGTTTTTAAAAGACAAATTTTCTTTACAATGAAAGTTGACGGCATGCATACCATTTCATAATACATTCAACTATAATTGACCTAATAATAATCTTGATGAACTCAACGACTCGAATGCAACGTCTTTCGAAATATGCCATGAATGACTCCCAATAATATCCTTAAAATGAGCTAATGCACAGCGGAAGATTTCTTTAATACCTGAGAATAAACATGCTTTCAAGTGTCAACCACAAGGTTGGTGAGTTCATTAGTTTAACATAAATAATCATTTCCATCATTTTAATAGACCACAAGAATTTCATTTCCAGTTCTCATAAATATACGTCCCATGCATAGAGATAAAAATATCATTCATATGGATTGAACACCTGGTAACCGACATTAACAAGATGGATATAGAATATCCCCATCATTCCGAGACACCCATCGGACATGATAAAATCGAAGTACTAAAGCATTCCAAATTCCAGAATGGGACTTGTTGGGCCCGATAGATCTATCTTTAGGATTCGCGTCAATTAGGGGGTCTGTTCCCTAATTCTTAGGCTACCAAGCTAAAAAGGGGCATATTCGGCTTCGATCATTCAACCATATAATGTAGTTTCGATTACTTGTGTCTATTTCGTAAAACATTTATAAAAGTTGCGCATGTATTCTCAGTCCCAAAAATATATATTACAAAAGCATTTAAAAAGGGAGTAATGAAACTCACTATACGATATTTTGTAGTAAAAATATGCATACGACGATACTGAACAATGCAAGGTTGACCTCGGATTCACGAACCTATATCATTTATATATATATTAACACATATAATTGAAATCGAATGAATTTATATATATAACTTAAATTATATGTTATATATATTTAATTTGAATATATATAAAATGATTAGTATTTATGTAGTTATATTAATATTTATATATATATATATGACTAGTATTATTTTAAAAATAAAAAATTTGTTATATGAAATTTTATATAATGTTAACAGGTATAATATAAAATTTTTATGTAATATTATAAATATATTTTTATAAATATCATTTGCTTGATAAAATGGTAATTTTTATAAAAATGATACTTTTAATAATAATGATATTAATAATAATAAAAATAAGATTTATACCGTCTCGATTATCATCATCGACTCATGATCATAAATATCATCACCCGAATTAATATCAACATAACATCACAATCATCATTATCATACCATTGATCTCATATCATCATATTTCTCCCATCACTATATCATATATTTCATTATGATCATCACCTAAACATCATTCTTTATATCCTAACCATTAATCATCGTCTTAAGATCTATTAACATCATGACTCTTCGTTCATCATCATCCCTATATGATCATTATCATAAGTATCATTATCAAAATCATCTAATCATTTTCAATATCATGACCCTACAGTATTATCATAATCACATACCATCTTTGTTTAACACAACTCGCCATCACCATCTATCATAATATCATTATTATCATAATCATAAACATCATCATCATTTATCTCGCTGTAGTAGAAGTCACAAGGTGCTTCTTAGGCTAACAACACAAATGACCCAATGACTAAAATAATTCTCGACCCAACACTTAAAACATGCAATGGCCCTATAACTAAAACAAGGCTTACGGCCCACAGTATTTTCCTAAATCCAACAGAAAAATTCATAGCCCGATAACCTAACCATGTTACGGTCCATGGCACGATGCTGATCCTCGAACAGAAACAGATACGAATGAATCAATCTGCAGTCGTCACTTTACAGATCATCTTCCATTATCAAATTCATAATCAAAAAGGACAGGTTACCGACAATAGTAAAATAAATAATCAAGTATGATTATAAGTGTCTTCTTTTTCATTGTTTCATCATCATCATTCTTTATTTATTTTCTTCGGTTGCAGCAGTTTTAGCGAAACAGAAAAAGGATGGAGATCTAAACAGTAGCAGTACTTTATTATAAGGTGTTTAGTTTGATTTGACCCGAATAGAAGTAGAATGGCACACACTTGTAATGGTTTTCGGGCTGCAACTAGTAAGATCTCGAACATGAATAGAAACATATCAATTGTAGGTTGGTTGTCGTGTTGGTGAGAGGTGGAGTGATTATGATTGTTGATCGTGGTTTACTAAGAAGAAAAACAATTAGGAAGAGGTGAGAGAGAAGAGAGAGCGAGAGAGAGAGAGAGAGAGAGAGAGAGAGAGAGAGAGATGGTTGTGCTGTGGTTTGGGTCTGCTGAACCAGAATCGTTCGAAGGAATTTAGCAGGAGTTTCATAAATGATTTTGGATGGGTTTCAATGGTTACGGTGGTCTTGAAGATTAGTCTAAAATTTGTCGATGGTGGTTGTTAACATGAAGGAGAGGAAGAGAAAGGTGGTATCCGGTGATAGGGTGGTGGTTAATTACTGTGACGAGTTTAAATTGATGATGGCTCGATCATAAAAACTAAATAAATAAAAATAATAATAAATAGGGTGGTGATCGAAACTGTTGTAGATATCGAATAGCAGCAGAATTTATATGGAGGATGGCTTATTGGGTTAAGTTTTGATAGTCTTGTGGGTTTGTATTGAACCGAAACCAAAATAGCATGGGTCTCGGTTGATTTGGGAAGGAAACAACTTAGTCGGTGTTCTTGTTGGTTTGTGTTCGATCAGAAAAGTTTAACAGCAGTTCATAGAGAACATTTTGCGATTTTAATGATCTAGTGGTGGTGTTGTATATCGTGGTGGTCATATGTAGCCAAGTGAGGATTGTGGTTTCGAATAAAGATTGGAGTAGGTAGTTTGTTGGAAGATGGTGGTTGTCGAGGTGAAGAAGGTGGTTTACTATGGTTGTGGTGCTCAATCAATCAAGACAGAAGTAGCAAGAAGGAAGGTGATGTACGTGGGTGAGTTTTGAGCATAGGATCAAGTAATTTGTAACAAAAGTTGATTTGGGAATTGTTTGGTAGTGTAAATAAGTCGACCAAGAATCACATGTAAACAGAAATACAGAAAAAGAAATATAATTTAAAAGGGATGTAAAACAGAATCTTGTTTCTTATCTGCACGGTTTCAATACTTTAATTGATATTAATAATTCTTAAATAAATTAATAATAATGATAAGAATGATAATAATAACGATTTTAAATAAAATGATAATTTTAGTAATCAAATTAATGATAATACTTCTAATAACCCTAATGATAATTAAACTTATAATTTTACTAATAACAATGATACAAATAATGATTCAATAATGTTAATTTTAAAACTTTTTTAATGATAATGAAAGTAATAATAATAATATTATTAACTATATTTTAATTTGTAATTACCTTTACAATTTATTAATTGTATCATATTTACCCATTACATAATATATTGAATCTCTAATATTTATCTATTATGAATGTATATTATTATATTTATAATGTTACTTATGTATAGAATATATATATATATATATATATATATATATATATATATATATATATATATATATATATATATATAAATATATATATACATATATATATATATATATATATATATATATATATATATATATATATATATATATATATATATATATATAAACATACATGTAATCATATATGCACTTTTGTTTATACATATACATATACACATATATATACATTTTCTACTTACACCTAATTGTTCGTGAATCGTCGAGAATGGTCGAATGTCAAATGAATATATGAAACAGTTCAAACTTTTTGCGACTCAACCTTACAGACTTTCTTTATCGTGTCGAAATCATATAAAGATTAAGTTTAAATTTGGTCGGAAATTCTCGGATCGTCACAGTACCTACCCGTTAAAAAAATTTCGTCCCAAAATTTGAGTGAGGTGGTCATGGCTAACAATAAAAATGTTTTCATGACGAATACGAGCTAGAAATCATAGTTTTTCTCATCAGTTGGTAATATGGATGAAACAATCCGTTTATGTGAAGAGTACGAGTGAAGCTATCACAAAAGAGTGAAATGAGAAAGACAAGTTTCATCATAACTTTTTACTAGTCATGGCTGAATTCAGAAAATAAGGTTCGTCTTAACTTCTGACGTTGTCTCGATTGAATTCCGGAATTCAAGGGATTTAAAGAAAATCTTCGAAATCTAAAAGATTTGATTCTTCGGCGAATAAGGAAATTAAGATCTCTATAATTAAATACGGTGGTCTGCCTCGATTTCTCTGTCTGATATTTCCATTATAAATTAAGCTCTTCCTTTCCATTATTCTCACCATTCCTATACTCTCTTTCTTAGTTCATACCTCCAAAAGATTGTGGAAATGCTTAATCCAATTCTAATCCTTGATATTTTCCTAATTATCATTTCTGTCATCCTTCTTTTCAATCTTCCACTAGAAAAATCTGTTTACTTCTACTATTACCTTGGGATGATACTATTCTTATTTATACCGTGTCTTTATATTGCTATTCGTATTAATATCCACGGTTTGTAATTTATTTGTTGTTATCGGGCTTTATATTTTCTCTTATATTTTGGAGTCCCCATTTTCGTCTTCTATAATATTATCATTCACAGTTAATGTTCTCTCTTATTTGCTACGATTTATACCCCCTTCTATTTCGGAGCTCCGTGCTTTTGTTTTCTTTTCGCAAATAATGGTCCAGAATCCGTCGGTGTGAAATTTCGAATGAACTTAATGTTCTAAACAAGAAAGAATGAAATCACACGATTTGATTTGTCAAATTACCAGAATCACTGAGAATAGAACTATCAAGAATATACTTTCTTGATATGTTCAGAAGTTAAGCAGAATGAAAGAGTTATGTAACATGGCACATGATGACGTTATGATCTGTGAATCATCACGTCCCATTATAAACTTAGCATGACTTACTGTAATATAATCACGTTGATCAAGTGTCATTATATTATATTAACTCATGCATCAGTTCCCAACATTACTTCAATAACATTCATATTTTAAGCTCAAAAGTTTACAGAATATAGAAACTAACAGTTTCTATATGATGTAACACTGATAGCACTAAGAGATTAATGATTTCAGATAAGAATAGTTATGAAAATATCTTCAGAAATATGGAGGATATTTATAATGAAAGATACGTTGATATCTTGGAATTTCTAATATCGAAGGATGGTGAAGAAAATTTGTCCGCAAGAGTTTGGAGTCAGAAGCAAGGCATTTGCTAAAGATTTCATCATAAACAGAATCATCAGAATTCTTAATGGACAAGTTTAGTCCTTGTGATTTTTTCAGAGACTCCTTCGTAGTTTGCTCAATCAGTTTTTCAGTTTTAAACTTTTTCTGAGCTTTGCCAACATACAATTATTTATCATCAACTTTTGGTTGTTGAGGTCGTTTACAGTTTTTTTGCCTCATTCAACTTTTCAAAATTTAGAGTATTAATTCGCAGACTGGGTGCTTTTCAGAATTTCGGAATGGAAGATCATAGTTCTAAGAGATAAATGTTATATGGATACATATAACTATTGTTGTGGAAACGTTGCGAGACTCACAATACAGATTTGCTGATTTCCGGTAATTGGTATGACAATTCTTGTTACAAGATGCGGATGAGTACATGATGAGACTTCAATAGATAAATATAGTGATTTGTCAGAGATATTTAAACCAAGGAGCGATGAGGTTGCTGGTACATCTGCTGATAATATGGTGGAATATAAAAGGTTCCCCGGTAACAATAAAAGAGCACGCATATATATCAAGGTTATAGTAAGGCTAGTCCGACTGAAAAGTCGAAGTTGACTTGCTGGAGCTGTGACAAATTTGGCTAATTTGAAAAGAGTTGCAATGTTATTTTTGGTAATAACAATGCCAAAGGAGCTAGCACAGACACGTGTTAAACGTTTACTCAGGTTCAGAGTGTTTTTCAGGTGTATAACTATATGCATAAATCTTTCCTTCCGTAGACGAAGTGCGGTTGGTTCATCCTCTCGATTGAGGTGTTTTCAAGAATCATGAAAGGTTTGAACGCAGATTGTAATCGTCAAGATACAATTGAGGTTTAAGATGAAGTCAAGTGGCAAACTTGAAGAAGTTTTTAGTTTCATATGTTATAATCAATATTTTAATTCATTTTAGTTATCCAACATTATTAGTCCACAGTCGATAGTCCACAGTTAACAGTCCAATAATTCATATATAGTTTAATATATAATATTCGAATTAATTAATACGTATCGTGACCTGTGTACATGTCTCAGACTCGATCACAACTCAAAGTATATATATTATTGTAGAATCAACCTCAACCCTGTATAGAGAACTCGATCATTACTGCATATAGAGTATCTATGGTTATTCCAAATAATATATATAGATGCGTCGATATGATATATCAAAACCTTGTATACGTGTCCCGATATTTAAAGTGCGTAAAATAAATAACAGAAATTAAATGACGATAAATAAAGTGTGTAAAGTAAATAACAGAAATTAAATGACGATAAATAAAATTGCGATAATTAAATTGCGATAAATAAACTGCGATAAATAAAGTGTAATCAGTTAGCTAGGAACAGTTAGCTAGGATTTTTGTTAGCGTGGATTCTTAATAAAATTTCTCACAGTTAATTCGTTTGTTTCTAACAAATTTTTATTTTGTCCAATGTTTTCTTCATTATGCCACTTGTTGGATTCTGGTAAATCAAAATCCAAATATGAAATTGGATGAAAATGGTTATTCTACGGTGAACGGATTCGTATCTCTGTAGATGTAAGTAGGATAGTAAATGAATGTTGAATCAGATTCGAAGAATGTACAGTATAACTTATTAAAGTGAAAACTAAATATTCCTCGGGTATTACCTACCCGTTAAAATATTTTCACCATTAACAGTTTGTACAAAAGAATTTTTAATTACAATCTTTATGAAAACATATATACATATATATTTTATTCAGATGTAACCATGGATTTAATGAGTCAATATAATATTAAACTCATTTGATTTACCGTTAGAACTAGAATACATAACCTCTAAAACATTAGAGATTACATAATCGTCATGAAGAACGAAGATAATTAATGTAGAATGATACATAGATTGATGATTATACTCGAGGTACAGAATGAGATATTGAGGCATGGATTGTTGATGATACTGGTGCTGTTATTGATGGTACTGTTGGTGCCGATGATGTTGCTGAAGCTGGTAAATTTTGCACCATATTTTCTAAATTGATTACTCGAGCGCGAAGTTCGTTGACTTCTTCTATTATTCCGGGATGATTGTCGGTCGAAACGATCTGATGAATAAGGTTTATTATTTGAGATAATATATAATCGTGACGAGACACTCTGGAAATGAGAGAGAAAATGGTGTCTCGAACAGGTTCGCCGGTAAGCGATTCAGGTTCTTCGCCAAGAGGACAATGTGGTGGATGAAAAGGATCACCTTCTTCTTGTCTCCAATGAATGAGGAGGCTACGAACACATCAGATGAATTGGGGATGGCTGATTGATTGATTCATTCTGGTGACACCACTTTCGGAGCTTAGGTGAATATCCATGTTGGAATAGCTGTCGGAATAACTATCGAAATAGCTATCGAAATATGAGGGACTTGAACTGGTTGAGGGATTCATCTCGTACGATCAGATGAAGGATTTTCGATAAGAAATAGATTATAGGATGTAGATTAGTACCCTGCAATACATAATTTACATATGCATATATAATACTAAAATCCCATAAGTTACGGAGTAATCTACGAAAGCTGTCAGGCAATGGTAACAATAACAGATACGCTAAGATATGAATTTTATCTATACACTATTCATGCAATCAATGCAGTAAGATGTGTCTAGACTAGGAATGATAAGCAGGTAATTTCCTAAAGATAATAAGTAGATGATTTTTGACACGAATGATAAGAAAAACTTTTGACATGCAGACACAGTCGAAGTCCAGACTCGCTAATGCAACTAAACAACTATCAGTTAGACACACTAATGCAAAACCTGGTTCACTAAGACCACCGCTCTGATACCAACTGAAATAACCCGTCCTAATCCATCCGGACGAAGTCCATATTGATTATAAACGATTCATAATAGTTGATTACATCGCGAGGTACTTGACCTCTATATGATACATTTTACAAACATTGCATTCATTTTTAAAAGACAAACTTTCTTACAATGAAAGTTGACGGCATGCATACCATTTCATAATACATTCAACTATAATTGACCTAATAATAATCTTGATGAACTCAACGACTCGAATGCAACGTCTTTCGAAATATACCATGAATGACTCCCAATAATATCCTTAAAATGAGCTAATGCACAGCGGAAGATTTCTTTAATACCTGAGAATAAACATGCTTTCAAGCGTCAACCAAAAGGTTGGTGAGTTCATTAGTTTAATATAAATAATCATTTCCATCATTTTAATAGACCACAAGAATTTCATTTCCAGTTCTCATAAATATACGTCCCATGCATAGAGATAAAAATATCATTCATATGGATTGAACACCTGGTAACCGACATTAACAAGATGCATATAGAATATCCCCATCATTCCGGGACACCCATCGGACATGATAAAATCGAAGTACTAAAGCATTCCAAATTCCAGAATGGGGCTTGTTGGGCCCGATAGATCTATCTTTAGGATTCGCGTCAATTAGGGGGTCTGTTCCCTAATTCTTAGGCTACCAAGCTAAAAAGGGGCATATTCGGCTTCGATCATTCAACCATATAATGTAGTTTCGATTACTTGTGTCTATTTCGTAAAACATTTATAAAATTTGCGCATGTATTCTCAGTCCCAAAAATATATATTGCAAAAGCATTTAAAAAGGGAGTAATGAAACTCACTATACGATATTTTGTAGTAAAAATATGCATACGACGATACTGAATAATGCAAGGTTGGCCTCGGATTCACGAACCTATATCATTTATATATATATATTAACACATATAATTGAAATCGAATGAATTTATATATATAACTTAAATTATATGTTATATATATTTAATTTGAATATATATAAAATGATTAGTATTTATGTAGTTATATTAATATTTATATATATATATATATATATATATATGACTAGTATTATTTTAAAAATAAAAAATTTGTTATATGAAATTTTATATAATGTTAATAGGTATAATATAAAATTTTTATGTAATATTATAAATATATTTTTATAAATATCATTTGCTTGATAAAATGGTAATTTTTATAAAAATGATACTTTTAATAATAATGATATTAATAATAATAAAAATAAGATTTATACCGTCTCGATTATCATCATCGACTCATGATCATAAATATCATCACCCGAATTAATATCAACATAACATCACAATCATCATTATCATACCATTGATCTCGTATCATCATATTTCTCCCATCACTATATCATATATTTCATTATGATCATCACCTAAACATCATTCTTTATATCCTAACCATTAATCATCGTCTTGAGATCTATTAACATCATGACTCTTCGTTCATCATCATCCCTATACGATCATTATCATAAGTATCATTATCAAAATCATCTAATCATTTTCAATATCATGACCCTACAGTATTATCATAATCACATACCATCTTTGTTTAACACAACTCGCCATCACCATCTATCATAATATCATTATTATCATAATCATAAACATCATCATCATTTATCTCGCTGTAGTAGAAGTCACAAGGTGGTTCTTAGGCTAACAACACAAATGACCCAATGACTAAAGCAATTCTCGACCCAACACTTAAAACATGCAATGGCCCTATAACTAAAACAAGGCTTACGGCCCACAGTAATTTCCTAAATCCAACAGAAAAATTCATAGCCCGATAACCTAACCATGTTACGGTCCATGGCACGATGCTGATCCTCGAACAGAAACAGATACGAATGAATCAATCTGCAGCCGTCACTTTACAGCTCATCTTCCATTATCAAATTCATAATCAAAAAGGACAGCTTACCGACAGTAGTAAAATAAATAATCAAGTATGATTATAAGTGTCTTCTTTTTCATTGTTTCATCATCATCATTCTTTATTTATTTTCTTCGATTGCAGCAGTTTTAGCGAAATAGAAAAAGGATGGAGATCTAAACAGTAGCAGTACTTTATTATAAGGTGTTTAGTTTGATTTGACCCGAATAGAAGTAGAATGGCAGACACTTGTAATGGTTTTCGGGCTGCAACTAGTAAGATATCGAACAGGAAGATAAACATATCAATTGTAGGTTGGTTGTCGTGTTGGTGAGAGGTAGAGTGATTATGATTGTTGATCGTGGTTTACTAAGAAGAAAAATAATTAGGAAGAGGTAAGAGAGAAGAGAGAGAGAGTGAGATGGTTGTGCTGTGGTTTGGGTCTGCTGAACCAGAATCGTTCGAAGGAATTTAGCAGGAGTTTCATAAATGATTTTGGATGGGTTTCAATGGTTACGGTAGTCTTGAAGATTAGTCCAAAATTTGTTGATGGTGGTTGTTAACATGAAGGAGAGGAAGAGAAAGGTGGTATCCGGTTATAGGGTGGTGGTTAATTACTGTGACGAGTTTAAATTGATGATGGCTCGATCATAAAAACTAAATAAATAAAAATAATAATAAATAGGGTGGTGATCGAAACTGTTGTAGATATCGAATAGCAACAGAATTTATATGGAGGATGGCTTATTGGGTTAAGTTTTGATAGTCTTGTGGGTTTGTATTGAACCGAAACCAAAATAGCATGGGTCTTGGTTGATTTGAGAAGGAAACAACTTAGTCGGTGTTCTTGTTGGTTTGTGTTCGATCAGAAAAGTTTAACAGCAGTTCATAGAGAACATTTTGCGATTTTAATGATCTAGTGGCGGTGTTGTATATCGTGGTGGTCATATGTAGCCAAGTGAGGATTGTGGTTTCGAATAAAGATTGGAGTAGGTGGTTTGTTGGAAGATGGTGGTTGTCGAGGTGTAGAAGGTGGTTTACTTTGGTTGTGGTGCTCGATCAATCAAGACAGAAGTAGCAAGAAGGAAGGTGATGTACGTGGGTGAGTTTTGAGCATAGGAGCAAGTAATTTGTAACAAAAGTTGATTTGGGAATTGTTTGGTAGTGTAAATAAGTCGACCAAGAATTACATGTAAACAGAAATACAGAAAAAGAAATATAATTTAAAAGGGATGTAAAACAGAATCTTGTTTCTTATCTGCACGGTTTCAATACTTTAATTGATATTAATAATTCTTAAATAAATTAATAATAATGATAAGAATAATAATAATAACGATTTTAAATAAAATGATAATTTTAGTAATCAAATTAATGATAATACTTCTAATAACCCTAATGATAATTAAACTTATAATTTTACTAATAACAATGATACAAATAATGATTCAATAATGTTAATATTAACATTTTTCTTTAATCATAATGAAAGTAATAATAATAATATTATTAACTATATTTTAATTTGTAATTACCTTTACAATTTATTAATTGTATCATATTTACCCATTACATAATATATTGAATCTCTAATATTTATCTATTATGAATGTATATTATTATATTTATAATGTTACTTATATATATATATATATATATATATATATATATATATATATATATATATATATATATATATATATATATATATATATATATATATATATATATATATAAACATACATGTAATCATATATGCACTTTTGTTTATACATATACATATACCCACATATATACATTTTCTACTTACACCTAATTGTTCGTGAATCGTCGAGAATGGTCGAATGTTAAATGAATATATGAATCAGTTCAAACTTTTTGCGACTCAACCTTACAGACTTTGTTTATCGTGTCAAAATCATATAACGATTAAGTTTAAATTTGGTCGGAAATTCTCGGGTCGTCACACAACGGGTACAAAATTTTACTTGACACGTGTCCACATGTACATTTTTTATAAATACCGGCCCGTCACAGGCACAGTTACCCACAGATCACGGGTTTTTTTTCTGCCCACTGTCATCCGTAACTTGAACCCAAAGGCAATAGAGCACAATTACATTTTCCACGAAAGGCTTCATTGATACATAAGTTTGTAACCACACCTACCCCCACCACTTATATATTCTATCCCAAATATTCATTGAGTGCCGACAAAAGATCATAGAGTGGTCAGTTGTTTCACATCAACATCATCACATAAAGGGCATCTAACGGAATCTAGATCAATACCTCTTTTGGCGAGTTCGGTACGTTCCGGAATCCGTCGTTCCCCTCCACATGAATATTTCGACTTTTGTGGACACAAAATTATTTTTGAGAGTTTCGTATCTCGAATTATTGTCTAGCATTAACTGATCATCAATTACTCTTGATAACATTTATGTCGTTAAAACGTCATTCGAAGCTAAATTCCAGATCCATGTATCCGTGACCCTTTCCTGTTTAACATACAAGTTTAGTGCGTTAATTAAAAGCTAAAGTTCAGAATGTGCTCGACTTAATAAATCTTGATTCTAGCTCCAAATCGACACGTAAGATTGCTCAATATAGTGGACTTTGTCGCAAACCATGGCATTCTGATCAGGTTCCAGTTTGATGCAAACGCTTGAATTTCTCCTTTAATGGTACATCGAACAGCCAAGAGTCAGACCGAAAGTGAGTACTTGCGCCAACTCCAATTGGCTTTGCAAATGAAATAGTAAAAATCAGCCCCAACTTTTTGATAGAATAACATGCACGTAAAATGTTTAACCACACGCCACTCTTTCCTTGCGTACTGGTAAGACCCGAAGGTGGGATCATTAGATCCATGAATACTTTTTATAACAGCAACACAGAGTGATTCAGGTTCGGTTTTAGCCCGCCAAAACCATTTTCTCCGAAGAAGCCCAATGTTAACAGGGTCGGACCAATGCATGTGCAATATGTATATTTGCACAGGGCCCAATCATTTTAGGGGCCCATAATTCTTATGAATGAAAATTGCTAAGCCCAGTCTTTAATGTGAATATAATCAAGCTCAATCTATAGGATAGAGAAAGAGTAAACAGGCTAAAAAATACAGGCCCATCTATAGTTCAATTGAGTTTGTAGTTCATGGCTTTTCATTTTATAGAATATATTATTCTCTTAACACAACGATGTGAGACAAGAGCATTGCTTAAATTTACAATTAAATGCAGATATTTGTCTAGTGGCTTTACAATTTATTGAATAATATATGAAGGAGTAATAAATGAATATTTATAAACTGTTATAATTCAGTAGGCTTATAACTACCTTTAGTGGTTTGGTTCTTGACAATAGTACTACAATTATTAAAGAAGATTGAAGTAGAGAGCAAAACTATTTTATTCAATAGATGGTGTAACGTCCTCCCAATACGGTCTGGAAGGAACGTCACTAATATCAAAACATACCAACATATTATAATAAACGAGAACAATACTAAATGATGAATTTAACTTTAATGAGTACGCAGCGGAAAATGAAATATCGTTACAATGACAGGAATAACAATATCGTAAATGTTCACATGCAGAAATAATAAATGCGATATCTCTTGATTCTATGTCCAAGTAGCATCACATAAGCAGTAAGTATAAGACCTTGAATCAAACAGTACCTGAGACAAAACATGCTAAAGTGTCAACCAAAAAGGTTGAGTGAAGTTCATAGGTTTAACAAAAAGTTTGTCGTTGTTTTAGACCACAAGATTTAGTTTGTAAAGTTGATCTCCCGCAGGATCAAAAAGTTATGCCAAAGCGTGATATTTAGACTAAACGTTCAAGTTTGCCCCATGACAAGTTGTGTCTGTCCTTGTCGGTTTAATTTCATTATCAAGTAATACAAAGACTTAGTCAAATGTATCGGGGATGTTACTCCCGATAGGCCTACCCCCAATAATTAAGCATGCAGCAGCAATTAAAAATATCACTGTAGGGACTTAGTCGGACATAGCCGGGTATAGCATAGTTTAACAGTTTGGTACTTGTGTCTAAATTGTAAAAAGTAAAAACAGCATGTGTCTCACCCCAAGTAAAGTAAGTAAGTTTGCTAGCAATAAAGAGGGGCTATGAATTCACCTTAGTAAGTAGAGAGAGAGTTATTCCTCGGAATAAAGAGTTGAACGAGTGAGCAGAAAAGTCAACCTATTGACATTTAAGAGTAGTTAAGTGTTTTGCCCATGTTTAAGTTTAAGTATGTGTTTGTTTTACTAAGTTTCTATTCCTAGTAAGTTACTATTTTTATAAAGTTTCCATTTTTAGAAAGTTTCTTATTTTACTAAGTTTCTATGACTAGAGAGTTTCTACTTTTATCAGTGTTTTCTATTTTAAGATACTTGCCGTATTAGATAAGCTTCCAATCACCCCTTCCCCTTCGAATGGCTAATTTAGATCTAGGGGCTTGAGCCATAGGACCCTTTAAATCGGAAATCCAAACCCTCTGCCTAGAATCTCATAGAAACCATTCGTCAAGAAAGTTCGAAGATCTATACATCTCTAATACATATCCCAAAATGTTTTTATGTTACAATATAAGTAGTAGGTTATAGGTGCTAGTAATAATAATAGTGTATACATGTTATTTATTTTATTTTTAATTGCATATAATTTATAACATTATTTACATGTTTCGGTAAAAATAATAACCGAAGTAAAAAGTAAAAAGTAAAAAGTAAAAAGTAAAAAAATAAAAAGTAAGAAAAGAATACTTACTAGTAGTAATTCTTCAAAGAGAGAATGAGAGAAATTTTGGTGTGAGTTTGAATGAGAAAAGAGGGGTATTTATACTTGAAAAAATTAGGTAAAAAGAATAAAATAATTAAAAGAAAAAGAAATATTTAATTCTTAATTGGATTTTAAAATTAAAAAGTATTTAATGTTAGGTCATGGATAATGCACAAAATAAAATAATAAAAGTAGTTTTTCCATTAAAATTTTTAATTAAAAAGTAATTTATTTATTTATTTTTTATTTATTTTAAGGATTTTTTTTATGTAAATAAACAAATTTATTTAATGTTTTTCCAAGAATATTTGTCAATAATATTTTTTTTTATTTTTTTTTATTTTTGTTTTATTTAATTAATAAATACAAATTTTGCATAAAAATAATAAATAATTCGGTATTTTGTATTTTTAATAATAATTATGATTTTAATTATTAAACTATAGTTTTAGTAAGTTTGTAAATATTATTACATTTATATATAATTGGATTTATTATATAGTTAAATATATAATACATTAACTAAATAATAAAAGTGATACAAAGTTTATATACTTAGTTAAATTATGTCAAATTATATAAATTAATAATATATTATTTATTTAAGCGTACATTGTTGACTAAAAATTACTATTCGGTCAATATTTAATTGTATATAACAACCCTTAATACATATAGTCAGACATATAACCCTAGGGTTAATTCAGTAATTTAGAAGTCAAAAACTGAGGGTTGTTACAGTACCTCCCCGTTAATAAAAACTTCGTCCCGAAGTTTTAGGTAGACTTCTCGGATGCATCAGCGGTTGAGAAGAGATGGGGATATATCTGTTTCATTTGGTCTTCACGTTCCCAGGTATGTTCGGGGCCTTGCGTGTTTTTCAAAGGATAGAATATTGTTTTGTTTCAAGCGTTTAAGTCATACAAACCATAATCTCTATAGGTTCTTCTACGAAGTGCATTTTATCATTAATGCAGAGATCATTCAAAATGATGATGTTATGCAAGTCATTTCAGTAAATTGGATACATGAAATGTGTTATGAATAATATTGAGCTCATTTAAAACCTTGAGCATTTATGCTGCAATATTAGGCAGACAAAACAGAGAGGAGTTCATGAAAATCATAGTCATGAAATTTGATAGAGATCATCATTCTTTATAACAAGAATGATGAATTAGAGTTTTATCGACATTAAATAATATGGATAAAGTAATTCGATTATAGAAAGAGTATAAACGAAGCTATCGTAAAAGAGTAAATGAGAAAATTAAATGTTTGCCTTAACTTTTGACGTAGTTACGATTGATTTCCGGATTTCAAGGAATTAAAGAAATCTTCGAAATCTTTATAAGATTTGATTTTCCGATAATTACATAAATTAGGATTTTCTTTAATTAAAGGCGGTGAATTGTCTCAATTGCTGTGTCTGGAATTTTTGCTATAAATTAGCTTCTTTCGTTTCATTATCTTCACCACTTATATACTTTCTTTCTCAATTCATACTTCCAAAAGTTTTGTTAATATGCTCAATCCAGTTCTTGTCTTTGACATTATATTGGTTATCGCCACAATCATCCTTCTTTTCGAACTCCCACCAGAGGAGTCTGTTTACTTCTACTATGCTCTAGAATTTGTTGTGTTTTTAGTTCTCCCGTGTCTTTATATTGCTATACGCATTGATATACACGGTTTGTAATTTCAGTATTGTTATCGGGATTTATATTTTCCCTTATATGTCGAAGCTTCATGCTTTTGTAAAGAAAGTAACGGTCCAGAATTCGTAGGTATGAAGTTTCGAATGATCATGATATTCAAAGCAGAAGGAAAGGTAATAGCACGATTTGATTTGTCATATTACCAGAATATCCGGAAAAGACTGAATTATCAAGAAAAATATTTTCTTGATATGTTTAGAGTTTAAATAGATAAGAGTCGTGTAACATGGCAAATGATGATTATAAAGTCTATGAATCATCATCTTCCATTAAAAATTTATCATGACTTACTGTAATATAATCACGTTGGCCTGACTTCATTATATTATACTAACTCATGCTTTAATTCCCAACACTACTTCAAATCATTCATAATTTAAACTTGAACTTTACAGAATATAGAAACTAAAACAGTTTCCTTTATGATGTGATAAAGATATCGCAAAGAGATAATTAATTGCTGACAAGAATCATTATAAAGATATCTTCAGAAATATAGAGGATATTTATAACGAAAGATACAGTGATATCTCAGAATTTCTAAGTTCCAATGACGAGGAAAATTCTTTTGTTTCCTCTGCATTTAATGCTACCATATCTGAATCATTGGTTATCAATCCGAGATGGTTTCAAGAAATTTTTTTTTTTTTAGATAATTAAACGCTGATTGTAATCGTCAACGGATCTAATGGTTAACGAATAGGCGTTGTTGATGATAATTTCGGTGGTTTGATGTGATAATTCATCATAGAATACGAATGAATATAATACATGAATGTAGTGATCTTTAGGAAGATAACACCTGCTAAAGCTTTACTTGAATTCTGGTATGTTAATTTCAGAATGTGTAATTAAATTTGTATGAAAATGATTGTGTATCACAGTGAAGGCAGTGAGTATAATTAATGATTTATGAATTGAAATTGAAGAATGTACAGTGTATTTATGTGAGATGTAAATATTTATCGGGTATTACCTACCCGTTAAAATATTTTCACAATTAACAGTTTTTACAATCTTTATGAAGATATACGTTCATATATGTATTCTTCAGATATAATCATGGATTTAATGAGTTAATATATATTAAACTCATTTGATTTGCGGTTTGGAACGAGAGTAAATAATCTCCAAAATCTTAGCGATTTCATAATTGTTGCGAAATATTTCGCTAATGAAGTTATGAATCAATACATTCATCGTTATACTTGATTTATTATGAAATGGAGTTTATTGTGCTGAAGCAGTGATTAACAATTGTTAAGTCATTAGCGAAGGGTGTACATCATAGCATATTAGTGATATGAATTAACCAAGTAGTACATACTAGTTGAGATTCTCACGTAATTGCTTAGTACGACAAGATTTATTATTGTTCCAAATCATATATATATAAGGTATACATATATAATTCTTCACGAAGAATGAGTCAATACATCTTAACTCTTTATTGCTAATATTCCTTGGTATCTATGGGGCGTATCATGTTGATGTTTGAGGTACTGAGTGTGTTGTTGAGGCGGGGGATGTGAATGTTGTTGTTGATGAAGCTGATGCTGTTAGTGGTGATGTTGATGGTACTGGTGGTGATGCTGGTTATGTTGCTGGTGCTGCTGCTGGTGTTCGTAGGTTTCGCACCAGATTTTCCAGAGCCACTACTCGAGCGCGAAGCTCGTTGACTTCTTCTATTATTCCGCGATGATTGGTGGTTGGAACAAGGGGGTGAATAAGATCTAGAATCTTAGATATTATATATTCGTGACGGGATACCCTGGAAAGAAGAGAGAAAATGGTGTTTCGGACTGGTTCGCCGGTAAACGCTTCAGGTTCTTCGCCAAGAGGTGAATTCGGTTGGTGGAAGGGATCACCTTCTTCTTGTCTCCATTGATTGAGTCGGCTACGAACCCATCCCCAATTCATCCAGAATAGATGATAGCTGATTGGTTCGTTTGTTCCGGTTACGCTGCCGTGGGAGCTTGAAGAGTTTGAGAAATTCATATTATATGTTTGGAATAGGGTTTGATATGAAATGGGTATTGAATACCGAATGATATATTCGTCTCCTTGAATACGTATTTATAGCAAAAAGATTTCCGTAATTTACGGAGGAAATTTAGGATAAGTGGTAGACAAAGTTTATAGACATGATAATATATGATAAGATATGATGTGTCATCCATTTATGTAATAATGGTGGTATGATGTGTTGAGATTTGTAACCAGATATTGATTAAAGAATTTCAATTCGTATACTGTGATAACCCAATAATATTTTCCAGTTCGCAAACCAATGCATAAAGGCATAAGATACGTGAGTGTTTGAAGTAGTAGCAGGAGCTTGTGGACGAACCGTTATCTTCAATAACATATAGAAGTTTGATAAACTTGATAGGTCATAAGTTTGAAAAAAAAATTAAGTGGAATAAAGATGAATATGATATAAACAAAACACTTTATTTTATTAAGAACAAGGCTTTAAACAAGCCTTCTTATTACACGATTCGGGGATAGAAATAGTTTAAGGCCTAGCCTTTGCATAGATAGAAAATAACTAGGAAATATTAAGATTGAAGTAGTCTTCATATTTCTTCTTCTCGTCCTCAACCTCCTTCATAAACTTCTCAAACTTGTCGTTCTTCTCCTTTTGTTCCTCATAAAGATACTCGATGTTATCATAAAGATTGGAAACATCATTGTTGATTACATGGTACTTGTGGTCCCTTATAGAAAGTTGATTATTCACGCGGTTTTCCTCCATCTTCAATCTAAGGTCAACATCTTCTCTTAGGTAGGAGAGAGATTGCTTCCCCCATCGGATATTTCTATCACCTTCATACTTCACCAACTTTATCTCTTTCTTTAGTTCAGCATTTTCCTCCATGAGCTTCTTGATCGCTAGGTCTTTTTCCTTCATTTAAAAATCGATCCTTGCAATATGGCGAATTAGGTCATCGGTAGTTTTTCGCAGATTCATGAGCTCGTACTTGGCATCAACTTCATCGTAGAAAGGAGATCGGGATCTTTTCTTTGACTGCCCAGTTTCTTCAAGACGTTTCCTCTTGTCTTTATTTCTTGGGGTTGGATAGTATTGAGGAGACCCATGTGAATCAAGATTAGTATTTGGGCTATAATTTGGTGATGGAGGACCACCAAAGCCATAAGGTGGGCTTTGGACTGGTCTTTCAGTGGAAGATCTTTCAGTATCTTTTTCGGTTGGCTCGAAAAGATTCATTTTGTTCGCTTGATGAGAATTAGACATCCTAATATTAGGAAAGAGATTTTGATTAGAATCTTTAAGTCAAGTATATTAAAGCATAATCGTTAAGATTATGGAGCAATCCTAAGTGCTTTAATTCTAAGGCAGGAAAGGTTATAGTTTCCTAGATTGCTAAGGCACCCTAGCTAACAAGTAAGGCACACATAAAAATGCAATCCTGGTTCTCTATAACAGCCTGGTTATGCTCTGATACCAATCTGTAACGTCCTCCCAATAGGGTCTGGAAGGAACGTCACTAATATCAAAAAATACCAACATATTATAATAAACGAGAACAATACTAAATGATGAATTTAACTTTAATGAGTACGCAGCGGAAAATGAAATATCGTTACAATGACAGGAATAACAATATCGTAAATGTTCACATGCAGAAGTAATAAATGTGATATCTCTTGATCCTATGTCCAAGTAGCATCACATAAGCAGTAAGTATAAGAGCTTGAATCAAACAGTACCTGAGACAAAACATGCTAAAGTGTCAACCAAAAAGGTTGAGTGAAGTTCATAGGTTTAACAAAAAGTTTGTCGTTGTTTTAGACCACATGATTTAGTTTGTAAAGTTGATCTCCCGCAGGATCAAAAAGTTATGCCAAAGCGTGATATTTAGACTAAACGTTCAAGTTTGCCCCATGACAAGTTGTGTCTGTCCTTGTCGATTTAATTTCATTATCAAGTAATACAAAGACTTAGTCAAATGTATCGGGGACGTTACTCCCGATAGGCCTACCCCCAATAATTAAGCATGCAGCAGCAATTAAAAATATCACTGTAGGGACTTAGTCGGACATAGCCGGGTATAGCATAGTTTAACAGTTTGGTACTTGTGTCTAAATTGTAAAAAGTAAAAACAGCATGTGTCTCACCCCAAGTAAAGTAAGTAAGTTTGCTAGCAATAAAGAGGGGCTATGAATTCACCTTAGTAAGTAGAGAGAGAGTTATTCCTCGGAATAAAGAGTTGAACGAGTGAGCAGAAAAGTCAACCTATTGACATTTAAGAGTAGTTAAGTGTTTTGCCCATGTTTAAGTTTAAGTATGTGTTTGTTTTACTAAGTTTCTATTCCTAGTAAGTTACTATTTTTATAAAGTTTCCATTTTTAGAAAGTTTCTTATTTTACTAAGTTTCTATGACTAGAGAGTTTCTACTTTTATCAGTGTTTTCCATTTTAGGATACTTGCCGTATTAGATAAGCTTCCAATCACCCATTCCCCTTCGAATGGCTAATTTAGATCTAGGGGCTTGAGCCATAGGACCCTTTAAATCGAAAATCCAAACCCTCTGCCTAGAATCTCATAGAAACCATTCGTCAAGAAAGTTCGAAGATCTATACATCTCTAATACATATCCCAAAATGTTTTTATGTTACAATATAAGTAGTAGGTTATAGGTGCTAGTAATAGTAATAGTGTATACATGTTATTTATTTTATTTTTAATTGCATATAATTTATAACATTATTTACATGTTTCGGTAAAAATAATAACCGAAGTAAAAAGTAAAAAGTAAAAAGTAAAAAAATAAAAAGTAAGAAAAGAATACTTACTAGTAGTAATTCTTCAAAGAGAGAATGAGAGAAATTTTGTTGTGAGTTTGAATGAGAAATGAGGGGTATTTATACTTGAAAAAATTAGGTAAAAAGAATAAAATAATTAAAAGAAATATTTAATTCTTAATGGGATTTTAAAATTAAAAAGTATTAAATGTTAGGTCATGGGATAATGCACAAAATAAAATAATAAAAGTAGTTTTTCCATTAAAATTTTTAATTAAAAAGTAATTTATTTATTTATTTATTTTTTATTTATTTTAAGGATTTTTTTATGTAAATAAACAAATTTATTTAATGTTTTTCCAAGAATATTTGTCAATAATATTTTTTTTATTTTTTTTTTATTTTTGTTTTATTTAATTAATAAATACAAATTTTGCATAAAAATAATAAATAATTCGGTATTTTGTATTTTTAATAATAATTATGATTTTAATTATTAAACTATAGTTTTAGTAAGTTTGTAAATATTATTACATTTATATATAATTGGATTTATTATATAGTTAAATATATAATACATTAACTAAATAATAAAAGTGATACAAAGTTTATATACTTAGTTAAATTATGTCAAATTATATAAATTAATAATATATTATTTATTTAAGCGTACATTGTTGACTAAAAATTACTATTCGGTCAATATTTAATTGTATATAACAACCCTTAATACATATAGTCAGACATATAACCCTAGGGTTAATTCAGTAATTTAGAAGTCGAAAACTGAGGGTTGTTAAAGATGGTGTGCTAAATATGGTAGCTTACACCTCTTATTTATAGTGAATAATGTACTGTACATGGTAGGTGATATAGTAATAATATATATAATATTATATATATTATTAGAGATACCTGTACATGAAGATACCTGAAGGATTTAATGTATCAGAGATCAATGGTACTGCCTCGTTAAAAACCTTGCTAAAGAAAACCCAGTGGAAAAAAACTTTAGCTAGGGAAAAAGAGTGCAGCATAAAGTTGACTCCCCCCCAAGTAGGCATCGCCTCAGCTGTGACATCTTTTGAACATGCCTCATGCCAATATTGTGAACGTGTGTTCTGAAAATAGCAGTTGGAAGTGCTTTCGTGAAAAGATCAACAGAGTTTTTGCTGGATTGAACATATCTCATTTCAATCTGGTTGTCCTTAATGAGATTTTGAGTGTATGAGAAGAATCTAGGAGGTATGTGTTTTGTTCGGTCACTTTTGATATACCCTTCTTTCATCTGTGCTATGCAAGCTGCATTATCTTCATAGATAGTTGTTGGACTTTTATCGCGTTCTAGTCCACAAGAATCAGTAATGAGTTGTGTCATTGATCTCAACCAAAAACATTCCCGAGAAGCTTCATGTAATGCAATCACTTCGGCATGATTTGATGATGTTGCAACAAGTGTTTGTTTCTGAGAACGCCATGATATTGCAGTACCTCCATTTAGGAATACATATCCATTTTGAGATTTAGCTTTATGTGGATCAGATAAGTAACCTGCATCTGCATAACCAACCAAATCTTGTTTTGATTCGTTAGAATAAAATAATCCTAAATCAGTAGTTCCTCGAAGGTATCGAAATATGTTTTTGATCCCATTCCAGTGTCTTTTGGTAGGAGCTGAGCTGAACCTTGCCAACAAATTAACTGCAAAAGAAATGTCAGGTCTTGTACAATTTGTAAGATACATAAGAGCTCCAATTGCACTAAGATATGGTACTTCTGGTCCCAGGATATCTTCATGATCTTCACAGGGACGAAATGGATCAGTGTCAACATTAAGTGATCTAACAACCATAGGAGTACTTAATGGTTTTGCCTTGTCCATATTGAAACGTTTTAAAATCTTTTTAGTATATGTTGTTTGATGTACAAGTAAACCATTAGGCATATGCTCAATTTGTAAACCAAGGCAATACTTGGTTTTTCCGAGATCTTTCATTTCAAATTCTTTCTTTAGAAGTTGAATGGCTTCATGGATCTCTTTATTTGTACCTATGATGTTAAGATCATCAACATAAACAGCTATGATCACATATCCGGATGTTGTTTTCTTAATGAAAACACATGGGCAAATAAGATTATTGGTATACCCTTTGCTTATCAAGTAATCACTTAATCGTTTATACCATACGCGACCCGATTGTTTCAACCCATATAAAGACCTTTGTAACTTGATTGAGTACATTTCTTTGGGTTTTGCATTGGTTGCTTCTGATACATTAAATCCTTCAGGTATCTTCATATATATATATATATCACTATTAAGTGATCCATATAGATAAGCAGTCACAACATCCATGAGATGCATTTCTAAATTTTTAGAAACTGCCAGACTGATTAAGTATCTAAAAGTAATTGCATCCATAACAGGAGAATAAGTTTCCTCATAATCAACTCCTGGTCTTTGAGAAAAACCTTGAGCTACAAGTCTAGCTTTATACCTTGTAACTTCATTTTTCTCATTTATTTTTCGCACAAAAACCCATCTATATCCTACAGGTTTCACATCTTTAGGTGTGAGAATGATAGATCCGAAAACTTTTCTTTTATTGAGAGATTCAAATTCAGCTCGTATTGCTCCTTTCCAATGATCCCAATCAAATCTATTTTGACATTTCATGACAGATTTTGGTTCTGGATCATCATCATCATTCATGATGTCATATGCAACATTATATGAAAATATCTCATCAAGATTTTTCATTTCATTTCAGTTCCATAATATTTTTGAATGTGCATAATTTATTAAAAATTATGTATTGACATCATCAACCTCCTCTGCAGAAGGAGTATTGTTTTGTGGTTCTTCTTGAACACTTTCTTTTACCTCATTATCAGCTGATTTTCTTTTTCGAGGATTTTTATCTTTGGAACCAATTGGTCTCTCACGTTTCTGGTGTGGCAAAGACTCAAGAGTGACATTATTGCCAGCTTTTGAAATTTCAATTCGAGCTGGAGCATTTGCTGCTGGTATATATGATTTAGTCACTCTTTTTGTATCTGTAAATGCATCTGGCAATTTATTCGCAAGTTCTTACATATGCATTATTTTTTGAACTTCGGTCTCGCATTCTTTTGTGCGAGGATCAAGATACATTATTTGAGGTTCACACCATGAAATATCATTTTCTTTATTTTTTATTTCTCCCCCTAATCTGGGGAACAATGTTTCATTAAAGTGACAATCAGCAAAACGTGCTGTAAAAACATCACCCGTCATGGGTTCAATATATCTTATGATTGAAGATGTTTCATATCCAACATATATTCCCATCCTTCTTTGAGGACCCATTTTAGTGCGTTATGGTGGTGCGATAGGAACATAAACTGCACAACCAAATGTTCTAAGGTGGAAAATATTTGGCTGATGGCCAAAAGCAAGTTGCAAGGGAGAATATGTATGACTTGCACTTGGTCTAATGCGAATTAATGATGCAGCATGTAAAATTGCATGACCCCATACAGATACTGGGAGTTTTGTTCTCATTATCAATGGTCTAGCTATTAACTGCAATCGTTTGATTAGTGATTCGGCTAAACCATTTTGTGTATGCACATGGGCAACAGGATGTTCAACAACAATTCCAATAGACATGCAAAAATCATTAAATGCTTGAGATGTAAACTCACCAGCATTATCCAATCTCACCATTTTAATAGTATAATCAGGGAAATGTGCTCTCAATTTAATAATTTGAGCAAGAAATTTTGCAAATGCAACATTTCGACTTGATAATAGACAAACATGAGACCATCTACTAGATGCGTCTATTAGGACCATGAAATATCTAAATGTTCCACAAGGTGGATGAATTGGTCCACATATATCACCTTGAATTCTTTCAAGAAACATTGGTGATTCTTTTTCAACCTTAAGAGGTGATGGCCTTATTATCAATTTTCCAAGTGAGCATGATGTACATGGAATAAGTGCATCATGAGGGATCTTTTGATCCGTCAATGGATGTCCATGTGTATTTTGAATTATTCTTTTCATCATTGTTGATCCTGGGTGGCCTAATCTTTCATGCCATAAATTGATCATTACAGGATCACATGCCTTTTCATTAACTACCATGTGTGCTTCTGGTACATTTATATATGTATAATGTAAACCAGAACTAAGTCTTGGTAGTTTTTCAATCACATGCCTCTTGTCCGTGATACTTAAATATTTATCATTTTCTGTAGTCACTGACTGATAATCATATTCATTTTGGTATATGTTAGAGAAGCTTAACAAATTTCTCTTTGACATGGGAGAAAATAAGGCATTTTTTATCAGAAAATTGTACCATTTGGTAACATGAATTTTGCCTTTCCCATTCCTTTTATTAAATCCGCAGGACCCGATATAGTATGTACCATTCCTTCTGTTGCTTTAAAATCAGTGAAATATTTTTTTAGATTTGAGTATAGTGTGTATGGTACCACTATCTGCAATACAAAGATCCCCACCATTTGACTGATTTTGCACTCCAGTAGTGTACATCATGAACTTCAAAATATGAGAAACAAATAATGAGTACATAATTCATCAATATATTACATTCAAAATATGTTATAAATGAAAGTACATAATAAGGAAACATATAGTAAAGTAGATATGGTATAGATCGTAAATCTACATCCATTTATTTGATATAGACATATAATAAGAAATTTATTCATTAAAGTAGTCACTTGTTGGCTCAGTGATTTTTGTATCAAGGTCATCCACAAGGTTTACCTCTTTTCCTTTTCCCTTTAGTGATTCTTGATATTGATTAACAGAATATTGATTTGTTCGACAGTTTTTAGACCAATGTCCAATTTTACCACATCGATAACAAGAATCTTCAATATTCTTTGAAGAGCTTCCTTCAACATTATGATTTGTGGGATTGTATAGTGGTTGAAATTTATAATTTTGTAAATTATTATTTCTTTGTCCACGACCACGACCACCGTAACCATTACGACCACGACCACCACCACGACCATTACCATAAGGGTGATTTCGAACATAGTTATGATTTTTATTATTGTTATGGTAATTTCCATGATGATGGTTTTGGCCAATATGACCACGACCTCGCCCACGTCCACGTCCTCGTCCAGGTGCATTTCTTTTTTTATTATTATTATTGTTAATAACATTAGCTTCAGGAAATGCTAGCGCACCCGTAGGATGAGATTCTTGATTCTTCATCAGTAATTCTTTATTCACTTCTGCAATTAAGAGATAAGTTTGAAGTTTTGAAAAAGTTTTGTAATTCTGCAATCTTAAATTTTTTTGTATAGTAATGTTTGCATAATGCATTGTGGAGAAAGTTTTCTCCATCATATCAGCATCACTTATTTCTTGACCACAGAATTGAAGCTTTGAACGGATCTTGAACATGGCCGAGCTGTATTCACTTACCTTTTTAAGGTCTTGGAACCTTAGATTTCTCCATTCTTCCCTCGCAGCTGGGAATAATATTTCCTTTTGATTATCGAATCTACTTTTGATACTTTCCCATAAAACATGTGGATCTTTGACAGTGAGATACATATGTTTTAAGGTGATATCAATATGTTTGCGAATAAAAGCAATTGATTTTAATTTATCTTGATCAGAACAAGTATTGTTTTCTTTTAAAGTTTCTAGAATACCCAATGATCCAAGATTTATTTCTACATCCATGACCCATGATGTGTAGTTTGTTCCCGATACGTTTAGAGCATCAAACTCAAGCTTTGATAAGTTTGACATTTTCTATTTTCAGAAAGATGAACAACATAAATTATAATCATAATCAATTTCTAACAACATGAATTTAGAATCATTTTAAATTCATAAGTAGCAAACAACAGAATAATGGTATGATTACAAATAACAAAACCACAAGGGCAGGATATAATATAGGTTCACCCGGTGGTATATTAGCAACAATGATGATAGTTAATATGACCAATACAATAGGAAAAATCATCCTTGTGTGAATCATCTTTACAAAAACTTTTTGAGAGTGATAATCTGAGAAAATGAAGATTGATTTGTGAAAATGTGAAAACGGAGATGTTTATTTTATATTTGAAAAATATAGTCGTTGTAACGTCGTCAGTTGACGTTAACAACCGTTATGTATATATGACCGTTGTAACGTCGTTAGTTGACGTTAACGAATGTTATGTATTAATATGATTACTATAAAATACATTTAGTATAAATATGTTTAGTATAAATACGAATATTAAGAGAATAAACATATTATGCATAAATAATAAATTTAAGAATAAACATTAATATGCATGAAATAAATAATGATTAATTGCATAAATAATCATAAATGTTAGATAACATAAATATAAATGTTAGTGAAGTTAATAAGAGTTAGAAATATAATTCAGGCGGTATAACCGACCATATATAACGTAAATATAAATGTTAATGAAGTTAATAAAAGTTAGATTACAGAAATATAATTCAGGCGGTATAACTGACCATATATAACATAAATATAAATGTTAATGAAGTTAATAAAAGTTAGATTACAGAAATATAATTCAGGCGGTATAACCGACCATATATAACATAAATATAAATGTTAATGAAGTTAATAAAAGTTAGATTACAGAAATATAATTCAGGCGGTATAACCGACCATATATAACATAAATATAAATGTTAATGAAGTTAATAAAAGTTAGATTACAGAAATATAATTCAGACGGTATAACGGACCATATATAACATAAATATAAATGTTAGTTATAATGATAATAATATTTACCTTACTAATAAATAATAGAAGATATCGTTAAAGAATTTTTTTTATTACCTTGATTATACGGAGCACTTCGTGCTGATAACGTGTTATAATTCAGTAGGCTTATAACTACCTTTAGTGGTTTGGTTCTTGACAATAGTACTACAATTATTAAAGAAGATTGAAGTAGAGAGTAAAACTATTTTATTCAATAGATGGTGTGCTAAATATGGTAGCTTACACCTCTTATTTATAGTGATTAATGTACTGTACATGGTAGGTGATATAGTAATAATATATATAATATTGTTAGCCATAATTGACTTTACAACATAAACTTTTTAATTATAATTTATTTATTTATTTACATATAAAGGAAGAATATGTGGATGAAAGAACATCTGAGTGGTGGTCGTGAAGTTATGATGAATGATTTTATAACTTTTTGTAGAAGATGAAAGAAATTTAGGGCATTTTTTTCCCTCGCTCAGGGCACTCAAATTTTCGAGACCGGGCCTGAATGTTAAGACCTCCTTCATCATATTGATGTCAAGTAATCGATGCTTTTGCATTAATTATATTCTATAGATTATTAACCCATCATTGGATGATGTATATTTACAACATTGAGGGTGTGCTTGGTTGACAAGTTTATAAGAACTTACAAGAGCTTGAACTTAGAATTTTAATAAGCTCTACAAGTTTGGTTTAACATACACCAACATGTAGAAACCCTAGAAAAAGAGCCTCTTAAAAGTAGTTTCTTTATAAAAGTAGGGAATACTATATCAATGCTATGATACCCTTTATTACATTTCATACTTAGTCCTTTTAAGTGAATTTTCAACAATAAGCTCTAACTTCAACTTTTTATCGAGCATTTATAAAAAAAATTCTAGCTTTCAGTTTCTAAAATAAGCACCGGCTCCAACTCCAGCCTATTTCATCCAAACACACTCTGAGTTCCAATTTGAATATTTAATAAAACTCATAATGTTTTCAAGCCCAAATTAAAATAAATATATAGAAAAGTATTGTCTTTCGAAATCAGGGCGTACCTACTATGTATTCAGTTGTACCACATGATACCAGTGAAATATGTGATTTAGTGAAAAAAAAATAATCAACATTTAAGTAGTGCAACCATTGGATATTGTAATATCTTTTGTGTCACGCCATTTGATAGTGTAATTTTCTTGAACTTGTAATTACCGACACCCTTAACTACAATTCCTAGATCTACCAATGTTGGGAATAATACTAAACCAGAACATAACTTTTGGACATGAAAGTGTCATCAAGTGTAAGAGAACAAACATGATGTCGACAAAAAAAAAAAAAAAAAAAAAAAAAAAAAAGGAGGAGGATGTGAACACTCTAACAACACGGAATATATACACCACCTTTATTTTATTGCTTCTTTTTTTTTTCCGTAATAAATAAACATTTTTGTAAACATAACTTACAGAGTTATAGGGTTATTGTTAACATGTAAGAAGGTATTACACACATACCGATTATTTATTAATGTCACAGTGATAATTATCTAATTATATACGAGTAATATCATTCATCTCATATTAATAGTCACTTTTTAATTTTAAATATTTTTTTCTACTTTGATTTTTAAATTATTTTTGTGTGTTTTATAATACTCGATTAACGTTATACCAGTAAATTTTATCGAATAATAGTTAACACAAACAAAAATATTTAAAAACAAAGTTGAAAGAAAAGACCTCTATAGTAAATAAAATAAAATAAAACTATATGAGACATAGAGAGTAGTCCTTTTGTGTGATAACGATAACCTTAAACTACATTTTAAAACTAATGCAAGAAGGTGTTTTCGTAGTTTCTTGTTAATTAATTTGTTATGTCATTTTTTCTGGCTTAGCTGGCCAGTAGATAACATGTTAGGTTTAGTTGGTTTTGGTTCGTTAATAGTTTGTTCGTGTTGCGAAATTTTTCAGAGTTTATTTTGTATCTTTCGAGTTCTTTTATATTTTATGGAAGTTCCTCGTTATTATTAAAGGTAAAAAAATTCCCAACAAAGTAACGCTAAGCCCGATTACCTAATTAAACGCTTCAAAAAATGTTCAAGCTCGACCGAACTCGTTTAAGCTTGACACGAATCGAGTTTTTAATGAGTCGAGCTCGAGTAGCTCACAAGTAACTTAGACTCATCTACGGCCAAGACATATCTTAGCCCACATGGTAATCCCTTTAGTTAACAAAGTGGAAATAAAATAACAAAGCGTTTTGTAAAGCGCATATAAAACAAAACTAATAAAGAAATGGTAACGTGGGAGAGGTTGTGTACACAATATGAGAACAAACATGATGTCGACTGGCCGGAATAGTGTGTTTTCTTCTTTAATAATGATAATGATAATTATTCTTTTTATAATTGGTTTATAGAAACCTCGTAGCTATTATTTTTTAATTAAAAAACGATAACATTAAAATAAATTCAAAGGTCAGCATGTTATCCAATAAACGAGCTCTAGCCTACATTGTCCTAAACAATCTCGCTAATGGGATATCAAACCGTTTGATTAACACAATAAACAAAACTAAAACTATAACAATGGAAACCATACTAACAGTTGCAGTAAACTAACATGTTAAACAAATAGCAGATACACTAAACAACAAGTTAAACCAAGCACTAGAACTAAACAAACATAAACACCATCGAATCCTGACTACCAACATACCAGGAGCCATAAAATACCAAAAAACCAGCAACCACCACTAAACTGAATACCATAAACCATCAGATTTTGCCGGCTAGAAACAAAAAAAGGAGTTCGTCAGAAAAACTGAACTCCGATAATAAAACTCAAGATTCCGGCGACTCTTCGAATCGACCAGGAGCCACAAACAAGCCCAGAGGAGGTCACGGAAGACAAGATTGTACGAGAGAACGTAGTCCAAAATGACCCAGGGAACTCTCCGACGGGAGCCGATAACAACAGGAAGAAAACGAGGAAACAATGGCCATGAAAAGATAAAAACAACGACTGTCGAAGATTCAAGTCACACTACAAGTACAATCGCGAGAACCAAAAACTCATAGCTAATACAAAATAGGTCTCACATGACTAATGATTTTGGGGATTTCAGTTTGAAATATGCAGAAAATGAGGAATCATTCAACACATAGATTATAAATTTGAGACTCACTTGACACGTAGATGCTAATTTTCATTATGATTATTATATAGTACGGAGTATATGTATATGTAGTCAGTGAGGATTGAACTTGAGTCTCATTTTAAAGTTCTCAAGCATTGAATCACTAAGCTACCTCTTTTGGGTATCTACATTACATTGTAGATATATCATGCTAAAAAATGTGAGATTTAATACTCGTATATGGGAAAGCTACCAAATGATTATTGCGTTTGTCAAATGGGATCGATTTTAGAAATAATAATAATAATAATGATAAGGATAGTAGCAGCAGCAGCAATAGTAGTTTTGTCTTCAAAAAATATTTTTTAAGATTTTGTCTTTAAAAAGTATTTTTATTTTATAAAAAAAAATTTCTATCTTTTATTTTATATAAAAAACATTAAATAATAAATAAAATAGAAACTGGGCCGAAGCCTGTTCGAAGCTCAATCTGTTTCTGGTAAACTGAGTCATGCGACCGCATGAGCCCAAAAGCTTAATCTCATGCGATCGCATGAGATGTTGATTCTGAACCAAACCTAAAAACGCATTAATTACGCAGGGTTTTATAATAATTAAAGTTTTTAAATAAAATTAGGATTTAGTTTATTTAATATATTTATTCATAGTTTTAATATTAATTACGGAGTATAATTTTAAGTTTAATTATTATTATTAATTATATAGATTAATATTTTTATATAATAATAATACAAAAATAATATTTTTATATAAATTTTATTTTTATCATTTTAGTTTATATCTTTTTTTTTTGTCTTTTTGTTATTTAGTTCGTTGTTTTTAATCGTATCGTTCGTAATTATAGTTTTAAGTTTAGTTTTGCCGTAGTTATTTTTTATATTTCCAGTTTTTAGGTCTTGCCGTAAAATTCCTTAAGTGCTTTTTCTTTAAAATTAAGATTTAGGCGCTTTAGAATTTTGCGACGCCGTTTATATATTTTAGTGCCTAAATTAAGTTTATTGCCGTTTTCCGAATAGAATTGCATTCAAGTTTAATACCTTTAGAGGCAATTTTTAGTTTTTAGACTTTTAAGTTTCGACGCTTTTCTTTCTTATTTTTATTTTTCGACATTTTTCGACGCGCTTTTTCTTTTTCGTTTCTACGCTCTAGTTTTTAGGACATAGATTTTTATTTTAAATTTCGATGAAAAATTACCGTAAGCGATTATGTGACGATCGCTCCAAATCCATTTGGCCGAATACGTCATTCATTGATTTCATTGCGAGGTATTTGACCTCTATATGATACGTTTTATAAACATTGCATTCTTTTGAAAAGGCACACCATAAATGAATATTAAATCAAAGGTTTTCGACATCTGATGATTTCTACATATAAACAATCACCTTATATAATAGTTTACAACAGTACTTCCGTTGACAATGCAGTCTAAAAAAGGTACATGGTGATGAATTGGTGAATGCAACGTTTTCTTGAAAAATATGCCATGTAAGACTCCATGCACATAGCTTGTCTATCATATAAGCAAACAGCGGAAGACTTCTAGGGAACCTGAGAATAAACATGCTAACAAGTGTCAACACAAAGGTTGGTGAGTTCATAGTTTTAGTGTTTAGCATAATCTGCATATAAAAGTGGATAACAAGATTTCAGTTGTTTCATCCAGAAACGTTTATCAATAGATTCTACATAACAGAGCACCCTGGTAACTAAACTTTAACGTTATAATGATAAATACCCCATTCGTTTTAATACACGCAACCAACGTGTCCTAAACTCAAATAACACACGTCCGTTAAAAGGCTAGCGCTCTAGCTCGGACGGGGATGTCAAGCCCTATGGATCCATATACTGTTATTCGCGCCCACCAGTCCATATCCTATGTACTGGCAGCTACTAGTTACCAAAGCTAAGGGATTTTCGGTTCAAACTCAGTGTAGAATTTAGTATGTACTTGTATCCATTGTGTTTAAAATAAAGTGCATGTATTCTCAACCCAAAAATATAGATTTCAAAAGCAATTAAAAAGGGATCAATGAAACTCACGCATATAAATATTGTATATCGGTTAATAAAGCATTTGCATGTATTCTCAGCCCAAAAATGTAGAAAGTAAAAGGGATCTTATGAAATTCACTCAAATCAGTTTTAGTTTTTGTATTCATTTTATAAAACAGCGCATGTATTCTCTGCCCAAAAATATGTATAAAAAGGGATCAATGAACTCACACTTTAATATTGATATACAATATTGTAGGAAAGCACGTAGACGCATCGGAGATGATAAACACGAGGTTTGCTTCACAAAAATACCCCCGAACATTACCCATAACCTCCTTGGTAATAACCCATATTTTCCCTAGCTCTAGCTCGCTTGGAAACTCGTTTTGAAAATTACTTGGACAGCACTCCGTCGTAATATTTTATGTACATTATTATTTTTGTATCGCAAAAATAATAACACTAATAATAAAAATAATAAGATTAATAATAATAATAATAATAATAATAATAATAATAATAATAATAATAATAATAATAATAATAAATATTATACGGAGTAATATATGTGAAAAAAATGGAACGAATTCGACTGAATTTATAGATGTTTTCTGGATCCAGCCTCCATGCGATCGCATGGAGTTTCTTTGGTATGCTCATGCGATCGCATGAGCTTAAATGACAGCTCAAATTTGATTTGTTTTGTAGTTCGTCGACATAATTAAATATTAATATAATATATATAATTTATATAATTAATTATATATTATATTAAATTCACGTGCATAGTTAATTTGAAATTTTCGTTCCGATAAGTCGTACGTCATCACTCGACTTATGTCCCGGTTCCGGTTTCTCGAACGCATTTTCGTACGCTTAGAAAACTAGTACTTTTCGTTTTGTGACTCGTACCTTTGTCACAATATAAACTTAAATTATCCCTAAATTATATCACTCAAATTATAACTTATACATTTAAGTGTTTTGGTCATTTACTTCTATAAATCATCGTCTCGCTATTTGTTAAAATACATTTTAAAATAGTGTTTTACTGTAGCAAAGTACTGTAGCAAAGTCAATTTCACTGTAGCAAAGTCAATTTTTACTGTAGCAATTCACTGTAGCAAATAGTGATTTTCGAAAACACTGTTACATTTTGAGTAATGTGGCAATTTGAAAACACTGTAGCAAATTAGTGTTTTACTGGTTCATCTTAAACGCTTTAGTTAACTTATCTAAATATCAATCGAATCAATAAACGAATGTTACTATCGTTTACTAAATAACTTGAAATCATATATATTCAAATAGATATATAAACCAATAAGTTTAATGTATGGTATCATGCAATTAAAACTTTGTTACGTTTTCAAGTTATAGTATATATATGTATCTATTTACATATAATGGTTCGCGAATCGTTGAGAACAACCGAAGGGTAATTGAATAGTTCAAAATTTTGAGATTCAACTTCATAGGCTTTGCTTATCGTGTTGAAATCATTAATCATTTAAGATTAAGTTTAAATTTAGTCGAAATTTCCGGGTCATCACAGATTAAATTAATTGACGCTAATTTTCTGATTCGTAGTAATAGTTGAATTTGTTAGTGGCGAGTAGTGGATTTTCGATTTAAAGGGTCCTGGCTACCTGCTGCATCTATTGGCTATTCGAAACGTGGACAAAATTAGAAAAGTCTATTAATTTGATAACTTATATAATTTTTATATTTATAACTAATAGAATATTCAGTGAATGCACCGAGCAAAACCTTCACCACCTTTCATACGTTCACCACCTGTAACTCGATCAAGACATCTAGCCAATATTGTCGCCGTTGATTTTTCTTTAGAATCATCATCTAGTCAAACAAGTACTCCAATTCAAATTTCCGATAATCCATTTTTTGAACCCGACTTCACAATTGAGAACCCGGAGGATATTCAAGGACAATTCCAAGATCCTGAACCACTAATCATTCCTCCTGAACCACAAACCGTTAAATCAGAATCTTCTAGTGATTCGGATTCAACAAATCCAAATATGGAAATAACGGAACCTCAAAGTATGGAAGACCGAATGAGAGCCATACGCACGGGCTAAGGTCACACCATTATTCAGCCAGATGTTAATGCACCAGATTTTGAAATCAAAGGACAAATCCTACACATGGTCACCAATCAGTACCAATTTAGTGGTACAACAAAAGAAGATCCAAACGAACATCTTTGAACTTTTAATAGGATTTGTAATCTATTTAAAATCCGAGAAGTTGAGGATGAAACTATTTATCTTATGTTGTTCCCTGGACTTTAAAGGGAGAAGCCAAAGATTGGTTAGAATCGTTACCTGAAGGAGCGATTGATACATGAGATGTTTTAGTTGAGAAATTTCTTAAAAGATTCTTTTCGGCATCTAAAGCCGTGAGACTTCAAGGAGAAATTGCCACGTTCGTGCAAATGCCAAATGAAACGTTATATGAGGCGTGGACAAGATTCGGAAGGATGTTGAGAGGATGTCCTCAACACGGTTTAGATACTTTTCAAATAGTGCAAATATTTTACAAAGGCGTCGACGTCTCCACACGAAAAGACATCGACACAGCAGCTGGTGGTTCAATTATAAAGAAAACCGCAACTGAAGCTCACAAGATAATTGATAATACAGCCTCCCACTCTCATGAGTGACATCGGGAAAAGGATATCTTTCATTCATCTAAAGCAGCTAGATCCGATTCTAGCTATGACTTTGATTCTGTTTCCGCAAAAATTTCGAAAGACGAATGGAAAAGATGACTAAAGATATTCACGCAATACGAATCAGTTGTGAGCAATGCGGTGGACCACACTTAACGATAGATTGTAATGTTGAACAAATGATGGAACAACATGAGAATGTTTCCTACATGAACCAAAGGCCGGGAAATAATTATCAACCGCCAAGGCCAAACTTCAATCGAAATCAAAACATTCTTTACAATCCAAATGGACCCAACAATAACTCGTATAACCAACAAGGTCCGAATAACCAACCAACTCAAAACAATACTTTCAATCAACAAAGACCTGGCTTGTATAAACCACCACAACAAACCGAAGAGAAAAAGTCAAATCAGGAAGAAATGGTACAAAAGCTAGTTGAATCTCAAACACAGTTTATTGCAACTAAAACCCAAACGAATGAGAGGTTTGATCTGTCATTTAGAACTCAACAAGCTTCCATTTTAAATCTAGAAAAATACGTAGGTACTCTTGCTAGCATGATGAGTGAGAGGGAACAAGGAAAGCTACCGAGCAATACTGAAGTAAATCCTCGAAATGAGAATGTTAATATGGTTTCAACGAATGCTGAAAAACTAGCACCAGAAGATGGGAAGGTTTTAAATGTGAGTAAAAATGAAGAAGTTACACCACCACAACCACCCGAGTATGTAAAGTCAGTGGTGGCACCATACAGACCACCCATCCCGTTTCCAAGAAAAGGAGCTGAGTATGAGCAAGTGATAGGTAATAAAGTTTGTGATACCTTTGGAAAGAAGAAGAAGAATAAGAAAGTGCAAGAAACAAAAACCGTAAAAGTAAACCCGGTGAAGACAGTTCCACCAAAACTTCCACCCAAGTTGGGTGATCCGGGTGAATTTATTGTTCGTTGTCTACTTAGTGATTGTGTCATGTATGATGCACTAGCAGATTTAGGTGCAAATGTGAGTGTTATGCCTCTTTCGTTATATAAGAGATTAGGTGTAGGTGAGTTAAGTCTAACGGAAATGAGTGTTCGACTCTTTGATTAAACCATTAAGCACCCAGTTGGAATTGCTGACAACCTACCCGTTCAAGTGGGTAATTTAACCTTTTTAGTCGAATTCATTGTCATTGACATAGAAGAGGACTCAAACATTCCTCTAATTTTAGGTCGACCATTCTTAGCGTCCATCGGGGCGTTAATTTATGTAAAAGAGGGTAGAATGACACTTAGTAATGGTGAAAAATCGATCACCTTTGTGATTCGAAAGTCTAAATCTCCACCAACCAAAACCGTTGAACCAATTAAAACGATTGGTAAGAACCATATTGTTTTACCAACTCCAACGGTAGTGCTTAACAATAATAAAACGCCTAAGTGTGGGGAAGACGAAGTAACACCTAATGATGACCTGATAACAAAGAACCCCGTTGTTGGAACGAAATTAAAAGACCCCGTTATTAACAGTTCAATGAAGAAACTTATTAAACGAATTCACGATGCTAGAACCAAGGGGAACTTTAAGTTATGTAACCGGTTAGTATCCAATCTATCGCCTAAAGAAAAGGCGAAACTAGTTGAATTTGTGAATATTACACAGGAATCCGACCAATGGCTTAAAGCAAAAGTCACAGATATGCAAGTTGATTATGGTCCAAGAGAAATTGACGATGAAGTTAATCACAATTTCGACACCACAACTACCTAAGTGTGGGGAGATTCAAATGTTCTAAAAAGAAAATGTTGTCTAGAGTTAGTTGTTCTGTTCTCGTGTAGTTTCGAGAATGGAATCCGATTGGTCTTTTCCACTAGCAGACACTAAAGAACTAGTTTTCTCCCCTCCCCCCATTCTGATTTTTTTTTGGTTTTGTAGGTTTTGTATGAAATTGATACCCTTTTTAAATTTAAGTTTTGTGTGATAAAAATAAAAATAAAATTTACTTTATTTCATTAAGTAAAAAAAATGATTTCTAAAATCATTATTTTTAATTTTATTGATCTAAAGTATGCCAAAAAAAAAATTATAATATTAGATTTTATAAATTTTTGAACGTGGGGTTATATACCAAACTTCAAAATATATATATATATATATATATATATATATATATATATATATATATATATATATATATATATATATATATATATATATATATATATATATGTTTGTATTTTATCATGAACACAACAGGGTAAAACAGCGCACTTTCAAAGACTGGCATTAAGTTCAGCAAAAGCTACTAATTTTGACGATAATACGCAAAATATCAAATGTGATTTAAAATAATATGTTTGCAAACTCGGTATTTTTAATCATTTTTCTACGCTAATCACCCTCAAGAATTTAAATTTTTACTGATTTCTTGCAAAGGAGAGCATTGCAAGATCTCAAGTGTGGGGAAGGGTTATAAATTCTCTCGGGTTTACACTTGGTTTAATTGCCAAATTTTGTAAAAATTTGAAAAATTTTCAACTAAATGAACTCAAAATCATGTTTATAGTTATTTATGAACGATATAACTAGGTGATAATACCGAAATTATTGTTACCTCGGAATAGACATAAATTGAGAAACAACCCCAAAACGCTTGAATTCATTTAAAATGGAATAGAAGAGAATAAAAAGGCAAAGAAAGAAATAAAATAAAAGCTAAGTGTGGGAAGAATGTACCAAGTTCTTTAACATATATCGCATATTTTTGTACAAGATTATTGCAGGTACTTTTGTTTTGGACTAAACTAATCAGTTTTACCAGATTTACTGTAATATATTTGAAAGAAAAGATGGATCTACACGATGAATCAATTCCATCATTAAAAGGAAGTAAAATATTCCGAAAAAGACACGCGCTTCTTGATTTAGGTCAAGAAGTTGTCGTCTAGACCAGCTGTAGGTTGACGAAAAATCTAGAAAAGTCATCTCTAAAATCAGCAGGAAATCCACGGACCTCAGCATCAAACAGGGTCATCATGTGGTTAGACTTATCCTAACCATGAGAGGATCTGTCTCGTAAAATGGGGAGGGTGCCGTGCAAATTAGCTTGATAAGACTAATGAATCAGACCCCCAGAAAGGATAATCTCCTTAAAGATTAAAAATCAGCTTTTAAGACTGATATTACTCAATCCTTGAGATTGACCTTAAAGATTGAGAATTACAAACTCATGGAATTCGATGATATCTAAACTCGAGATTGAACGAGAAAATATTTTGATCAAATTAAAACCGATATGTTTTCTGAAAACCTATTTTCAATGCGTTCATTACCATTGAACGTAAAATCCTGAGAATTCATCAGAATTCATTAGGTCACCTGAACCAAATCGGATGTCAACCGTAAGAACGGTGGTTGCATAACATGGTCGAAGACAGGACCTTGTGCCAGACCAAAAAATTGTAGGGTGATCTTTACTATTTCTCCTACAAAGGATCGTAATTGCATCCGACACGTTGTGGACCATGATTATCTACATGTCATTAGACATTGCCTTAACAGTTGCTTGTTCAACGCTTTCCTTTACAACCGGATGGTAGTTTACTGAAAGGTAATATACGGAGCAAGTATACTGGACGTGTTGCTTTCCTAATACAAGGTTAGCAAGTGGGTGACACAAAACCACAAGTTTTGAGCTAAAATTTTAAAATCTGAAACCCACAAAACCCACAAAAACATTTTACAAACACCGGTGAAAGGTTATTCCAGAAAACTTATCTAGGGTAAAAGCTAGAATGAATTTTCAAAAGATCAAATGTTTTCATAAAGATCCAATTTTATTAAAGGATCTAAATTTTCATAGTCATGTGGGACTGTAAACCACATCGTTACTATCATTGTTTATATCGCTGTATCAAAATCACTGATGTATAAAGTGTGAGAATAAAAAGTGATTCGAGTGAAATGTGATTTAATTTCAAGTTCTGTATTGCTTGAGGACTGTAGTGACCTGAACTTTTCCATGTTTATATATATTAAATGAAATTAATATTTACATGATTAAGTGTTTCCAACATGTTAAGTAATCAAACTTGTTAAGACTTGATTAATTGAAATAGGTTTCATATAGACAATTGACCACCCAAGTTGACCGGTGATTCACGAACGTTAAAACTTGTAAAAATTATATGATGACATATATATGATTATATATATAGTTAACATGATATTATGATAAGTAAGTATCTCATTAGGTATTTTAACTATGAGTTATATACATAAAATTGAGTTTATTGAATTAAGAAACTCGAAACGATATATATAACGATTATCGTTATAACAACGTCTTACTAAATACATATGAATCATATTAAGATATTGTTACACTATGTTTAATCATGATAAATGATAAGTAAACATGTCATTATGTATATTGACAATGAACTACATATGTAAAAACAAGACTACTAACTTAAGGATTTCAAAACGAGACATATATGTAACGATTATCGTTGTAATGACATTTAAATGTATATATATCATATTAAGATATATTAATATATCATAATATCATGATAATATAATAATTTAACATCTCATTAGATATAATAAACATTGGGTTAACAACATTTAACAAGATCGTTAACTTAAAGGTTTCAAATCAACATTTACATGTAACGACCAACAATGACTTAACGACTCAGTTAAAATGTATATACATGTAGTGTTTTAATATGTATTCATAAACTTTTGAAAGACTTCAAGACACTTATCAAAATACTTTTACTTAACAAAAATGCTTACAATTACATCCTCGTTCAGTTTCATCAACAATTCTACTCGTATGCACCCGTATTCGTACTCGTACAATACACAGCTTTTAGATGTATGTACTATTGGTATATACACTCCAATGATCAGCTCTTAGCAGCCCATGTGAGTCACCTAACACACGTGAGAACCATCATTTGGCAACTAGCATGAAATATCTCATAAAATTACAAAAATATTAGTAATCATTCATGACTTATTTACAAGTAAACAAAATTACACATCCTTTATATCTAATCCATATACCAACGACCAAAAACACCTACAAACACTTTCATTCTTCAATTTTCTTCATCTAATTAATCTCTCTCAAGTTCTATCTTCAAGTTCTAAGTGTTCTTCGTAAATTCTATAAGTTCTAGTTTCATAAAATCAAGAATACTTCCAAGTTTACTAGCTTACTTCCAATCTTGTAAAGTGATCATCCAACCTCAAGAAATCTTTCTTATTTATAGTAAGATATCTTTCTAATACAAGGTAATACTCATATTCAAACTTTGATTCAATTTCTATAACTATAACAATCTTATTTCGAGCGGAAATCTTACTTGAACTTGTTTTCGTGTCATGATTCTGCTTCAAGAACTTTCAAGCCTTCCAAGGATCCTTTGAAGCTAGATCTATTTTTCTCATCTCCAGTAGGTTTATCCACAAAACCTGAGGTAGTAATGATGTTCATAACATCATTCGATTCATATATATAAAACTACCTTATTCGAAGCTTTAAACTTGAAATCACTAGAACATAGTTTAGTTAATTCTAAACTTGTTCGCAAACAAAAGTTAATCCTTCTAACTTGACTTTTAAAATCAACTAAACACATGTTCTATATCTATATGATATGCTAACTTAATGATTTAAAACATGGAAACACGAAAAACACCGTAAAACCGGACATACGCCGTCGTAGTAACACCGCTTGCTGTTTTGGGTTTGATAATTAAAAACTATGATAAACTTTGATTTAAAAGTTGTTCTTCTGGGAAAATGATTTTTCTTATGAACATGAAACTATATCCAAAAATCATGGTTAAACTCAAAGTGAAAGTATGTTTTCCAAAATGGTCATCTAGACGTCGTTCTTTCGACTGAAATACCTACCTTTACAAAAATGACCTGTAACCTGTATTTCTGACTATAAACTTATACTTTTTCTGTTTATATTCATAAACTTAAGTTCAATATGAAACCATAGCAACTTGAAACACTCAAAACGTATTTAAAACGAAAAAGTTATGGGTAAAACAAGATTGGATATTTTTGCTTGTTGTAGCTACGTGAAAATTGGTAACAAATTTATATTAATCATATCCTAGCTAACTTATATTGTATTATACATGTATCCTAATATATTATGTAATCTTGGGATACCATAGACACGTATGCAAATTGTAACAACCCAACCCAATATACAATCGAACAGGCATAAAATAAATTTTTTTTTACAGGGGAGTGCGCCACGCGCTCCACCTCAGGGTGCGCGGCGCGCACAGGCCTATTTTCAGTTCTGTCCGAATTTTCAATTTTTCGAATAAAGATCTCCCACTTCCCGACATATTTAGACGAAACGCTTTTCACAACATGTTCTAATATGAAAAACTCATACGATTCAAACATAAAATGAGTTTTACAAAACGGGGCCCACATCGGCCGTTTTACGAGTTTCATACGAAAGTCCGAGTTTCGACCACACTAGTTTAAATTCCAAACGACACTATGAGCATGGTGTTTGGGGTTAAACTACCCATATCTTGGTCATACTCCAAAAGCTATCACATCCCAAAAGCGTCCCCTAAACAACAAGCGGGATCTCTAATCCAATCGAAGACCCTTACCTTTGTCGACGCCGGAGCCTATAAAAAGATAAACAATGAGAGGGTAAGCAAAGCTTAGTGAATGCAATAATTATACCCATATATATATATAACATACCTACTTGCAATCACTTACACATATACCGCATACACGCTAGCAATACAATTAGCATACCATCTCAAGTACAAAGCTAATAATCTCCAACAAATCGCTACTAGCGTAATCAATAACATATAATCGACATAATATAATATGCTACAAAACAAAATACACAACCATGGTTAACCATTCTCGCGTCATGGTGCTACCGGCTCTTTGGTTCACACCATACGCATTTGTCATGATGCTACCGGCTCTTTGGTTCACATCACAACTCGAGTCATACTCACGCTAGAGTGCTACCGGCTCTTTGGTTCACACTCTAACAACGCTAAGGTGCTACCGACTCATTGGTTCACACCCTAACAAATCATGCTATAGCGCTACCGGCTCTTTGGTTCACACTATAACACACGTACTATGACGCTACCGGCTCTTTGGTTCACATCATTGCACGCTCGCACATACTATGGCACTACCGGCTCTTTGGTTCATACCATAGCATACAAATAAATACATTACATACATATGCATATAATCATTCCACTCACCTTAACGATTTGGTGACGATTTATACCTCCACAAGCTTGAAAGCAAGGTACCTAATAATATAAGTACTCGATCAACAAACAAACTTGTTGGACTAAATACCAACACTTCACTCATGTGCATTTAATGACTTAAATGCATTAAATGTCCCATTTTCACCAAAACCGCCCTTTAAGAGTCAAGACCATCATTAATCACTTAAAAGCTAGTGATTAAGGTCCAACAACACTATCCATTACACAATTAGGGTATTTCATACCCATATTTCCCAATTAGGTCAATCATTAGCCCTTTGACTAATTTAAAGTCAACATACCCATTTCGGGTTATCTACTAACCCATCTAACACCCATTTACTAATTAACTAGGTGTGCTAGTAATTAACTAACCAATTAGGACTCATAAACATCAATTACCACTTTAAACCCTAGGTTAGTTACCAATGAGTCTTCATGACTCCATCTTATCCAAGAACACCCAAAATCACCAAATATGGGTTTTATGTTCTTCATTTACCCAAACCCTAACCCTTACACAAAATCAAAGTAAGGAAATTAAAGTTATAACATACCACTACAACCACAACGGAGCTAGAGAGGGGATGAACAACTTTAATACCCGCACTTTGGTCCGAGAACAACTTCTTCCCCTTAGATTTAAGCTTTCTCACTCAAGAATCACACTCCCACTCTAAAATTTAAGTAAAGGGGATAAGGTTGTTGATAATGGAGTTAATGATACTCCACAACTGACCAACTGGCCTTTAACTCGTCCACAAGTGAAATTACCAAATTGCCCATCAAAATATCTCATTAAAACAGCAAAAACCCGGCTACAGTAGGGAGTGCGCGGCGCGCTCCCTTTGGTGTGCGCGGTGCGCACTAAGCTCAGATTGCTCTCTAACTTCTGTTTAACTGCACAATCATTCCCACACTTTATGTACTCTATATACTCTGCTGTACAATGAAGATTAGGGTCTTACACAAAGGTTTTGACATATCATATCGACCCATCTATATATCTTATTTGAAACAACCATAGACACTCTATATGCAGTAATGTTGAAGTTAGCTATACAGGTTTGAGGTTGATTCCAAAAATGTAACAACCCAAACCGTATTTAAACCGGCCCATAAAAATTTTCCTTTTTAAAATACATCAATTAACACTTTAGGTCCCATTACACAATTTCCAAAACGTGTTTAATATCAAAGTAAGTTCACCGAACTCAAAACATACATTAATAATTTAAACTCCTTAATACAATGATACGTTAATTAAATCATAAACCGGTTATAATCATTATGACCCGACTAGTTACGTTTATACAAAACCGAGCATGGTGATTGGGGATACGCTACCCAATCCTAATAAAACCAAAAGCACATCTTCTAAAGCAAACTACGCGAGTCCACTAGTCCCCACGTTTACCCGAGCCACCGCCTCCATGCAAATCTATAAAAATATAAACAACGAGAGGGTAAGCTAACACTTAGCGAGTGAGAATACACTACATACATATATATGCATAAGATGGTCACGCCATACAAATAATCAAATACCGCATACCGGAGCATCCAAGCATAAAGGCAAGCTAAGCTAAGCATACCGTATAATCACTAAGCAACAAGCTAGTAACAACAACCATAAAGTAAGTCACCAATGACGATGTGAACAACGCCAATAAGCTACACCCGTAGGGTTAGCTACATCACAACAATACATTAATATATATATAACAATATAAACGAATAAGGTTACCAAACTACAAGGTTAACCCCTTAACCTCAATCATACGAACATTGGCCGAACAACCCGAGCCTTAGTAAATTCGCACAACCCATAATTCCCTTTTCCACCAATTCAACAACCGAGGTTGGCCGAACTACCCGAGCCTCAATGAATTCGAACAAACCGAAATTCATCACCTCATCAATAAGATGACCGAACAACCCGAGTCATCATGAATCCGTACTACCCGAGATTCACTTCCCAAATCAAAACCCACATCATCGGGTTATCCAAAACGCAACACAATACTAACCCTTCGCCATTGGGGTTATAACATCTACATCACAACCACGTGTGATAACGTACACACAAAACGTGTACCTCGCCAAAGGTGGTCAACCAAAACGCACAACCGTGCCAATTGGACTCATACAAAAGTCCATCAAACCCACCTATATGTGAAGTGAGCTGTATAATCGAGAATCACTTCACCCGATCCGCACCCATCCTACACATACATATGCACATAGGATATTAACACTCACCTTGTCGCCTTGAAGAAATGCTTCCAAGTAATCCGCAACTCGTCAATGGAAAGTACCTAATCCATTATCACAAATTCAACAACACACTTAGATTGGATCTACAAACCACCCAATTCGACACTTAGTGCAATTTCGACCCAAATGCACTTCCAAGGACAAACCGCGCCCAAACTACCCAATAATCACTAACACAAGTGATAATGGTCCTAATATGCCAATTAAACCCGAACACAAGTGTTAAACACTTATCGTTCTCAAAATCGCCCATAAACCCTAATTTTGACCCATAAGGTCAAAATCTCACCATTTACAAGTTTTGATACTAAAACATGTTTAACTCGGTTTTATACTTCAACTTAATCCATTTTAAGTTTACAAACCTCATCGAATCGACATTCGGGTCATAATCCTCAACAAACCCTAATTTTGACTCTAGTCAAAATTAGTCAACCACGAAAACCCTAAAAGTCTCCAAAACACCAATAATCACTAATGCTAGTGATTGTACACCATTTACAAGTCTTAAACATGGTTAAATCATTAACCAACCCAAAACCCGCCTTTAACACTTATAAACCCGAATCTTGGTGTTAATCTCCAATTAACAACTAAATGGGTTCCATCTATGAACCATACAATCAAAAGCCCCAAATTTGAATGATGACAAAAGCCCCAAATTTGAATGATGAACACGAAAATGAAATTCAGAGTTAGAGCTTACCACTAGTATCACTGTGTAGCTAAGAACGAGGAGAACAACCTAGTCAGCTACGACAAAGATCAAATCTCGCTTCTTCCTTTCCAAAAATCTCCTTGAAATCAAATGGGTGTTTGAGTTTTTGAGAGGAAAAATGAAATGAAAAGGAAAATGAAATTAGGAAATGAAATGAATGGATGAGGTTAAAGCCTCAAATCTGGCTCAAACGTGAAATGACCAAATTGCCCTTGAACCTTATTTAGAATTACATGAATCTGGTACCAGTTTGCCCGTATCGCCGAGCCGCGGCCTTAAGTGTCGTGCCGCGACATTTGCCTAGGTCTGGGATCATTTTTAATCGGACTTCTGATCTGGATTCCTGTTAATTGCCGCGCTGCGGCCTCCTTCGTCGCGCCGCGACGTTCAACGTGGTCTGACACCTTTCCTTGCATACAAGACCTCAACACCCAAACATGTCCCAAACCCTTCATACACCTATCGTACATACACAATACACCTATAAATCATATACGGGGAAAATGAGGTGTTACAACTCTCCCCCACTTAGACTCGATCACGTCCTCGTGATCTTCTCTACTTAACCAATCCGGACCTACTCAATGGTCCTCAATCATAAGTCCCAATCCGAACTTTCCTAGACAACTCTTCCCAGTGAATCGCCTTAACGACTAAAGTCGTCACTCGCAAATTATCAAATCCACCAATCCGAGCACTAAAACCATGCCCAATCCCTCACATCGGGAAAAACTCAACCAATCTCGAACCAAGATATCAACCCTCTAGCGTACCATTACCAAGCATAATGCTAAAAGCAACCAAGTCTCAACCTAAGGTCAACAACCCAAAACGATGAAGACCGAACCAAACGAATCCTTACGGATAACACCAAATCACTAACCATCCATTGTAGTGCGCAACACAACCAATACGCAACTACCGTAACATCATAATCCAATGGTTAAAACCGATAGCGCCCAAAACGACTATGGAAACGCAAATCCCAAGGTGTACAAAATCAACTATCGTCACACCCGTAACATCATGTGAGCGAAACACGGCTATCGCATCACTAATCATACAACATGGTCCTCACGACCCCACCATTGGCGTATAAAATAACCAATAGATCAAACGACATGGTCCTTACGACCCCACCATCGGTGTACAAAACAACCGATAGATCACACAACACGAAGGCTGGCCGAAAACTACAAGCGCCTTAGTAAATCCGAAACCACACGCGACTCACTACCTTCACCTCAACAACAATAGGGATTGGCCGAACTACACGCGCCTTAGTGAATCCGAACTACACGAGAGTCACTATCCTAGAGGAATGACCGAACTACATGAGTCATTTGTGAATCCGAACTACACGAGACTCACTCCTCAATACCATGACCGAAACCACACGAGTCATTTGTGAATCCGAACTACACGAGATTCACTTCCACAATAAGATGACCGAAACCACACGCGTCATCGTGAATCCGAAACCACACGCGATCCACTACCATGATGAAGTCAGCGGACCCCGAAGGTCATGCTTCACCAATCTCAACACCGGATGAAGTCAGCGGACCCTGAAAGTCATGCTTCACCGATATAATACCACGCTCATGATGAATTCAGCGGACCCCGAAGGTCATGCTCCACCAATCACGTACTACCATGATGAAGTCAGCGGACCCCGAAGGTCATGCTTCACCAATCAATCAATACCATGATGAAGTCAGCGGACCCCGAAGGTCATGCTTCATCAATCAACGCCCTTTTGGCCTCAAACAACGAGTAGCGTAACATCGCGCTCTGCTACGCCATAGTGAATCCTAACGAATACCACTAACCATTCACACAATCGAGCAAGAACAGCCTATATCAAACATAGGTACCCAACAATAGTTCTCTAAAATAGAATCCGATACACACATCCCTTAACCGAGGGATTTCACCCTGCTCGCCCAACACGTCCATTATCTCTCAACGAGATTTACCACATTACCACCTCGGTGATAATTTAAATCCAAACCATAAGTACAATCTAACCGAAATTGTTCTCTTCCACAAATCGACCAAAACTAGGTCCCAACACAATTTTCGGATCTACTAAAAACGTCATCCGAAATCTCACACTAGGACTTCCTCGTGCGGGAGTGTAACTCCCCCACTTGGAACTACGTTCCATAACCGCATCTTGTACAACCGTACAATGCTACCAAAGGTATACTTTACCAACAATCGGGTTCACACGACCCATCACCATATCTTGCTCCCACCTTGAGCATACGAAGGATTTCAACCAATCCTTAAACACTTCGAACGAAAAGTGTACCGCAAATTACACCACTCTACTCTCGCAATCATCCAATTGCTTTAGTTTGTCAAATTTCACCCGATCACTCATGTACCTAAGGGTTTCACTTCGGTACCCTAAGTACAATGTAACCGCAACACAATCGGAGTTGAACACCATGCTAGTAGGTATAAAAGAGGCACCTAAAGTCGTGTCATATAAACTCCATTACCAACATACATCAAGATTCAAAACAATCGATCTCAGGGGTTCCAACCACCCGATGAACCTCACGGTTCATCCATTTCAACACAAAAGCGAACACGCGCTTAACAACCGATACCAAAACCCATTTCCATGGCTTGGTGGAAACATTTCCAAATACTAAGGAATGCTTGGTTGCACCAAGTCTTACGCCCTTCACCCGACAATCAAACGTCACCGTAGGGTACTTCCATTAGGAACGTCACCCATAACAACAATATGCACAACACAAGGCACTTAATCAATCTCAAATTCAAACGGAACTTAATAAATAATCAAAGGACATATTTATTAAAATGAAACGTACCTTAACGTCTCCTAGCCGCACCCGTCCCCGCTAACTTGGGACATTCCAACTTACGATGTCCTTCTTCTTGGCAATTGAAGCACACCATGCCATCACCTTTTGGTACCGAACATTCCCACGACTTGTGACCCCTCACGCCACAATTGTAACATCTAGCTGCACTAGAATCCGATATATTCGTCCGTGCACCATCCATGCTCACACTCGGACCCTTGGTCCTCTTACTTGGAGCACCATACGAAACAACCCTTCTCTCACTTGAAGGTTGACACGACCCGGAAATTTCCGACCAAATTTAAACTTTAATCCTTATATTATTCTGACACGATAAGCAAAGTTTGTTAAGTTAAATCTATAGAATTTTAAACTGTGTTCATACATTCATTATAACCTCGACCAAATTCCGACGATTCACGAACCGTTATATATAAATAGATATGTATATATATATATATATATATATATATATATATATATATATATATATATATATTATAACTTGAGAATATTAATAAAGTATTAAATGTATAATACTTTACACGAACGTATTTGTTTCAATATGATTTTTGACGAAATAAAAAAAAAATATATTAAATGATTGAATTATCAGAAACATTGAATTATGATTACAAGTCTCTGTTGAGAGGTCCACTATGATTTGAGAAAAGCTATTCCTCTTAGCGATATTCAGAATAATTTGTAAAGCTATTTACGAAAGTTAGACAAAAGTTAGTGGAGAATTGGTTTCCATAATATTCTATTAATCTATTTTCAAACGTACAAAGACGTTTTCAGTTTAAAAAGAACTTTATTATTAAAACGTATATAACTTTTATAAATATCTAAAATCACTTTTGACAACTCATCACTTAACCAGTATAATAAATATAACGATATTTATATTTTATTTCATTAAATATATATAACGATTTAAATTAATATTATATATATTTATACGCGTATTATATATATATATATATAGTTTTTATACTTTTACTATACTTTAACTTTACCTTTACTTTACTTTTACTTTACTTTAACTTTAATAATTCACTTTAATAATTCACTTTAATAATTCATACTTTAATAATTCACTTTAATAATTCATACTTTAATAATTCACTTTAATAATTCATACTTTAATAATTCACTTTAATAATTCATACTTTAATAATTCACTTTAATAATTCATACTTTAATAATTCACTTTAATAATTTATACTTTAATAATTCACTTTAATAATTCAAAAATCTATTATAAATAGAATTCAATAGGTTTCATTATTTCATAGAAACTTGAAAATATATTTATCTAAACTCTCTCAATCGATTTATATATATATATATATATATATATATATATATATATATATATATATATTTGCTCTGTATTATTTCAAGATATTATTAGTATACATAAAATATTACGACGGAGTGCTGTCCGAGTGATTTCAAAATAGTTTTTTTGAATGAGTCGAAGCTAAGGAAATTATGGGTTATAGCTATGGAGGTGATGGGTATGGTTCATGGGTATGCTCGTGAGGTCAATCTAGTGTTTATCATCTCTGTTGCGTCTACGTACTTTCCTGCAATATTGAATCTCAATATTGATACGTTCGTGAATCCGAGGCCAACCTTACACTTGTTAAATGACGTTATATGTATTTTTACTATGAAATACAGTATGGTGAGTTTCATTTGCTCCCTTTTTATATATATTTTTGGGCTGAGAATACATGCGCTGATTTATAAATGTTTTACGAAATAGGCACAAGTACTAAAACTAATTCTATGTGGGTTTAAACCAAAAATATACCCTTAGCTTGGTAACATTAAACTACTTGTCTATGTACGGTAGGCGCGAATCCTAAAGATAGATCTATTGGGTCTGACAAACCCCATCCTGACTATGGGATGCTTTAGTACTTCGAGGTTATTTTAAACACACCTGATCTGGTGTACTTCAGAGGGTAAAACATGAACGTTAAGGCTTGTTACCGGGTGCCTACAACTTATAGAATACTTTTATACACTTGCGAGTGTACATATATTTATAAACGGAAATCTTGTGGTCTATTAATATATTGAAATAATTGTTATGATAAACCTATGAACTCACCAACCTTTTGGTTGACACTTTAAAGCATGTTTATTCTCAGGTATTAAAGAAATCTTCCGCTGTGCATTAGCTCATTTTAAGGATATTACTTGGAGTCATTCATGACATATTTTGAAAGACGTTGCATTCGAGTTATTGCGTTCATCAAGATTATTATTAAGCCAATTATAGTTGGATGTATTATGAAATGGTGTGCATGCCATCAACTTTCGTTGTAAAGAAAGTTTGTCTTTTAAAAACGAATGCAATGTTTGTAAAATGTATCATATAGAGGTCAAATACCTCGCGATGTAATCAACTATTATGAATCGTTTATAATGTATATGAACGGGTCCTTTCAGTTGGTATCAGAGCGGTGGTCTTAGCGAACCAGGTCTGCATTAGTGTGTCTAACTGATAGTCGTTAGGATGCATTAGTGAGTCTGGACTTCGACCGTGTCTGCATGTCAAAAGTTTTGCTCATCATTTTTGTCGAAAATTACCTGCTTATCATTCTTAGTCTAGACACATCTTATTGCAATGATTGCATGAATAGTGTATAGACAAAATTCATATCTTAGCGTATCTGTTACTGTAAACTTTGCCTGACATATTCCGTAAATTCCTCCGTAATCTACGAAACCTTTTGCTCTATATAATTAGAATACCACCCGATAGCTGAAAAATCATTTCATATCGAAAAATTCTTTATTCAATCGTACGAAATGGAATTTGTCATTAGTTCAAGTCCCTCAGATTCCGAAATGGAATCCCACTCAAGTTCCGAAAGCAGTGTGACCGGAATGGATCAACCAATTAGTCATCATCTATTCTGGATGAATTGAGGATGGGTTTGTAGCCTCCTTAATCATTGGAGACAAGAAGAAGGTGATCCCTTCCATCCACCACATTGTCCTCTTGGCGAAGAACCTGAAGCACTTACCAGCGAACCTATCCGAAACACCATTTTCTCTCTTATTTCTAGAGTATCTCGTCACGATTACATACTACACCAAATTCTAGATTTTATTTATCCGCTCGTCCGAACCGACAATCACCCCAGTGTAATAGAAGAAGTCAACGAGCTTCGCGCTCGGGTAGTGGCTTTGGAGAATATGGTGCAAAGGTTACAAACACCAGCAGCAGCACCAGCAGCATAAACAGTACCACCATCAGCAACACCAACAGTACCATCACCACCACCAACAACAACATCCACATCCCACACCACAACATCACAATCTGTATCTCAAACATCAACGTCATACGCCCTGTAAATATCCAGGAATATCAACAAAAACAAACGATGAAGTATTAATTCATAAACTTCATTGAAGAGATATCTCTGCGACAGTTATGTAATCTCCAAAATCTTAGAGAATATTTAATTCTGACAGTAAATCGGATGAGTGAATGGAGATGTAGAGTAGAAACTTTGATCGAAAATGGTGTACGATTTACAAGCTAGAACTGTTTTACCAACAGCATCAACAGGACCGTAGCATCATCAACACAGTCAGTGCCGTCAGTATCGACAGAATCAACAGCTCCTGTAACATCACAAACTCTGTCAGTTCAAGAATCATTGTGGACATCATTACGAATCAACAACAAATATATTGTATCAACGAGTTATGAAGTATTAACTCATTTCCAATCGAAAGATTTATATGTATATTTTATATGTATAAATTTTTAAACCATAATAAATCTTCCCGTACTAAGCTATTATGTGTGAATCTTAACTACTCAGTTAATTCATATTACAAATATGCAATGATGTACGTCCTTCGTCCGCAACTTAACCATCGTTAATTACAATCTCTGTCTCAATTCAATAAAATTCCAATTCATAATAAATCAAGTGTATTATTCGAATATATGTTTGATTTTACACGTTCATCATCGATGTACTCGAAACTTTTTAAATAACATCATTCGTACCTTGCGAAGTTCACAAGAGTTTCACGAAAACCAACAAATAACAAAGTAATGATTCATAATTTCAATATTATTGAAGAAATACTTATGCAATTTATAAAGTTTTAGGGATTACTCAATTCTAGTTCCAACCATAAAACAAATGAGTTTAATTTAATATTAACTCATTAAATCTATATTACATCTAAAGAAAATATACACATATATTTTCATAAAGACTGTAATAAACTTCTTTTGTACAAAATATTAATTGTGAAAAAAAAAAAAATTTTAACGGGTAGGTAATACCCGAGAGATATATAAATTCACAATTAATATATTAAATTTTTCGAAACTGATTCAGCAATCATCAACTATACTCCCTACTTTCACAACAATATCCATTCTTTCATATAAATCAAAACAATCATACTCATTCAAATTCAATTACATATTTTGATTTTGAAATCGCATAATTCAATTCAAAACATAACCAGTATCATCACTCTTAGATTCCTATATCTTTCAAAGCTATACTTTGACTTCAAAACTGTGTTAGAACATCATATGTATTAACGATTACAATATGTGCTCAAACCCTTCGAAATTCCTGAAGACACTTCAACTAAGGAACAATCGAGATGATGATCCAACCACATGTTACCCACAGTTATACACCTGAAAAACTCTCAAAACCCAAGTCATAGTTCGATACATATCCGTGTTAGACCCTTTGGCATTTACTAGCTAAAATAACTTTTCAATTCCGTTTCAAAATAGACAGTTTTGTCACAGCTCCAGCAAGTCAACTTCGACTTCTCAATCAAAACAGTCTTATTATAACCTCGATAGATACGTTTCCCTTTCGTCAACGTTACCGGGGAATCGTTTATATTCACCACATTAGCAATAAACTTACCAACAACTTCACTGATCTTTGACTTTCCAAAAAAAAAAATCATTATAATTATCGAAACCCTATCATATATTCATTCGTACCTTATAACAAGAATTGCCATACCAATTATTGAGAATCAGCAATCAGTATTTTGAAACCTCGCAGCATGTCTACATCAACAATTACATATACACACAACGTCTACCTCCAAGACTTACATTCTTTGAATGAGAAATTTCTGAAAAAACACCCTAAACTGCGAACCAGTTCTCGAAATTTTAAAAAATGCTGATGAAGCAACAAAAACTGTAAATGACCTTAACAGTAAAAAGTTGGATGATAAAGGATAGTATATTGGCAAAGCTCGGAAAAAGAGAAGCTTTGGAACTGGAAAACGGATTGAGCAAAGTATGAAGGAGGCTGTGGACAAATCACAAAGGCTGAACCTGCCTTCAAAGAATCCAAAGGATTCAGTACTTGCTGAAGTCATTAACGAATATCTTGCTCCTAACTCTAAACCCCTGCGGACAATATCCTTCATCATCATCATCTGATATTAGACATTCTAAGATATCATCGTATCTTTCATTATAAATATCATCCATACTTCTGAAGATATTTTTATAATTATTCTTATCTGAAATCATTTACCTCTTCGCGCTATCTTTATTATATCATAAAAGAAACTATTTTAGTTTCTAAATTCTGAAACATTTGAGTTTAAAATAGGAATATTCTTGAAGAAGTGTTGGGAGCTGAAGCATGAGTTAGTATAATATAATGAAACTTGATCAACGTGATTATATTACAGTAATTCATGCTGAGTTTCTAAATAGAACATGATGATTCACAGATCATAACGTCATCATGTGCTATGTTACACGACTCTTGTATTCTCTTTGATCTCTAAATATCAAGAAAATATTTCTTGATGATTCGGCCTTTTCCGAGGTATTCTGGTAATTTGACAAGTCAAGATCGTGCCATTACAATTTCCTTCCTAGAACATTAACAATGTTCATTCCGAAATTTATATCTGCGAATTCTGGACCATTACAAGCGGTGCTTAATCGCAAGAAGAAGAAACGAAAGTCCAAAGCTCCGAACTAGAAATGGGAGTATAAATCATATCAAATAGAAGAGAGCATTAACTGTGGATAACAATGATTATAGAAAAAGCAAGGACTTTGAAATATAAGGGAAGATATAAAACCCAACAACAACCCAGAAATCACAAACCGTATATATCAATGCATATAGCAATATAAAGACACGGGAGAACTAAAAACACTATAAAACCAAGAGTATAGTAGAAGTAAATAGATTCTTCCGGAGGCAGATAAAAAAGAAGAGCTACAGATATGAAAGTGAGGAGTATATCAAGAATCAGTACTGGATGAAGCATATTGACAAATACTTTAAAATATGAGTTGAGAAGGTGTGAGTTGTAAGAAAACAAAGGAGGTGGATTTATAGTGAAATATCCGACAGAGAAATCAAAATGGATTATCGCATTAATTCGAAGAGGATCATCATTTTCTTAATCGCCGAATAATCAAATCCAATATAGATTACAAAGATTTTCTTTTCGGAGATCAATCATGATGACGTCAAAAGATACGACGAATCACTATTATCTTATTTCATTCATTTACGATAACTTCACTCACACGCTTCTAGTAATCGAATTATTTTATCCATGCTTCTTGAACATGAGAAAACTCTATAATCGTTATAATAACATTCTCATTGTTAGTCATAACGACCTCTATCAAATTTCGGGGACGAAATTTCTTTAACGGGTAGGTACTGTGACGACCCGGAAATTTCCGACCAAATTTAAACTTTAATCCTTATATTATTCCGACACGATAAGCAAAGTTTGTTAAGTTAAATCTATAGAATTTTAAACTGTGTTCATACATTCATTATAACCTCGTCCAAATTCCGACGATTCACGAACCGTTATATATAAATAGATATGTATATGTATATATATATATATTATAACTTGAGAATATTAATAAAGTATTAAATGTATAATACTTTACACGAACGTATTTGTTTCAATATGATTTTTGACGAAATTAAAAAAAAATATATATTAAATGATTGAATTATCAGAAACATTGAATTCTGATTACAAGTCTCTGTTGAGAGGTCCACTATGATTTGAGAAAAGCTATTCCTCTTAGCGATATTCAGAATAATTTGTAAAGCTATTTACGAAAGTTAGACAAAAGTTAGTGGAGAATTGGTTTCCATAATATTCTATTAATCTATTTTCAAACGTACAAAGACGTTTTCAGTTTAAAAAGAACTTTATTATTAAAACGTATATAACTTTTATAAATATCTAAAATCACTTTTGACAACTCATCACTTAACCAGTATAATAAATATAACGATATTTATATTTTATTTCATTAAATATATATAACGATTTAAATTAATATTATATATATTTATACGCGTATTATATATATATAGTTTTTATACTTTTACTATACTTTAACTTTACCTTTACTTTACTTTTACTTTACTTTAACTTTAATAATTCACTTTAATAATTCACTTTAATAATTCATACTTTAATAATTCACTTTAATAATTCATACTTTAATAATTCACTTTAATAATTCATACTTTAATAATTCACTTTAATAATTCATACTTTAATAATTCACTTTAATAATTCATACTTTAATAATTCACTTTAATAATTCAAAAATCTATTATAAATAGAATTCAATAGGTTTCATTATTTCATAGAAACTTGAAAATATATTTATCTAAACTCTCTCAATCGATTTTTATATATATATATATATATATATATATATATATATATATATATATATATATATATATATATATATATATATATATATATATATATTTGCTCTGTATTATTTCAAGATATTATTAGTATACATAAAATATTACGACGGAGTGCTGTCCGAGTGATTTCAAAATAGTTTTTTTGAATGAGTCGAAGCTAAGGAAATTATGGGTTATAGCTATGGAGGTGATGGGTATGGTTCATGGGTATGCTCGTGAGGTCAATCTAGTGTTTATCATCTCCGTTGCGTCTACGTACTTTCCTGCAATATTGAATCTCAATATTGATACGTTCGTAAATCCGAGGCCAACCTTACACTTGTTAAATGACGTTATATGTATTTTTACTACGAAATACAGTATGGTGAGTTTCATTTACTCCCTTTTTATATATATTTTTGGGCTGAGAATACATGCGCTGATTTATAAATGTTTTACGAAATAGGCACAAGTACTAAAACTAATTCTATGTGGGTTTAAACCAGAAATATACCCTTAGCTTGGTAACATTAAACTACTTGTCTATGTACGGTAGGCGCGAATCCTAAAGATAGATCTATTGGGTCTGACAAACCCCATCCTGACTATGGGATGCTTTAGTACTTCGAGGTTATTTTAAACACACCTGATCTGGTGTACTTCAGAGGGTAAAACATGAACGTTAAGGCTTGTTACCGGGTGCCTACAACTTATAGAATACTTTTATACACTTGCGAGTGTACATATATTTATAAACGGAAATCTTGTGGTCTATTAATATATTGAAATAATTGTTATGATAAACCTATGAACTCACCAACCTTTTGGTTGACACTTTAAAGCATGTTTATTCTCAGGTATTAAAGAAATCTTCCGCTGTGCATTAGCTCATTTTAAGGATATTACTTGGAGTCATTCATGGCATATTTTGAAAGACGTTGCATTCGAGTTATTGAGTTCATCAAGATTATTATTAAGCCAATTATAGTTGGATGTATTATGAAATGGTGTGCATGCCGTCAACTTTCGTTGTAAAGAAAGTTTGTCTTTTAAAAACGAATGCAATGTTTGTAAAATATATCATATAGAGGTCAAATACCTCGCGATGTAATCAACTATTATGAATCTTTTATAATGTATATGAACGGGTCCTTTCAAAGGTTCACCAACCTTCGATCGCGAATAAGACTCGAAACCTCTAGCCAAGGCGAATAACTCCGCAAATGATTTCGCTTGACCCCGGCTAATTTTACTTTTCAAGTCATCATTCAAGGTCCGATAGAAATCCCCCATTAACAAACGATCATTCCCCAAATACTCCGGGCAAAAACGAGCCTTCGCCATAAAGGTCGTCTTGAGAGTATTCAAATCCATAGATCCTTGTCGCAAATTTCACAACTCATTACGCAATTCCCACAAATCGGCCGAAGTCCGGAAGTCCTCGAAGAATTCCTCCTTAAATTCGTCCCACGATAAAGCCATAAACGTTTCGCCACCGACAAGATCAATCTTACCATCCAACCAATCCTTTGCCCTACCCCGCAAAAAACTAGTAGCGAGTCTCGTCTTCTTCTCAGGAGGGCATTCAATAGTACGAAAATACCCTTCGATATTCGAGATCCAAGTTGTGCTTACTAAAGGATCCGGTTTCCCGTCATACATCGGAGGTTTAGTCCTCATGAAGCTCTTAAGACAACGCTCCATTTCATTACTACCCCGAAATTCGGAATACTTCCTATCCATTTCTTCTCGTAACGCACTCATTACTACCCTTCGCCATTCTAAGGAATGCAAAGCGATTAGATCACGAACGTATAAAATCACACACACAACACCGCTCCATCTTGCTAAACACTCGTCGTACATCACTTGTTAGACATGATTTGCACCCGTAATAAGGTTTGCAAGTCCTTGTTACGCACACACGCGGTATCAACTCGTTAGTACAACGACCGCCTCGCTCGATGATATATGCAAACACAAACAAAATTCTACGCGATATAAACACACGCGAGAATTATCATCACAACACAATAATATATTAATAATATCCGCATTACTAATATAAACGTTAGTCCACCTACAAACAAGGCACTATCTACAACTCATTCTGACCCGAAATCCTACAAGTCCCGCAACAATTAAGCACACACACAAAAGTCTAAGTCTAGGCACCTATCTCAAGTCACCTAAATCCCTTAGACCATGCTCTGATACCACTTGTAACAACCCAAACCGTATTTAAACCGGCCCATAAAAATTTTCCTTTTTAAAATACATCAATCAACACTTTAGGTCCCATTACACAATTTCCAAAACGTATTTAATATCAAAGTAAGTTCACCGAACTCAAAATATACATTAATAATTTAAACTCCTTAATACAATGATACGTTAATTAAATCATAAACCGGTTATAATCATTATGACCCGACTAGTTACGTTTATACAAAACCGAGCATGGTGATTAGGGATACGCTACCCAATCCTAATAAATCCAAAAGCACATCTTCTAAAGCAAACTACGCGAGTCCACTAGTCCCCACGTTTACCCGAGCCACCGCCTCCATGCAAATCTATAAAAATATAAACAATGAGAGGGTAAGCTAACTCTTAGTGAGTGAGAATACACTACATACATATATATGCATAAGTTGGTCACGCCATACAAATAATCAAATACCGCATACCGGAGCATCCAAGCATAAAGGCAAGCTAAGCTAAGCATACCGTATAATCACTAAGCAACAAGCTAGTAACAACAACCATAAAGTAAGTCACCAACGACGATGTGAACAACGCCAATAAGCTACACCCGGAGGGTTAGCTACATCACAACAATACATTAATATATATAACAATATAAACGAATAAGGTTACCAAACTACAAGGTTAACCCCTTAACCTCAATCATACGAACATTGGCCGAATAACTCGAGCCTCAGTAAATTCGCACAACCCATAATTCCCTTTTCCACCAATTCAACAACCGAGGTTGGCCGAACTACCCGAGCCTCAATGAATTCCAACAACCTGAAATTCATCACCTCATGAATAAGATGACCGAACAACCCGAGTCATCATGAATCCGCACTACCCGAGATTCACTTCCCAAATCAAAACCCACATCATCGGGTTATCCAAAACGCAACACAATACTAACCCTTCGCCATTGGGGTTATAACATCCACATCACAACCACGTGTGATAACGTACACACAAAACGTGTACCTCGCCAAAGGTGGTCAACCAAAATGCACAACCGTGCCAATTGAACTCATACAAAAGTCCATCAAACCCACCTATATGTGAAGTGAGCTCTATAGCCGAGAATCACTTCACCCGACCCACACCCATCCTACACATACATATGCACATAGGATATTAACACTCACCTTGTCGCCTTGAAGAAATGCTTCCAAGTAATCCGCAACTCGTCAATGGAAAGTACCTAATCCATTATCACAAATTCAACAACACACTTAGATTGAATCTACAAACTACCCAATTCGACACTTAGTGCAATTTTGACCCAAATGCACTTCCAAGGACAAACCTCGCCCAAACTACCCAATAATCACTAACACAAGTGATAATGGTCCTAATATGCCAATTAAACCTGAACACAAGTGTTAAACACTTATCGTTCTCAAAATCGCCCATAAACCCTAATTTTGACCCATAAGGTCAAAATCTCACCATTTACAAGTTTTGACACTAAAACATGTTTAACTTGGTTTTATACTTCAACTTAATCTATTTTAAGTTTACAAACCTCATCGAATCGACATTCGGGTCGTAATCCTCAACAAACCCAAATTTTGACTCTAGTCAAAATTAGTCAACCACGAAAACCCTAAAAGTCTCCAAAACACCAATAATCACTAATGCTAGTGATTGTACACCATTTACAAGTCTTAAACATGGTTAAATCATTAACCAACCCAAAACCCGCCTTTAACACTTATAAACCCGAATCTTGGTGTTAATCTCCAATTAACAACTAAATGGGTTCCATCTATGAATCATACAATCAAAAGCCCCAAATTTGAATGATGAACACGAAAATGAAATTCGGAGTAAGAGCTTACCACTAGTATCACCGTGTAGCTAAGAACGAGGAGAACAACCTAGTCAACTACGACAAAGATCAAATCCTGCTTCTTCCTTTCCAAAAATCCCCTTAAATTCAAATGGGTGTTTGAGTTTTTGAGAGGAAAAACGAAATGAAAAGGAAAATGAAATTAGGAAATGAAATGAATGGATGAGGTTAAAGCCTCAAATCTGGCTCAAACGTGAAATGACCAAATTGCCCTTGAACCTTATTTAGAATTACAAGAATCTGGTACCAGTTTGTCCGTATCGTCACGCCGCGGCCTTAAGTGTCACGCTGTGACATTTGCCTAGGTCTGGGATCATTTTTATTCGAACTTCTGATCTGGATTCCTGTTAATTGCCGCGCCGCGGCCTCCTTCGTCGCGCCGCGATGTTCAACGTTGTCTGACACCTTTCCTTGTATACAAGACCTCAACACCCAAACATGTCCCGAACCCTTCATACACCTATCGTACATACACAATACAGCTATAAATCATATACGGGGAAAACGAGGTGTTACAAAAAATATATATACTTTGAGTTGTGATCTAGCCTGAGATGTGTATACACTGGGTCGTGGATTGATTCAAGATAATATATATCAATTTATCTCTGTACATCTAACTATGGATAACTAGTTGTAGGTTACTAACGAGGACTGCTGACTTAATAAACTTAAAACATCAAAATGTATTAAAAGTGTTGTAAATATATTTTGAACATACTTTGATATATATGTACATATTTGTTATAGGTTCGTGAATCGATCAGTGGCCAAGTCTTACTTCCCGATGAAGTAAAAATCTGTGAAAGTGAGTTATAGTCCCACTTTTAAAATCTAATATTTTGAGATGAGAATACATGCAGTTTTATAAATGTTTTACGAAATAGACACAAGTAAATGAAACTACATTATATGGGTGAATGATCGAAGCTAAATATGCCCCTTTTGCTTGGTAGCCTAAGAATTAGTAAACCGATCTACTAATTGACGTGAATCCTAAAGATATATCTATTGGGCCAAACAAACCCCATCCAAAGTACCGGATGCTTTAGTACCTCGAATTCGTTTTTATCATGTCCGAAGGATTTCCCGGAATGATAGGGGATATTCTTATATGCATCTTGTTAATGTCGGTTGCCAGGTGTTCACCATATGAATGAATTTTATCTCTATGTATGGGATGTATATTGAAATATGAAATCTTGTGGTCTATTATTATTATGATTTGATAATATATAGGTTAAACCTATAACTCACCAACATTTTTGTTGATGTTTTAAGCATGTTTATTCTCTGGTGATTATTAAGAGCTTCCGCTGTTGCATACTAAAATAAGGACAAGATTTGGAGTCCATGCTTGTTTGATATTATATAAAAACTGCATTCAAGAAACTTATTTTTGATGTAATATATTCTTATTGTAAACCATTATGTAATGGTCGTGTGTAAACGGTATATTTTAGATTATCATTACTTGATAATCTACGTAATGTTTTTTTAAACCTTTATCAATAAAATAAAGGTTATGGTTGTTTTAAAAATGAATGCAGTCTTTAAAAAACGTCTCATATAGAGGTCAAAACCTCGCGACGAAATCAATTAATATGGAACGTTTATAATCAATATGAATGGGACATTTCAGTTGGTATCCGAGCGTTGGTCTTAGAGAACCAGAAAATTGCATTAGTGTGTCTTACCGAGTTTGTTAGGATGCATTAGTGAGTCTGGACTTCGACCGTGTTTTTCTTCAAAAATGATTGCTTAACATTTTTTGTTGTTGGAAACTATATATTATTAACATGTAAATATTATGTGATATATTAATCTCTTAACGTGTTTGATATTGTGTGATAGATGTCTACCTCTAGTACAAATCCCATTGATTCACCTAATAATAATGGAGAGTCGAATATATTTTGGGAAGATTCACAAATTCCCGAAGAGGAACCGGAAGAGGAGGAACCGGAAGCGGAGGAACCGGAAGAAGAGGAACCAGAAGAGGAGGAATCGGAAGAGGAGGAACCAGAAGAAGAAGAGGTTCCGGAGGTAAATCGATTAAATAAAAGAAAATCCTCAACCAACGGACCAAAGTTAATAATGGTCAATGGTGTTTCCGCCGAGGAAGCAAAATATTGGGAAGATTACCAATTTTCTGATGAATCGGATCCCGATGAAGATTCCGATGATGTTATAGAAATTACCTCGACCCAATTTAATAAAGCAAAAGAAAATAATAAGGGAAAAGGTATAAAAATAGAGAAACCCGATTCCAACCCCGATGAACTTTATATGTATCGGCAACATCCGTATTTCCTAAAATGTATCAATGACCCGGGAACCTCTAAACCACCAGGTTTTTTTAAACCATTATGGAAAACGACGGCTCGTATTAGAAGAACACCATATATTCCTAGAAAATTAGGAAAACGAACCAAGTCCGAAGAAGAAGAAACCAGTGATTCAGATTAGAGGGTTGTAATCATGGTGTGTATTATATGTATTGTAGTGTGCTTGTACTTTTATGTTCTATGTAAAAATTGCTTGTATTGTTTGTTAATTATCTTTTACGAATCTAATCCTTGTCTATTTTACAGTATAAAAACAAAATGGACGTTAAGGGTAGACAACCGAATATTTTAGAAGATCTACCAGAGGATATGATTGAGGAAATCTTGTCTAGAGTCGGTCAGAATTCATCAGCACAATTAATTATGGCCAAATTAACTTGTCAAACATTTGAAAGACTTTCCAGAAATGCCTTAGTTTATAAAAGGCTTTCCTTTGATAGGTGGGGTATATCACATTGGGGAGACCGTACGTTACGCCGTGTTTTCTTTAAAGCGTTAAATGCGGGGAACCCAAATGCAATTGCACGCTACGGGTTAAGAACCTATTTTGACTCAACATATCCCAACATAGGATTTCGTGAATTAGAAAGAGCTTCTAACATGCAACATAAAGAAGCATGTTATGCTTACGGGTTAGTGATGTTTACTTCTTACAAAAGTGAGAAAAAGAACATCGGATTGCAACTTTTAAATAAAACCTTCCCACAAGTGACGGATTCAGTAGTTGGGGTGAGAAACAAGATTTTTAGATTATTACGGGGCTGTTGGACATTACAAAACCATCGTCCTTTTGACGACATTACAACATGCTGCCTAGTCAATGGTCATAACGGTTATTTTCCACAAGACCAAGGATGGGAAGTCGTCTTAGTAAAACCAGAATGCATGACTTGTTTCTGGACTTATGAATTATGTGTCTTTATTTTCTTTGCTGAACAACTTGCGTATTAACTAGGTTTATCTTCAAAACTGTCCTGTATCAAAGTGTACTATATTTCATGTTATATGTAATATAGTGTTTGAAGAATATTTGTATGTGATATATTATTATAATCAATTTTTCATATGGAATTGTAGTAGTCGAATTGTATATTAGCTACTAAGTATGAACTTAACGGGTAGGTAGTACCCGAATTTAAACTTATAAAACGCTAATATGAAGAAAAAGCTTTTATAAATGAGTTCGTATTATGCTACGAAATACTATTGACTACTCTTAATATTCTGTATGATTAACTCGATTCAGTTGGCTATTTTGAAGGAAATGGCACCGACTACTCGACACACCATGAATATGAGCGAAGAGGAATTTCGTACCTTTCTTGCTGCAAACATAGCCGCAGTACAGGCTGCGCTACATACCAACAATAACTCTGAATCTAGCAATGCAGCTAACGGCGCAAGAAATCGTGTAGGATGCTCCTACAAAGAATTCACTGCCTGCAAACCTTTAGAATTTGATGGAACCGAAGGACCAATTGGATTGAAACGGTGGACCGAGAAAGTCGAATCGGTGTTTGCCATAAGTAAGTTTACTGAAGAAGACAAAGTTAAGTATGCTACGTATACCTTCACAGGTACTGCGTTAACGTGGTGGAATACCTATCTTGAACAGGTAGGACAAAATGCTGCTTAAACACTACCGTGGTCGGCATTCAAGCAATTGATGAACGAGCAGTTACGAACACAAGGGTTCGATGTTACCACATATGAACGACGATTCACAGAGTTATACCTATTATGTCCGGGAGCATTCGAAGATGAAGAAGAGAAGATCGACGCGATTGTAAAAGGGTTACCAGTAAGGATTCAAGAAGATGTGAGTTTACACGAGCCCGCTTCTATATAGAAGGCAAGTTGAATGGCTCATAAACTCATAAATCAGATTGAGGGAAGAATTAAAGAGCAGGCGGCCGAAGAAGCCAACACGAAACAACTCAAGAGGAAGTGGGAGGAAAACGGTGACAAGAGTCACCAGTACAACAACAACAACAATTACAACCACAATCGCAACAACTATCCCAACAACCGCAACAACAATCGCAACAATAACCGCAATGCTAACAATACCTACAACAAACATCCCAACAACAACAACAACAACTACAACAACCGTTTCAACAACAATAGCAATCCCAACAACAATCTCAATAACAACAACGGCAACAAAAACCAAAAACAGCCATGTCATAGGTGTGAAGAAAATCATCAGGGGTTTTGCACGACATTTTGCAACAGGTGTAAAAGAAATGGTCATAGCGCGACAAAGTGTGAGGTCTAAGGACCAAAGTTTAACAGAACTAAAGGAACAAATAGTGTCGGAACAAGTAATGCCGGAACGAATAGTGTCGGAGCAAGTAATACCAACGCTGTTTGTTATAAATGTGGAAAACCAGGTCACATTATTAGAAATTACCCGAATCAGGGGAATACTAATGGGCAGGGCCGTGGAAGAGTTTTCAATATTAATGCGGCAGAAGCACAGGAAGACCCGGAGCTTGTTACGGGTACGTTTCTTATTGACGATAAATCTGCTTATGTTTTATTTGATTCGAGTGCGGATAGAAGCTATATGAGTAGAGAATTTTGTGCTAAATTAAGTTGCCCATTGACGCCTTTGGATAATAAATTTTTACTCGAATTAGCAAATGGTAAATTAATTTCAGCAGATAATATATGTCGGGATAGAGAAATTAAACTGGGTGATGAAACGTTTAAAATTGATTTAATACCAGCCGAGTTAGGGAGTTTTGATGTAATAATTGGCATGGACTGGTTGAAGAAGGTAAGAGCAGAGGTCGTTTGTTATAAAAATGCGATTCGCATTATGCGTGAAAAAGGAAAACCTTTAATGGGGTATGGAGAAAAGAACAACGCGAAGTTAAATCTTATTAGTAGTTTGAAGGTGCAAAAACGAATAAGAAAAGGTTGTTACGTCATTCTAGCACACATCGAGGAAGTTAAACCTGAAGAAGAAAAGAACATCAGTGATGTTCCCGTCACAAAAGAATTTTTTGATGTATTTCCGAAAGAATTACTGGGATTACCCCCACATTGATTCGTTGAATTTCAAATAGACCTTGTACCAGGAGCTACACCAATAGCTCGTGCTCCATACAGACTCGCACCCAGCGAAATGAAAGAATTACAAAGTCAGTTACAGGAACTTTTAGAGCGTAGTTTCATTCGACCAAGCACATCACCATGGGGAGCTCCTGTTTTGTTTGTCAAGAAGAAAGATGGTACATTCAGGTTGTGTATCGACTATCGAGAGTTGAACAAACTTATCATCAAGAACCGTTACCCATTACCGAGAATCGACGACTTATTTGGTCAACTACAAGGCTCGTCGGTTTATTCAAAGATCGATTTACATTCTGGATATCATCAAATGCGGGTGAAGGAGCATGATATTCCAAAGACTGCTTTTTGGACGCGTTACGGTCATTACGAGTTTATGGTTATGCCGTTTGGATTAACTAACGCACCAGCTGTGTTCATGGACCTCATGAACTGAGTGTGTAGGCCATATCTTAACAAGTTTGTCATTGTTTTCATCGATGACATACTTATTTACTCGAAGAATGATCAAGAGCACGAAGAACATTTGAGAAAAGTACTAGAGTTGCTGAGAAAAGAAAAACTGTACGCTAAGTTTTCAAAGTGTGCATTTTGGTTGGAAGAAGTTCAATTCCTCGGTCACATAGTGAACAAAGAAGGTATTCAGGTGGATCCAGCAAAGATTGAAACCGTTGAAAAGTGGGAAACCCCGAAAACTCCGAAACACATACGCCAGTTTTTAGGACTAGCTGGTTACTACAGGAGATTCATCCAAGATTTTTCACAAAATAGCAAAACCCTTGACTGCATTAACGCATAAAGGGAGGAAATTTGAATGGAAGGATGAACAAGAAAAAGCGTTTCAATTATTGAAGAAAAAGTTAACTACGACACCTATATTGTCATTACCTGAAGGGAATGATGATTTTGTGATATATTGTGATGCCTCAAAGCAAGGTCTCGGTTGTGTATTAATGCAACGAGCTAAAGTAATTGCTTATGCGTCTAGACAATTGAAGATTCACGAGCAGAATTATACGACGCATGATTTGGAATTAGGCGCGGTTGTTTTTGCATTAAGGACTTGGAGGCACTACTTATATGGGGTCAAAAGTATTATATATACCGACCACAAAAGTCTTCAATACATATTTAATCAGAAACAACTGAATATGAGGCAGCGTAGGTGGATTGAATTGTTGAATGATTACGACTTTGAGATTCGTTACCACCCGGGGAAGGCAAATGTGGTAGCCGACGCCTTGAGCAGAAAGGATAGAGAACCCATTCGAGTAAAAGCTATGAATATAATGATTCACACTAACCTTACTACTCAAATAAAGGAGGCGCAACAAGGAGTTTTAAAAGAGGGAAATTTAAAGGATGAAATACCCAAAGGATCGGAGAAGCATCTTAATATTCGGGAAGACGGAACCCGGTATAGGGCTGAAAGGATTTGGGTACCAAAATTTGGAGATATGAGAGAAATAGTACTTAGAGAAGCTCATAAAACCAGATACTCAATACATCCTGGAACGGGGAAGATGTACAATGATCTCAAGAAACATTTTTGGTGGCCGGGTATGAAAGCCGATGTTGCAAAATACGTAGGAGAATGTTTGATGTGTTCTAAGGTCAAAGCTGAGCATCAGAAACCATCATGTCTACTTCAACAACCCGAAATCCCGAAATGGAAATGGGAAAACATTACCATGGATTTCATCACTAAATTGCCAAGGACTGCAAGTGGTTTTGATACTATTTGGGTAATAGTTGATCGTCTCACCAATTCAGCACACTTCCTGCCAATAAGAGAAGATGACAAGATGGAGAAGTTAGCACGACTGTATTTGAAGGAAGTCGTATCCAGACATGGAATACCAATCTCTATTATCTCTGATAGGGATGGCAGATTTATTTCAAGATTCTGGCAGACATTACAACAAGCATTAGGAACTCGTCTAGACATGAGTACTGCCTATCATCCACAAATTGATGGGCAGAGCGAAAGGACGATACAAACGCTTGAAGACATGCTACGAGCATGTGTTATTGATTTCGGAAACAGTTGGGATCGACATCTACCGTTAGCAGAATTTTCCTACAACAACAGCTACCATTCAAGCATTGAGATGGCGCCGTTTGAAGCACTTTATGGTAGAAAGTGCAGGTCTCTGATTTGTTGGAGTGAAGTGGGGGATAGACAGATTACGGGTCCGGAGATAATACAAGAAACTACTGAGAAGATCATCCAAATTCAACAACGGTTGAAAACCGCCCAAAGTCGACAAAAGAGCTACGCCGACATTAAAAGAAAAGATATAGAATTTGAAATTGGAGAGATGGTCATGCTTAAGGTTGCACCTTGTAAAGGCGTTGTTCAATTTGGTAAACGAGGGAAATTAAATCCAAGGTATATTGGACCATTCAAGATTATTGATCGTGTCGGACCAGTAGCTTACCGACTTGAGTTACCTCAACAACTCGCGGCTGTACATAACACTTTCCACGTCTCGAATTTGAAGAAATGTTTTACTAAAGAAGATCTCACTATTCCATTAGACGAAATCCAAATCAACGAAAAACTTCAATTCATCGAAGAACCCGTCGAAATAATGGATCATGAGGTTAAAAGACTTAAACAAAACAAGATACCAATTGTTAAGGTTCGATGGAATGCTCGTAGAGGACCCGAGTTCACCTGGGAACGAGAAGATCAGATGAAGAAGAAATACCCGCACTTATTTCCAGAAGATACGTCAACACCTCCAACTGCTTAAAATTTCAGGACGAAATTTATTTAACGGGTAGGTACTGTAGTGACCCGAACTTTTCAATGTTTATATATATTAAATGAAATTTATATTTACATGATTAAGTGTTTCCAACATGTTAAGCAATCAAACTTGTTAAGACTTGATTAATTGAAATAGGTTTCATATAGACAATTGGCCACCCAAGTTGACCGGTGATTCACGAACGTTAAAACTTGTAAAAACTATATGATGACATATATATGATTATATATATAGTTAACATGATATTATGATAAGTAAGTATCTCATTAGGTATTTTAACAATAAGTTATATACATAAAATTGAGTTTATTGAATTAAGAAACTCGAAACGATATATATATAACGATTATCGTTATAACAACGTCTTACTAAATACATATGAATCATATTAAGATATTGTTACACTATGTTTAATCATGATAAATGATAAGTAAACATGTCATTATGTATATTGACAATGAACTACATATGTAAAAACAAGACTACTAACTTAACGATTTCGAAACGAGACATATATGTAACGATTATCGTTGTAATGACATTTAAATGTATATATATCATATTAAGATATATTAATATATCATAATATCATGATAATATAATAATTTAATATCTCATTAGATATAATAAACATTGGGTTAACAACATTTAACAAGATCGTTAACTTAAAGGTTTCAAATCAACATTTACATGTAACGACTAACGATGACTTAACGACTCAGTTAAAATGTATATACATGTAGTGTTTTAATATGTATTCATACACTTTTGAATGACTTCAAGACACTTATCAAAATACTTCTACTTAAAAAAAATACTTACAATTACATCCTCGTTCAGTTTCATTAACAATTCTATTCATATGCACCCGTATTCGTACTCGTACAATACACAGCTTTTAGATGTATGTACTATTGGTATATACCCTCCAATGATCAGTTCTTAGCAGCCCATGTGAGTTCCCTAACACATGTGGGAACCATCATTTGTCAACTAGCATAAAATATCTCATAAAATTACAAAAATATTAGTAATCATTCATGACTTATTTACAAGTAAACAAAATTACACATCCTTTATATCTAATCCATATACCAATGACTAAAAACACCTAAAAACACTTTCATTATTTAATTTTCTTCATCTAATTGATCTCTCTCAAGTTCTATCTTCAAGTTCTAAGTGTTCTTCATAAATTCTATAAGTTCTAGTTTCATAAAATCAAGAATACTTCCAAGTTTGCTAGCTTACTTCCAATCTTGTAAAGTGATCATCCAACCTCAAGAAATCTTTCTTATTTACAGTAAGATATCTTTCTAATACAAGCTAATACTCATATTCAAACTTTGATTCAATTTCTATAACTATAACAATCTTATTTCGAGTGAAAATCTTACTTGAACTTGTTTTCGTGTCATGATTCTGCTTCAAGAACTTTCAAGCCATCCAAGGATCCTTTGAAGCTAAATCTATTTTTCTCATTTCTAGTAGGTTTATCCACAAAACCCGAGGTAGTAATGATGTTCATAACATCATTCGATTCATATATATAAAACTACCTTATTCGAAGGTTTAAACTTGAAATCACTAGAATATAGTTTAGTTAATTCTAAACTTGTTCGCAAACAAAAGTTAATCCTTCTAACTTGACTTTTAAAATCAACTAAACACATGTTCTATATCTATATGATATGCTAACTTAATGATTTAAAACCAGGAAACACGAAAAACACTGTAAAACCGGACATACGCCGTCGTAGTAACACCGCTTGCTGTTTTGGGTTTGATAATTAAAAACTATGATAAACTTTGATTTAAAAGTTGTTCTTCTGGGAAAATGATTTTTCTTATGAACATGAAACTATATCCAAAAATCATGGTTAAACTCAAAGTGGAAGTATGTTTTCCAAAATGGTCATCTAGACGTCGTTCTTTTGACTGAAATGACTACCTTTATAAAAATGACTTGTAACCTGTAAACTTATACTTTTTCTATTTAGATTCATAAACTCAAGTTCAATATGAAACCATAGCAACTTGAAACACTCAAAACGGATTTAAAACGAAGAAGTTATGGGTAAAACAAGATTGGATATTTTTACTTGTTGTAGCTACGTGAAAATTGGTAACAAATTTATATTAATCATATCCTAGCAAACTTATATTGTATTATACATGTATTCTAATATATTATGTAATCTTGCGATACCATAGACATGTATGAAAATGTTTTGACATATCATATCGACCCATCTATATAAATTATTTGGAACAACCATAGACACTCTATATGCAGTAATGTTGGAGTTAGCTATACAGGGTTGAGGTTGATTCCAAAAATATATATACTTTGAGTTGTGATCTACCCTGAGACGTGTATATACTGGATCGTGGATTGATTCAAGATAATATATATCAATTTATTTATGTACATCTAACTATGGACAACTAGTTGTAGGTTACTAACGAGGACAGCTGACTTAATAAACTTAAAACATCAAAATGTATTAAAAGTGTTGTAAATATATTTTGAACATACTTTGATATATATGTACATATTTGTTATAGGTTCGTGAATCGATCAGTGGCCAAGTCTTACTTCCCGACGAAGTAAAAATCTGTGAAAGTGAGTTATAGTCCCACTTTTAAAATCTAATATTTTGGGATGAGAATACATGCAGTTTTATAAATGTTTTATGAAATAGACACAAGTAAATGAAACTACATTATATGGGTGAATGATCGAAGCCGAATATGCCCCTTTTGCTTGGTAGCCTAAGGATTAGTAAACTGATCTACTAATTGATGCGAATCCTAAAGATATATCTATTGGGCCTAACGAACCCCATCCAAAGTACCGGATGCTTTAGTACTTCAAATTCGTTTTTATCATGTCCGAAGGATTTCCCGGAATGATTGAGGATATTCTTATATGCATCTTGTTAATGTCGATTACCAGGTGTTCACCATATGAATTAATTTTATCTCTATGTATGGGATGTATATTGAAATATGAAATCTTGTGGTCTATTATTATTATGATTTGATAATATATAGGTTAAACCTATAACTCACCAACATTTTTGTTGACTGATAATGCTAAAAACGAACATATATTTAATAGCATTATCCCTTAAGAAAGACAAGCTTTTAGTTGCAACTGTTATATTTACAAGTGATATTCGTTTAAATAATAAAAGGTGAAGACAAAAGACAGATTCGACGAATTGAAGACTCAACCGGCCAAAAAGCTCAAAAGTACAAAATACAATCAAAGTGGTTCCAATTATTAATGAGAAACGTCTCAAAATTACAAGAGTACAAGACGCGAAACGCAAAATACAAGATATTAAATTGCACGCAAGGACGTTCAAAAATCCTGAACCGGGACCAAAGTCAACTCTCAACGCTCGACGCAGCGGACCTAAAATTACAAGTCAACTATGCACATAAATATAATATAATATTTAAATAATTCTTAAAATTATTTATATATTATATTTATATTTAAAATCCGTCGGCAGAATGCAAACAAATACATGTGAGCTGGAATCCCAGGCCATGCGATCGTATGGCCTGCATGAGATAATCTCATGAGCCAAAAAGTCAGGCCACATGCTATAAATTTCGCAGTTTTGAGCGATCTTTTGCACATCCTTTCCATCTATCTCTCTCAAACGTATAATATATATATATATATATATATATATATATATATATATATATATATATATATATATATATATACATATATATATATATATATATATATATATATATATATATATATTTTAATTTTAATTTTAATTCTAATAATAAGGGTATGTTAGCGAATGTTGTAAGGGTATAAGTCGAAATTCTGTCCGTGTAACGCTACGCTATTTTTAATCATTGTAAGTTATGTTCAACCTTTTTAATTTAATGTCTTGTAGCTAAGTTATTATTATTCTTATTTAATGCCGAAGTAATCGTGATGTTGGGCTAAATATTAAAATTGGGTAATTGGGCTTTGGACCATAATTGGGGTTTGGACAAAAGAATGACACTTGTAGAAATTAGACTATGGGCTATTAATGGGTTTATATTAACTAAATGATACCTCGTTGATTTAATATATAGACTTATAATTTGACATATTTATATATAACCACATACGCTTGACTGGGCATGGTGGGCGGGATATCTATAAATACCAATAATTATTCATTTTACCGGACACGGGATTGGATTAATAGTTAATAGACTCGTTGAAACAGGGGTGGATTACATTCAAGGGTAATTGGTGTAATTGTTAACAAAGTAGTAAAACCTTGGACTACACGCAGTCGATAACCTGGTGTATTCATTAAACAAAGTATTAGGACCTTGTTACAATTCGAATCCCCAATTAGTTAGAATATTTGACTTCGGGAATAAGAATAATTTGACGAAAACTTTCGCACTTTATGATTATGACTGATGGACTATTATGAACAAATCCATATGGACATATCGAATAATCCAGGACAAAGGACAATTAACCCATGGGAATAAACTAAAATCAACACGTCAAACATCATGATTACGGAAGTTTAAATAAGCATAATTTATATTTTTCATATTTAATTGCACTTTTAATTATCGCACTTTTATTTATTGTCATTGTATTTAATTGCACTTTTATTTTATCGCACTTTTATTTATCGCAATTTCATTATCGTTATTTAATTTACTCTTTAAATTAAGTTGTATTTATTTTTTATATTTTACATTAGGTTTTAACTGCGACTAAAGTTTTAAAATCGACAAACCGGTCATTAAACGGTAAAAACCCCCCTTTTTATAATAATAATATTACTTATATATTTTTGTATTTTTACAAATATAGTTTTTAAAAATATAGCGTTAAGCTTGTTTTAAAGATCCCTGTGAAATGAACCGGACTTACTAAAAAACTACACTACTGTACGATTAGGTACACTGCCTATAAGTGTTGTAGCAAGGTTTAGGTATATCCACTCTATAAATAAATAAATCACTTGTGTAAAATTGTATTGTATTTAATAGTATTTCGTTGTAAAAATATAACTATTTTATACACCACCTCGCATAACATCAAGTATTTTTGGCGCCGCTGCCGGGGAACGCTAAAACGCCGAAAGCGCAACGCTATAAAAAAAAGATTTTTATTAAGTTTTTATTTTGTAAAAATATACGTTTTTAAAAAAAAATACGAAAATATAAAAAGAAAAAAAAATATTTATATATTTTTAATAGTTTGTTATATATATATAAAATTATAAAGTTTCTTTATTTTTATTTTAGTTTTTAAAATACAAGTTTTTATTTATTTATATAATTATTTATTAAAACAGAAAACAGAAAAAAAAAATATAAAAACACTCGAGGCCCGGTACTGTAGCAGCCTAACTCTGGCCCGAAACCCTAGCTCATGCGACCGCATCAGCCCGAAGGCAAAAATTCATGCGATCGCATGAACGTACCTGACACGCCAGGTTTAACCCTAATTCTGCATTAATTACGGAGTATTATTTATTATTATTAATAAAACCCTAATTAGGGTATTGTTATTATATTATTTAGTTTATTTTGTATTTTTTTTAGTTTTAATTAGTTTAATTAGTTTAATTAGTTTTAATAAATTATAAAATTAATAGTTTTATAAAATAAATAATATAAAAATAATATTTTTATAAAAATTGTATTTTTACAACTTTAAGTATATTTTTATATTTTGTACCCTTTTAATCGTTTATTCATAATATTTGTATTTTTCGTTCATATTTAGTTCTAAGTTATAGTTTTTGCCATAGTTATTAATTTGACTATTCGAAACGTGGGCAAAATCAGAAAAGTCTATTAATTTGATAACTTATATAATTTTTCTTATTTTTATAACTAATAGGATATTCAGTGAATGCACCGAGCAAAACGTTGACCATCTTTTGTACGTTCACCACCTGTAACTCGATCAAGACATCTAGCAAATATTGTCGCCGTTGATTTTTCTTTAGAATCGTTATCCAGTCGACCAAGTACTCCAATTCAAATTTCCGATAATCCATTTTTTGAACCCGACCTCACAATTGAGAATTCGGAGAATATTCAGGGACAATTCATAAATCCTGAACCATTAATCTTTCCTCCGGAACCACCAATCATTCAAACGGAGATTGTATAGGAACCAACCATTAAATCAGAATTCTCTAGTGACTCAGATTCAACAAATTCAATCATGGAAAATCTGGAACCTCTAAGTATGGAAGACCGAATGAGAGCTAAACGCACTAACCAAGGTCACGCAATTACTCAACCTGACATTAATGCGCCAGATTATAAAATCAAAGGACAAATTCTACACATGGTAACTAATCAATGCCAATTTAGTGGTGCGCCGAAGGAAGATCCAAATGAACATCTTCGTACATTTAATAGGATCTGTACACTATTTAAAATCTGAGAAGTGGAGGATGAACAGATATATCTCATGTTATTTCCGTGGACTTTAAAGGGAGAAGCCAAATATTGGTTAGAATCGTTACCTGAATGGGCGATTGATACATGGGATGTTTTAGTTGAAAAATTTCTTAAATAATTCTTTCCGGCATCTAAAGCCGTAAGACTTCAAGGAGAAATTGTTACGTTCACACAAAAGCCAAATGAAACTCTATATGAGGTGTGGACAAGATTTGAAAAGTTATTAAGAGGATATCCGCAACATGGTTTAGACACTTGTCAAATAGTACAAATATTCTACCAAGGATGCGACATCACTACAAGAAAAAACATCGATATAGCATCTGGTGGTTCCATTATGAAGAAAACCGCAACTGACGCTTACAAAATTATTGATAACACTGCTTCCCACTCACATGAGTGGCATCAAGAAAAAGATATCGTTAGATCATCTAAAGCAGCTAGAGTCGATTTTAGCCATGACTTTGATTCCATTTCTGCAAAGATAGATGCTGTCGAGAGACGAATGGAAAAGATGACTAAAGATATCCACTCAATAAGAATTAGTTGTGAGCAGTGTGGAGGACCACATTTGACAAAAGATTGTCTCAGTATTGAACTAACAATGGAACAAAGAGAGAATGTTTCATACATAAACCAAAGGCCTGAAAATAATTATCAGAATAATTATCAACCGCCAAGACCAATCTACAATCAAAACCAGAATTATAACCGAAATGTTCCATACAATAATCAACAAGGTCCTAGTAATCAACAAGTATCCAACAATACTTACAATCAGCAAAGACCTATTTTTCAAAACAAACCACCACAGACCGATGATAAAAAGCCAAATTTAGAAGATATGATGTCGAAGCTAGTTGAATCTCAAACTCAGTTTTTCACATCTCAGAAACAAACCAATGAACAAAATGTTCAAGCATTTAGAAATCAACAAGCTTCTATTCAAAATTTGGAACAAGAAGTGAGTAACCTAGCAAGGTTAATAGGTGAAAGAAAACCGGGAAGTCTACCTAGTGATACAAATGCTAACCCCCGAAATGAAACAGCTAAAGCCATTATCACAAGAAGTGGTATTACACTTACACCACGTAAAATGCCTGTAATTTCTAATGAAGCTATTCCTACTTCACAAGAACCACAGTCTGAGCAAGATAAGGAAACAGAACCAGTAGTTGAAAAGGTTAATGAAGATAACACAATTAAGGCTAAACCTTATGTTAAACCATACCAACCACCACTTCCTTACCTGAGTAAAATGAGAAAAGAAAAACTTGAAGCCGAGCAATTCAAATTCTTGGATATGTTTAAACAAATAAATGTAAATCTTCCTTTCATTGATGTAATTTCAGGAATGCCTAGATATGCTAAATTTCTGAAAGATCTAATCACAAATAGAAAGAAAATGGAAGAACTCTCGGCTGTTACTATGAATGCTAATTGTTCTACAGTGCTATTGAATAAGATACCAGAAAAATTATCTGATCCAGGAAGTTTCACAATTCCATGTTTTCTGGGTAGTCTTATTTCAATAGAAGCATTGGCAGATTTAGGTGCTAGTATAAATTTAATGCCGTATTCACTATACGCTAAACTAGACCTTGGAGAATTGAAACCAACACGAATAAGTATACAACTAGCCGATAGATCAGTAAAATATCCTAGAGGGATAATGGAGAACATGCTAGTTAAAGTTGGTACTTTAGTATTTCCAGTAGATTTTGTTATTCTGGACATGGAAGAAGATTCTCGAGTTCCTTTCATATTAGGAAGACCATTCTTAAACACGGCTAAAGCAATAATAGACGTGTTTGGTAAGAAACTGACCCTAAGTATAGAGGACGAGAGTGTTACCTTTTCCGTTGATAGAGCAATGCAACAACCACAATCTGCAGATGATACATGTTATTATATTCAAACTATAGATTCACATGCAGAATTGTTAGAAGAATTTCCAGAATTACAAGGAACGGGAGAATGTTCTTTAGGAGAAGGAACTGAACCAATTGATGAAGCTGAAATGTTAGCTACACTTATGGCTAATGGATATGAACCAATAACAGAAGAAATTCAAATGCTAAAAGAAGAAGACAGATATCGATACAAATCATCGATAGAAGAACCACCGACATTAGAATTAAAGCCACTTCCAAACCATTTGAAATATGCTTATTCACATGGTGAATCTGAATTACCTGTAATAATATCGTCTTCTCTTACTGAAAATGAAAAATCTCAACTCATTTCTGTGCTAAAAGCTCATAAACCAGCTATTGCATGGAAAATTCATGATATTAAACGAATAAGTCCTTCGTATTGCACACATAAAATCCTTATGGAAGAAGGTCATAAAACGTATGTGCAACTCCAACAAAGACTAAATCCTAATATGCAAGATGTTGTTAAGAAAGAAATTATTAAACTGCTTGATGCAAGTTTAATTTATCTAATTTCTGATAGTCCATGGGTAAGCCCAGTTCAATGCGTACCTAAGAAGGGTGGCATGACTGTCATCATAAATGAAAAAAATGAACTTATTCCTACTAGGACTGTAACAGGATTTCGTGTTTGTATTGATTATAGAAAATTAAATGATGCCGCCAGAAAAGATCACTTTCCCTTACCTTTCATTGATCAAATGTTGGAAAGATTAGCCGGAAACAGTTACTATTGTTTTCTTGACGTTTTTTCGGATATTTTCAAATTCCAATAGCACCCGAGGACCAAGAGAAAACCATGTTTACGTTCCCTTATGGTACTTTTGCTTATAAACGCATGCCATTTGGACTTTACAACGCCCCTGCAACCTTTCAAAGGTGCATGATGGCGATTTTTCACGAGATGATAGAAGAATGCATGGAAGTTTTCATGGATGACTTTTCAGTCTTCGGTAATACTTTTGAAACATGTCTAGTTAATCTTGAACGAATGCTTATTAGATGCGAACAATCAAATCTAGTACTTAATTGGGAGAAATGCCATTTCATGGTTAAAGAAGGCATCGTTCTTGGACATAAAATCTCAAAGGAAGGAATTGAAGTGGATAGAGCTAAAGTAGATGTAATTGCTAAACTTCCACATCCCACCAATGTTAGAGGAGTTAGGAGTTTTCTAGGGCATGCCGGTTTTTACCGACGTTTCATAAAAGATTTTTCTAAAATTACCACTCCTATGAATAAACTCCTAGAAAAGGATGCTCCATTCATCTTTTCAGATGAATACATCAAATCTTTTAATATTCTTAAAGAAAAACTTACTAATGCGCCGATCATGATAACTCCAAATTGGAATCTACCATTTGAACTAATGTGCGATGCAAGTGATTTTGCAATGGGAGCCGTTTTAGGACAAAGGATTGAAAAACGATTTCAACCTATTTATTATGCTAGTAAGACGTTACAAGGAGGACAAACGAATTACACAACTACTGAAAAAGAACTCCTTGCTATTGTCTTTGCTTTTGACAAATTTCGTTCATATCTCGTTCTAGCAAAAACGGTGGTCTATACTGACCATTCTGCTCTTAGATACCTATTTTCAAAACAAGATGCCAAACCAAGATTAATCCGTTGGATCTTACTCTTACAAGAGTTCGATATTGAAATCCGAGATAAAAAGGGAGCAGAAAATCTCGCCGCTGATCATCTTTCTCGTCTTGAAAATCCTGAATTAGAAGTTCTAAATGAATCGGCCATACAAGACAACTTTCCTGATGAATATCTATTGAAGATAGATTATAATGAAATTCCATGGTTTGCAGACTATGCAAACTATTTAGTATGTGGATTCCTTGAAAAAGGATTGTCGTACCAAAAACGAAAGAAATTCTTTAGTGATATAAAACACTATTTCTGGGGAGATTCACATTTGTTTAAAAGTTGTCCCGATGGAATAATACGCCGATGTGTATTCGGAGATGAAGCTAGTAAAATTTCAAACCATTGTCACACAGGACCAACAGGAGGGCATTATGGGCCTCAACTCACAGCAAGAAAAGTTTACGATGCTGGATTCTATTGGCCTACAATTTTCAAAGACGCACACCTTCTTTGCAAATCCTGTGATGCTTGTCAAAGGGCCGGAAAAATAAGTCAACGTGATGAAATGCCACAAAATGTCATTCAAGTATGTGAAGTATTTGACATTTGGGGTATTGACTTTATGGGTCCATTTCCAAAATCTCATAATAATCTCTATATTCTCGTTGCCATTGATTATGTATCTAAATGGGCGGAAGCACAAGCTCTCCCAACTAACGATGCACGAGTTGTAGTTAACTTTTTAAAACGTCTTTTTGCAAGGTTTGGAAAACCGAAAGCTTTAATAAGTGATCGGGGTACTCATTTTTTTAATAATCAACTTGAGAAAGTTCTCAAAAGATATGGAGTAACTCATAAAATCTCAACTGCTTATCATCCACAAACAAGTGGACAAGTTGAAAATACCAACCGAGCATTAAAACGTATTCTAGAGAAAATCGTAGGATCAAATCCGAAAGAATGGTCCATGAAATTGGAGGATGCACTCTGGGCTTTTAGAACAGCCTACAAAACTCCAATTGGAACCACACCTTTTAGACTCGTTTACGGAAAAGCATGTCATCTTCCAGTAGAAATTAAACACAAAGCATTTTGGGCTTTGAAGACATGTAATCTTGATTTACATGAAGCTGGACGTCTACGATTAAGTCAACTAAACGAATTAGAAGAATTAAGACATGAAGCATACGAAAATTCGTTAATCTATAAAGAAAGAACGAAGAAATGGCATGATAAAAGAATCAGAAGTTCAAAAGAATTTAAAGAAGGAGACAGAGTTCTTCTTTTCAATTCACGATTCAAGCTATTTCCTGGAAAATTGAAATCAAGATGGTCTGGACCATTCATAGTCAAAATAGTTTTCCCATATGGAACAATAGAGTTAATAAATTCAAATGGGATTGAATTTAAAGTTAATGGTCACAGAGTTAAACATTACATACATGGTCCGATGGAAGTTGACAATGAAGTCAATCATAATTTCACCACCCAAGAAAACCTTCAAAATGAAAACATAAATATTTTATCAACAACATATGAAAAATCAAAATTGGTATATAGGGAAGATTCAAATTGGAGTGATGAAGAAGAATTCCTATATAAACCTTCCATTCCAAGAAATGAAGAAAAAGAAGTTCAAATAGAAGTGGAAGAACCAAGAAAAGAACACCCGAAAAAGGTTTACAAACCAACTCGACTTACTAAAGCAGGAGACCTGGGTGAATTTATCATTTCTTGCTTGCTTAATGATGGTGCTGTATATAATGGACTCGCAGATTTAGGAGCAAGTGCAAATATTATGCCTCTTTCCTTATACAAAAGATTAGGTATGGGTAAATTAAAACCAACCAAAATAGGTGTTCAATCATTTGACCTAACTATTAAACACCCGGTTGGAATATCAAATAATTTACTTGTTAAGGTGGGAAGTTTGACCTTTGTTGCAAACTTCATAGTGATTAATATGGAGGAAAATCTTGATATTCCTCTAATTTTAGATCGCCCATTTTTAGCAACCACCGAGGCATTCGTTGATGTAAGAGAAGGTAGAATGACACTTAGGGATGGTGATAAATCAATTACCTTTGTGAGCCTAAAGTCTAGATCTCCACCAACCAAAACTGTTAGACCAATAAAAATACATAAGTGTGGGGAAGATGAAGAAACACTTAATGATGATCCAATCACAAAGAACCCCGTTGATGATAAGAAATTAGATGAACCCATTTTTCACAGTTCAACGAAGAAACTTTATAAACGGATTCACGATGCTAAGATTAAGGGAAATTTAAGTTATGTAACCGATTACTATCCAATTTATCGCCAAAAGAAAAGGCAATGTTAGTTGAATTTGTGAAAGTTACGGAGGAAATCAACAAATGGATTGAAGCAAAAGTCAAAGATATACAAGTTGTTGATACTCCAATTGAAAACAAAGTTAATCACAATTTCAGCACCACATCTAACTAAGTGTGGGGAGATTCGAATCTTTTTAGGGTAATATGTATTTCTGTTAGAGTTAGATATTTTGTTTTCATGTAGTTCTCGAGAATGGAATCCAAATGGTCTTTCCCTAGCAGACCCTAAAGAACTAGTCTTCTCCCCCCATTCTGAATTTTTATTTATTTTTAGGTTTTATGAGATGAAAACTTCCTGTGAATTAAACCATGGTCTAATGCTACACGCTTTGATCACTAAACGTAATAATGACACCCTTTCAAGTGAATTGGTATCATTAATCAGAGGAAAATTGGACGGAGTAAGAAAAGAATCCAGGAACGAAAATAATAAGTTACATTTTGGTAAAGGAAAATCAAAATCCGCAGCAAAAAGAAGAGCACGACACCTTGAAAGATGTCACAAATGCGGAAAATGGTCATACGAAGGTAAATGTTCAAATAATCAAACATATTCAAATACCGAATTTGTTACTTTATGCAGAGATGGACCGTTCATATGTTTCGAAGAAAAAATGTTGAATGCTCGAGGTTATGCCTATGTAGCTATGGAAAACCAATTAGTCCGACTATCTTATGAGTGGGCTAAAGCAGGTCACTGAGAATTCTATCTCACAGGTAAGTATGTACAGTTTTTATTTTTATTTTATTGTTTTTAACCTTTTGATAATAAACGCTAAATCGTTCGCTATAAAGTATTAAATTGGTATTCAATAAAATTAGGTTTTGCGACCGAAATTATTGATATCATACAAATATTTATTACATCACTGCAAAATTTACCGTTTATTCTTAAGGTATAAATATCTTTAATCAATCAAACCAAAATATTTCAAAAATTCGTCATGAGTTAAACTAGGTTATGGAACCGAAATTACTTTACCGAAAAGAGGGGCGTATATTTTTGATAATATTTGATTGATTAAAGTGGGATAAAGACCAAAAAGATTTTTAATTTTTATTTTTACTTTGTTTCTAAAATAAATGTTAAATTATTATTGTAAACTTTTTAAAATCGATATATTTAAATTTGTAAATATTTGAAAAATTAATATTTTTAATATAAGTTTGTATGTATAAAAACAAAAATATAATATGAATTTGGTGTGAATTTTTAATAAAATTAATATGAATTTTTAATTTTTTGCATTTTAAATTTAAGTTTGGTGTGAATTTAAAAACAAAAAATTTACTTTATTTCGCTAAGTTAAAAATTTGATTTCTAAAAATTCGTCGTGAGTTGAAAACTAGGTCGTTGAACCGAAATTGCTCTACCCAAGGGAGGGACGAGAACTTTTATTATCATTATTTTTAATCTTATTGAATTAAAGTATGCCAAAAACATTTAAAAAACCCAAAAATCTTTACTTTTAAAACCGCGCTTAAAAATGACAAATTTTAAAATTTTGTCGAGGGACGGACTAGAACAACGATCCGAAATGCCCTCATCCTAAAAAGAAACAAAATTTTAATTTTTAATTAAATATATGTTTTATTAAGTAAGGGTTTTTATTAAAAAAAAAAAAAAAAAAAAAAACAGACCCCATGCGATCGCATGGGTTTCCTTCACAAACCTCATGCGGTCGCATGAGGCTGGATATCAGCTCAGAAACAAAAAGGCAGCGAGAGCTGTGTTCTGTCCACTCCACCACACACATATACACGAACACATACACATATTATCTCCTAAAATCACCATTTTAACACCAAAATTCACCAAATTTCTCGCTACAATCCGCTATAAACATGAATTTGATAAGAAGTTTATCAAAAAGGGTAACAATTTCATCTTTAAACCTCTTTAAATTTGATTTTTAGTGTTCTTGAGCTATATTTTACCTAAATTAATTTTGTAAATTTCTAGTGTAATTAGAGTTAAATTGTTAGTATTTTATGCATGTATAACCTAGATTGATGCTATTTAACATGATTTGAAGTCAAAAACTTCAAAAATTTTAGAAATCTAGGGTTTGTGTTCTTGAGCAATTTGGGGCTTTTTGATATAAACAGGTTATGGCCGATTTTTGTCATGAATTATTGCTAAATTAAGTAGTGTAACATGTTTAGGTAGCTAAATGATCCAAACTTTGATCCTAAACATGATTTTTGAGAATTAAAGTGGACTTTTTAGGTCCAAAATTCATGAACTTGATTAATTTGATATAATTGCCATTTGAGACTTGTTTAATTGCTAGTAATGACTATTTTGACATGTTATTTGAGTTAAATGCTTATGAACTTTGTATACATTTTCATATATGCTTATTTGAAAAAGTGTAGAATTGTTAAAATTGTGAAAATGTGTATAAGTTTAATTTTGATTTAACATGTTATTGTAATTGTGTTAACTTGTTATTTTGTTAACACTAATGCATATTTGGATGCACAAAATTTGTGTTTAATGTGTTTTACAGAGATTTACTAATACTGAAACTGGAGGTTCATCATCATCATCTAGACGGCCTGCTCCAGAACCTGAGCCAGAAATGCAATACGAGCCCGAACAAGAACAACAACATGAACCACAACAACAGCCTGATCAACACGTACCTTATTATGATCCGCTACAATTTGTTGATGCCTTCATAGTATTTCAGATACATCCACCAGTAGAATACCCATCAATTCCTGAACACACGTTGCATCCTAATCTGAGATTCGATAGAAGCTGGAGGGATTACCCGGCATATCAAAGTTACAAATTCAAACTAATACCGAAAAATGTAGAAGTGCCAAGGGTAATTGATTGGGATCCTTTGGAAAGGGTCCAACTAGCTAACTCAGTTAGGGAGCATCTGATCCAAAGGTATGGCAGTTCTTCTTTTACCGATTGGGAACGTCTATTCACCATTCGTAGACCTGTATATAAGGAATGGCATGTTGAGTTGATGAGTACTATAGCATTAAATGTAGATGTAGAAAGATTAGATGATAGAAGTTTTCTTAGATTTATACTTGGCCGTAGGATGTACAGGATGTCCATGCTGGACATGGCCAGGGCATTACAGATTTACACTCCTAGTGAATTGCTACTACCCGATTGTATGAATTTGATTTATCGTGGTGAAAGGGTAGATAGGAATTTTGACGCGAACGCCGTTTGGAGGCGTATGTCAACCTATAATGTTTTTACACTGGGAGGAAAACACTCCTACTTATATATTAACAAAGCCGAGCTTCGTATAATTCATAGATTTTTGGCTAACTCGATTACACAGAGAGGTCACAACAAGGAGAAAATGACCTTACATGATTTATTTTACCTAAAGTGTATTCGAGACCCAAGAAGCTTTGTTAATATCCCCTACTGTGTTGGTTTTTATTTGTCTAAGATGGTGGAAGGAATACTGGAAGGGGGGATTATAGGAGGAGGTATTTTTGTTACTCTCATTGGAGAGTATTTGGGTGTAGATAGGGACCAAGGGGATCCACTTTTGGAATGTAGGGAACAGGTTGAGCCTTTAGGATTGAAAGTCTATCAGGGTGCTAAGGTATTAAAGAGCAGACGCAACTAGCTAGTACCCTATGAAGGTAGTCATCCTCAAGTAGAGAGAGTTTCAGATGAGGAAATGGAGGAAGCGGATGACATTAGGGATGTCATTAGGGAGGCTATGACTGACGTCTACCAGCGTGTAGACGAGGTAGATATGACAAACGGAGAGAGATTTAGTCAGATGGAGCAGTGGCAAGCCCGAAATGATTACGAGCATTCCAGGCAACGATAGCATGATAGATGGGACTATCATCAGCGACGGATTATGAGCCGGCTGTCACCTCAGGATCACTACGTTCCGACCTGACCCGCTTACTATCCTCCACACCAGCTCGAGATGAAACCACCATATACTCTCTACGACCCTAACCAGGCCTACCAGTACACCTATCACCAATCATGGAACCCGGACGACGACATGAACTGGAACCCCTATCCAGATTGATATAGTTCCTGTTGGTGATTTCTATGATTTTTATCTTTTTATTATTTTTATTTATTTATGTTTAAACATATGATATTGTGATACATTAATGTATTGTTTAATATTTTTATTATTTTGTACTAATATTTCATATTTGATTTGAAAGTGGGATTTTAAGTTCCATTTCAAATTACCATGCATGTTTATATTTGTATGTATGTATATTGTCAATTGTACACAACAGGGTAAAACATCACATTTTCAAAGACTGGCATTAAGTTCAGCAAAAGCTACTAATTTTGACGACAAAATGAAAAACAAATGTGATGTAACAACAAGACGGAATGAACAAATGATGTGCACCATTTATCATTCAACAAACAAACGCCAATATGTTTGGAAACTTTGGTAAAATTTAATCATTTTTCTACGCTAATCACCCTCAATAATTTAAATTGTTACTCATTTCTTGCAAATGAGGGCATTGCAAGATCTTAAGTGTTGGAAGGGGTTAAATTATTTAGGATTTTTAAAAATTTAACTTATACACTTGGTTATCATTAAAAATACTAGTAAAGCAGTAGTTGTATTAGAATCTAGTGCTCTCTGATAATAAAGAACAGCCCTAGTCTTATATACTGACTACCCAATTCTAGTAAAATTTTCAAAATTTTTAATTAAATGAACTCAAAATCATATTTATATAAATTTATGAACGATAAAACTAGGTGTTAACACCGAAATTATTGTTACCTCAGAAAGGACATAAATTGAGAAACAACCCAAAATGTTAGAATTCATTTAAAATGGAATAGAGGACAAAAAAAGGCAAAGAAAGGAAAATAAAAGCCAAGTGTGAGAAAAATTTACCAAGTTATTTAAAACATATATCACATATTTTTGTACAAATAACTGAAGATACTTTTGTTTTGGACAATTTTATCAGTTTTACTCAATTTCTTGTAATATATTTGAAAGAAAGATGGATCTACATGATGAATCAATTCCATCAATAAAAGGAAGTAAAGTCTTCCGAAAAAGACACGCGCTTCTTGATTTAGGTCAGGAAGTTGTCGTCCAGACCAGCTGTAGGTTGACGAAAAATCTAGAAAAGTCATCACTAAAATCAGCAGGAAATCCACGGACCTCAGCATCAAACAGGGTCGCCAAGTGGTCAGACTTATCCTAAATATAAGAGGATCTGTCTCGTAAAATGGAGAGGGCGCCGTGCAAATTAGCTTGATAAGACTAATGAATCAGACCCCAGAAAGGATAATCTCCTTAAAGATTAAAAATCAGCTTTTAAGCCTGATATTACTCAATCCTTGAGATTGACTTTAAAGATTGAGAATTACAAACTCATGAAATTCGATGATATCTAAACTCGAGCTTGAACGAGAAAATATTTTGATCAAAATTACAAACCGATTTGTTTTCTGAAAAACCCATTTTTAATGCGTTCATTACCATTGAACGTAAAATCCTAGGAATTCACCTGGAATTCATTAGGTCACCTGAACCAAATCGGGTGTCAACCGTAAGAACGGTGGTTGCATAGCATGGTCAAAGACAGGACCTTGTGCCAAACCGAAAAATTATAGGGTGATCTTTACTATTACTCCTACCAAGGATAGTAATTGCATCCGATACGTTATAGACCATAATTAAAAGCATGTCAGGGGACATTGCCTTAACAGTTGCTTGTTCAACGCTTTCCTTTACAACCGGATGGTAGTTTACCGAAAGGTAATATACGGAGCAAGTAAACTGGACGTGTTGCTTTCCCAATACAAGGTTAGCTAGTGGGTGACACAAAATCGCAAGTTTTAAGCCAAAATTTTCAAATCTGAAACCCACCAAACCCACAAAAACAATTTGCAAACACCGGTGAAGGGTTATTCCGGAAAACTTATCTAGGGTAAAAACTAGATTTAATTTTCAAAAGATCAAATGTTTTCATAAAGATCCAATTTCATTAAGGATCTAAATTTTATAGTCATGTGGGACTGTAAACCACATCGTTACTACCATTGTTTATACCGCCGTATAGAAATCACTGATGTACAAAGTGTGAAGAATAAAGAAGTGATTCTAGTATTTTTATTTCAAGACTATATTGCTTGAGGACAAGCAACGCTCAAGTGTGGGAATATTTGATAATGCTAAAAACGAACATATATTTAATAGCATTATCCCTCAAGAAAGACAAGCTTTTAGTTGCAACTGTTCTATTTACAAGTGATATTCGTTTAAATAATAAAAGGTGAAGATAAGAGACAGATTCGACGAATAGAAGATGCAAACGATCAAAAAGCTCAAAAGTACAAAATACAATCAAAGTGGTTCCAATTATTAATGAGAAACGTCTCAAAATTACAAGAGTACAAGACGCGAAACGCAAAATACAAAATATTAAATTGTACGCAAGGACGTTCGAAAATCCGGAACCGGGACCAAAGTCAACTCTCAACGCTCGACGCAACGGACCTAAAATTACAAGTCAACTATCCACATAAATATAATATAATATTTAAATAATTCTTAAAATTATTTATATATTATATTTATATTTAAAATCCGTCGGCAGAATGCAAACAAAGACATGTGAGCTGGAATCCCAGGCCATGGGATCGCATGGCCTGCATGAGATAATCTCATGCGATCACATGAGCCAAAAAGTCAGGCCACAAGCTATAAATTTTGCAGTTTTGAGCGATCTTTTACACATCCTTTCCATCTATCTCTCTCAAACGTATAATATATATATATATATATATATATATATATATATATATATATATATATATATATATATATATATATATATATATATATATATATATATATATATATATATATATATATATATATATAATTTTAATTTTAATTTTAATTTTAATTTTAATTCTAATAATAAGGGTATGTTAGCGAATGTTGTAAGGGTATAAGTCGAAATTCTGTCCGTGTAACGCTGCGCTATTTTTAATCATTGTAAGTTATGTTCAACCTTTTTAATATAATGTCTCGTAACTAAGTTATTATTATGCTTATTTAATGCCGAAGTAATCGTAATGTTGGGCTAAATATTAAAATTGGGTAATTGGGCTTTGGAACATAATTGGGGTTTGGACAAAAGAACGACACTTGTGGAAATTAGACTATGGGCTTTAATGGGTTTTATATTAACTAAATGATACCTCGTTGATTTAATATATAGACTTATAATTTGATGTATTTATATATAACCACATACGCTTGACTGGGCACGGTGGGCGGGATATCTATAAAACTAAAAATTGTTCATTTTACCGGACACGGGATTGGATTAATAGTTAATAGACTCGTTGAAATAGGGGTGGATTACATTCAAGGGTAATTGGTGTAATTGTTAACAAAGTAGTAAAACCTTGGACTACACGCAGTCGATAACCTGGTGTATTCATTAAACAAAGTATTAAGACCTTGTTACAATTCGAAACCCCAATTAGCTGGAATATTTGACTTCGGTAATTAGAATAATTTGACGAAGACTTTCGCACTTTATGATTATGACTGATGGACTATTATGGACAAATCCGTATGGACATATCGAATAATTCAGGACAAAGGACAATTAACCCATGGGAATAAACTAAAATCAACACGTCAAACATCATGATTACGGAAGTTTAAATAAGCATAATTTATATTTTTCATATTTAATTGCACTTTTAATTGTCGCACTTTTATTTATTGTCATTGTATTTAATTGCACTTTTATTTTATCGCACTTTTATTTATCGTAACTTCATTATCATTATTTAATTTACGCTTTAAATTAAGTTGTATTTATTTTTTATATTTTACATTAGGTTTTAACTGCGACTAAAGTTTTAAAATCGAAAAATCGGTCATTAAACGGTAAAAACCCCCTTTTTATAATAATAATATTACTTATATATTTTTGTATTTTTACAAATATAGTTTTTAAAAATATAGCGTTAAGCTTGTTTTAAAGATCCCTGTGGAACGAACCGGACTTACTAAAAAACTACACTACTGTACGATTAGGTACACTGCCTATAAGTGTTGTAGCAAGGTTTAGGTATATCCACTCTATAAATAAATAAATCACTTGTGTAAAATTGTATTGTATTTAATAGTATTACGTTGTAAAAATATAACTATTTTATACACCACCTCGCATAACATCATTGACATTTTAAGCATGTTTATTCTCAGGTGATTATTAAGAGCTTCCGCCATTGCATACTAAAATAAGGACAAGATTTGGAGTCCATGCTTGTTTGATATTATGTAAAAACTGCATTCAAGAAACTTATTTTTGATGTAATATATTCTTATTGTAAACCATTATGTAATGGTCGTGTGTAAACGGTATATTTTAGATTATCATTACTTGATAATCTACGTAATGTTTTTTTAAACCTTTATCAATAAAATAAAGGTTATGGTTGTTTTAAAAATGAATGCAGTCTTTAAAAAACGTCTCATATAGAGGTCAAAACCTCGCGACGAAATCAATTAATATGGAACGTTTATAATCAATATGAATGGGACATTTCAGTTGGTATCCGAGCATTGGTCTTAGAGAACCAGAAAATTGCATTAGTGTGTCTTACCGAGTTTGTTAGGATGCATTAGTGAGTCTGGACTTCGACCGTGTTTTTCTTCAAAAACGATTGCTTAACATTTTTTTTTTGTTGGAAACTATATATTATTAACATGTAAATATTATGTGATATATTAATCTCTTAACGTGTTTGATATTGTGTGATAGATGTCTACCTCTAGTACAAATCCCATTGATTCACCTAATAATAATGAAGAGTAGAATATATTTTGGGAAGATTCACAAATTCCCGAAGAGGAACCGGAAGAGGAGGAACCGGAAGAGGAGGAACCGAAAGAAGAGGAACCAGAAGAGGAGGAATCGGAAGAGGAGGAACCAGAAGAAGAAGAGGTTCCGGAGGAAGAAATATTGATACCTATAGTAAATCGATTAAATAAAATAAAATCCTCAACCAACGGACCAAAGTTAATAATGGTCAATGGTGTTTCCGCCGAGGAAGCAAAATATTGGTAAGATTACTAATTTTCCAATGAATCGGATCCCGATGAGGATTCCGATGATGTTATAGAAATTACTTCGACCCAATTTAATAAAGCGAAAGAAAATAATAAGGGAAAAGGTATAAAAATAGAGAAACCCGATTCCAACCCCGATGAACTTTATATGTATCGGCAACATCCGTATTTCCTAAAATGTAACAATGACCCGGGAACCTCTAAACCACCAGGTTTTTCTAAACCATTATGGAAAACGACGGCTCGTATTAGAAGAACACCATATATTCCTAGAAAATTAGGAAAACGAACCAAGTCCGAAGAAGAAGAAACCAGTGATTCAGATTAGAGGGTTGTAATCATGTTGTGTATTATATGTATTGTAGTGTGCTTGTACTTTTATGTTCTATGTAAAAATTGCTTGTATTGTTTGTTAATTATCTTTTACGAATCTAATCCTTGTCTATTTTACAGTATAAAAACAAAATGGACGTTAAGGGTAGATAACCGAATATTTTAGAAGATCTACCAGAGGATATGATTGAAGAAATCTTGTCTAGAGTCGGTCAGAATTCATCAGCACAATTAATTATGGCCAAATTAACTTGTCAAACATTTGAAAGACTTTCCAGAAATGCCTTAGTTTATAAAAGGCTTTCCTTTGATAGGTGGGGTATATCACATTGGGGAGACCGTAAGTTACGCCGTGTTTTCTTTAAAGCGTTAAATGCGGGGAACCCAAATGCAATTGTACGCTACGGGTTAAGAACCTATTTTGACTCAACATATCCCAACATAGGATTTCGTGAATTAGAAAGAGCTTCTAACATGCAACATAAAGAAGCATGTTATGCTTACGGGTTAATGCTGTTCGCTTCTTACAAAAGTGAGAAAAAGAACATCGGATTGCAACTTTTAAATAAAACCTTCCCACAAGTGACGGATTCAGTAGTTGGGGTGAGAAACAAGGTATTTAGATTATTACGGGGTTGTTGGACATTACGAAACCCTCGTCCTTTTGACGACATTACAACATGCTGCCTAGTCAATGGTCATAACGGTTATTTTCCACAAGACCAAGGATGGGAAGTCGTCTTAGTAAAACCAGAATGCATGACTTGTTTCTGGACTTATGAATTACGTGTCTTTATTTCCTTTGCTGAACAACTTGCGTATTAACTAGGTTTATCTTCAAAACTGTCCTGTATCAAAGTGTACTATATTTCATGTTATATGTAATATAGCGAAGTTGTAAGTTTGAAGAATATTTGTATGTGATATATTATTATAATCAGTTTTTCATATGGAATTATAGTAGTTGAATTGTATATTAGCTACTAAGTATGAACTTAACGGGTAGGTAGTACCCGAATTTAAACTTATAAAACGCTAATATGAAGAAAAAGCTTTTATAAATGAGTTCATATTATGCTACGAAATACTATTGACTACTCTTAATATTCAGTATGATTAACTCGATTCAGTTGGCTATTTTGAAGAAAATGGCACCGACTACTTGACACACCATGAATATGAGTGAAGAGGAATTTCGTACCTTTCTTGCTGCAAACATAGCCGTAGTACAGGCTGCGCTACATACCAACAATAACTCTGAATCTGGAAATGTAGCTAACGGCGCAAAAAATCGTGTAGGATGCTCTTACAAAGAATTCACTGCCTGCAAACCTTTGGAATTTGATGGAACCAAAGGACCAATTGGATTGAAACGGTGGACCGAGAAAGTCGATTCAGTGTTTGCCATAAGTAAGTGTACTGAAGAGGACAAAGTTAAGTACGCTACGTATACCTTCACAGGTACTGCGTTAACGTGGTGGAACACCTATCTTGAACAGGTAGGACAAAATGCTGCTTACGCACTACCGTGGTCGGCATTCAAGCAATTGATGAACGAGCAGTACCGTCCTAGAAACGAAGTCAATAAACTCAAGGCAGAACTTAGAGAGTTACGAACACAAGGGTTCGACGTTACCACATATGACCGACAATTCACAGAGTTGTGCCTATTGTGTCCGGGAGCATTCGAAGATGAAGAAGAGAAGATCGACACATTTGTAAAAGGGTTACCGGTAAGGATTCAAGAAGATGTGAGTTCACACGAGCCCGCTTCTATACAGAAGGCAAGTCGAATGGCTCATAAACTCATAAATCAGATTGTGGGAAGAATTAAAGAGCAGGCGGCCGAAGAAGCCAACACGAAACAACTCAAGAGAAAGTGGGAGGAAAACGGTGACAAGAGTCACCAGTACAACAACAACAACAATTACAACCACAATCGCAACAACTATCCCAACAACCGCAACAACAATCGCAACAATAACCGCAATCCTAACAATAACTACAACAAACATCCCAACAACTACAACAACCATTTCAACAACAATAACAATCCCAACAACAATCTCAATAACAACAACGGCAACAAAAACCAAAAACAGCCATGTCATAGGTGTGAAGAAAATCATCAGGGGTTTTGCACGACATTTTGCAACAGGTGTAAAAAAAATGGTCATAGCGCGATAAAGTGTAAAAGGATGGGGGTATTGTCTAATAGAATGACAACTAATTGGAATCTGTCGAACCTATTCTAAAATTAGTTAATCTAATAATTATTAAATGATTATGAATATCCTATTTAGTGACATTTATACAGAATCTTTTACAATCATTTAATTAATCAATTGGATTGGGTAATTTATTATTCATTTTGGCCAAGTGAATAAATTAATATATCATGGACTCATTAAAAACAAGGGTGGATTACATACAAGGGTAATTGGTGTAATTGTTAACAAAGTATTAAAACCTTGTGTTACACGCAGTCGATAACCTGACGTAATTAACAAAGTATTAAAATCGTGTTACAGTCTAAATCCCTAATTAGTTGGAATATTTGACTTCGGGTATAAGGTTAATTTGACGAGCATTTTATAATTATGACCGATGGACAATTATGGGCAAAAACCAGATAGGTTTCAAATAAATCCAGGACAAAGGACAATTAACCCAGAGTAATAAATTAAAATCAAAACGTCAAACATCATGATTACGGAAGTTTAAATAAGCATAATACTTTTATTGTATTTCTCATCGTACTTTTATTTACTGTCATTTTATTTATTGTCATTTTATTTCTTATTGCAATTTTAATTATTGCAACTTTAAATATTGTTATTTATTTTACGCATTTTAATTATCGTCATTTATATTTACGCTTTATTAAAAATCGACAAACCTGTCATTAAACGGTAAACCCCCCTTTTATAATATTACTACTTATATATATATATATATATATATATATATATATATATATATATATATATATATATATATATATATATATATATATATATATATATATATATATATATATATATTTGCAAAAATATAGTTGTTAAAAATATAGTACGTAATCAACTAGCTCCATGTGAAACGAACCGGACTTACTAAAAACTATACTACTCTACGATTAGGTACACTGCCTATAAGTGTTGTAGCAAGGTTTAGGTATATCCCATCTAATAATTAAAACTTGTGTAAATTGTACCGTATTTCGTATTAAAAATAATAGTATATTTCGTACACCTCCGCTCGCTCATCAATAGACTTGCACCCATGTGACGACCCGGAAATTTCCGACCAAATTTAAACTTAACCTTTACATGATTTCGACACGATAAGCAAAGTCTATTTAATTGAATCTCAAGATATTTGAACAAATCACATGGACTCAGTTGACCTTTGACCAATTTCGACGATTCACGAACATTTATGTGTATATGAATATTATTTGTAAATATATTATAATAATAATTTATATATATATATATATATATATATATATATATATATATATATATATATATATATATATAAAGTATATTGAATGTATATATAGTGGTTTCGAATTCATTTAGTAAACGATTGCAACACTCGATAGATATTTAAACAAGTCAAGATATAGTTATTATACTAATATTACCTCGGTATAATTAGTATTAATTTTAATATCAGTATTATTACTATATATAATGTAAATAGATATGAAAATTTATACATTTAAATTGTTATAATATCATTGTTACTAAAAATTATTGTTATCATCATTAATATTATACTTAGTGATGTTCTGCGAGGTGTATATAAAATAGTTATTAATTTTAGCAGAAAATACTATTTAATACGATACAATTTTACACAAGATATTTATTTATTTATAGAATGGATATACTTAAACCTTGCTACAACACTTATAGGCAGTGTACCTAATCGTACAGTAGTGTAGTTTTTAGTAAGTCCGGTTCGTTCCACAGGGAAATCTTTAAACAAAGCTCAACGCTATATTAGTTTATTTTTATAAAAATACAAATATATATTTAAGTAATATTATTATTATAAAGGGGGGTTTTTACCGTTTAATGACCGGTTTGTCGATTTTAAAACTTTAGTCGCAGTTAAAACCTAATGTAAAATATTAAATAAATACAAGACTTAAATTAAAGCGTAAAGTAAATAACGATAATGAAATTGCGAATAATAAAAGTGCGATAAACTTGCGATAATTAAAAAGTACGATAATTAAAAATGCGATTAAACAACAATAAATAAAAGTGCGATAATTAGAAGTGCAATTAAATATAAAATAAAGGAAATTAAATATGAAATAAAAGAATTATGCTTATTTAAACTTCCGTAATCATGATGTTTGACGTGTTGATTTTAGTTTTATGCCCATGGGTTAATTGTCCTTTGTCCTGGATTATTTAATATGTCCGTCTGGTTTTTGTCCATAACAGTCCATCAGTCATAAATATAAAGTGCGAGTGTCCTCGTCAAATTATCCTTATACCCGAAGTTAAATATTCCAACTAATTGGGGATTCGAATTGTAACAAGGTTTTAATACTTTGTTTAATGAATACACCAGGTTATCGACTGCGTGTAAACCAAGGTTTTACTACTTTGTTAACAATTACACCAATTACCCTTGAATGTAATTTCACCCCTGTTTTAATTATTCTAGTGGCTATTAATCCATTCCCGTGTCCGGTTAAATGAACGATTATTCGTACATATAAATACCCTGCCCATCGTGTCCGATCGAGTGTATATAGTAATTTATAGGGACGCCCAATTGTAAATCTTTATATTAACATTAACAAACTTTCATTTAGTTAAACAAATATAAAGCCCATTAATAGCCCATAGTCTAATTTCCACAAGTGTCGTTCTTTTGTCCAAACCCCAATTATGGTACAAAGCCCAATTACCCAATTTTAGTAATTAGCCCAACATCATGATTACTTCGTTTTAAATAAGCATAATAATAACTTAGCTACGAGACATTAATATAAAAAGGTTGAACATAACTTACAATGATTAAAAATAGCGTAGCGTTACACGGACAGAATTTCGACTTACACCCTTACAACATTCGCTAACATACCCTTATTATTAGAATTAAAATTAAAATTAAAATATAAATTATATATATATATATATAATTTTTACGTATGAAGAGGAAGAAAAAGATGATTAAAACTCGGCAGAAAACTGGCTTTATATAGGACCTGACCAGCATTTTTACTCCATGCGACTCGCATGGATTTGTGCCTCTGGCCATGCGAGTCGCATGGCCACCCTGGATCCAGCCAAATTGGTTTGTTTTCTTCTTGCCGACGTAATATAATAATAATATATAATATAATATATAATTATATATAATTATATATATATTATATTATATTCTTGTGCATAGTAGACTAGATATTTTTGGTCCGTTGCGTCGGGCGTTTCTTCTAGGCTCAGGTCCCGGTTCCGGATTTTTGGACGTCTTCGCGTATTATTTTATATCGTGTACTTTGCGTCTTGTAACTTGTACTCTTGTCATTTTGAGACGTTCCTCATCAATATTTTGAACCTTTTTAATTGTATCTTGTACTTTTTAGCTCTTTGGACCTTTTTGTCTTCAATTTGTCGAATTTGCCTTTTATCTTCTCTTTTTAATATTTAAACGAATATTGCTTGTAAATCGAACAATACCAACTAAAATCTTGTCTTTCTTGGGGAATAATGCTATAAAATATGTGTTCATTTTTGGCATTATCAATATTCCCACACTTAAGCGTTGCTTGTCCTCAAGCAATATAGTCTTGAAATACTAGAATCACTTCTTTATTCTTCACACTTTGTACATCAGTGATTTCTATACGGCGGTATGAACAATGGTAGTAACGATGTGGTTTACAGTCCCACATGACTATAAAAATTTAGATCCATTAAGGAAATTGGATCTTTATGAAAACATTTGATCTTTTGAAAATTAAATCTAGTTTTTACCCTAGATAAGTTTTCCGGAATAACCCTTTACCGGTGTTTGCAAAATATTTGTGTGGGTTTGGTGGGTTTCAGATTTGAAAATTTTAGCTCAAAACTTGCGGTTTTGTGTCACCCACTTGCTAACCTTGTATTTGGAAAGCAACACGTCCAGTTTACTTGTCCCGTATATTACCTTTTGGTAAACTACCGTCCGGTTGTAAAGGAAAGCGTTGAACAAGCAACTGTTAAGGCAATGTCCCGTGACATGCTTTTGATTATGGTCTATAACGTGTCGGACGCAATTACTATCCTTGGTAGGAGCAATAGTAAAGCTCACCCTTATAATTTTTTCGGTCTGGCACAAGGTCCTGTCTTTGACCACTATGCAACCACCGTTCTTACGGTTGACACCCGATTTAGTTCAGGTGACCTAATGAATTCCAGGTGAATTCCTAGGATTTTACGTTCAATGGTAATGAACGTATTGAAAATGGGTTTTCAGAAAACAAATCGGTTTGTATTTTTGATCAAAATATTTTCTCGTTCAAGCTCGAGTTTAGACATCATTGAATTCCATGAGTTTGAATTCTCAATCTTTAAGGTCAATCTCAAGGATTGAGTAATATCAGGCTTAAAAGCTGATTTTTAATCTTTAAGGAGATTATCCTTTCTGGGGATCTGATTCATTAGTCTTATCCAGCTAATTTGCACGGTGCCTCCCCATTGTACGAGATAAATCCTTCTCATGGTTAGGATAAATCTGACCACTTGGCGACCCTGTTTAATGCTGAGGTCCGTGGATTTCCTGCTGATTTTAGTGATGACTTTTCTAGATTTTTCGTCAACCTACAGCTAGTCTGGACGACAACTTCATGACCTAAATCAAGAAGCGCGTGTCTTTTTCGGAAGACTTTACTTCCTTTTAATGATGGAATTGATTCATCGTGTAGATCCATCTCTTCTTTTCTTTCATCGGGTAAAACAGTTTAGTTTAGTCCAAAGCAAAAGTATTTTCAGTTATTTGTTACAGATATATGTGACATATGTTTAAAATAACTTGGTAAATTTTCCCACACTTGGCTTTTATTTTCCTTTTTATCGTCCTCTATTCCATTTTAAATGAATTTTAACATTTTAGTTTGTTTCTCAATTTATGTCCTTTCCGAGGTAACAATAATTTCGGTGTTAAAACCTAGTTTTATCGTTCATAAATATGTATAAACATGATTTTGAATTCATTTAATTGAAAATTTTGAAAAATTTTACTAGAATTGGGTAGTCAGTATATAAGACTAGGGCTGTTCTTTTTTATCAGAGAGCACTAGATTCTAATACAACTACTGCTTTACTAGTATTCTTAATGGTAACCAAGTGTTTAATATAAAAATTTTAAAATCCGAAAGAATTTAACCCCTTCCCACACTTAAGATCTTGCAATGCCCTCATTTGCAAGAAATCAGTAACAATTTAAATTATTGAGGGTGATTTGTGTGAAAATGATTAAATTTTTACCAAAGTTTCCAAATATATTGGCGTTTGTTTGCTGAATGATAAATGGTGCACGTCATTTGTTCATTCCGTCTTGTTGTTATTTCACATATATTTTGCATCTTGTTGTCAAAATTACTTGCTTTTGCTGAACTTAATGCCAGTCTTTGAAAACGCGTTGTTTTATCCTGTTTTGTGCATAACATAAAATACATACAATACAAATATAATCATACATGTAATTTGAAATGGAACTTTGGCATCCCACTTTCAAATTATAAGAAAAATATTAGTACACAATAATAATAGAAATATCAAACATTACATAAATGTAATTAAAATGTTAAGTGTTTAAAATAATAAAAATATAAATTACCAACTTATCTCTACTGATCAGGAGGTGGGTTAGGAGGATAATTAGGATAAGGATCCCAATTCATGTTCGCGTCCGGGTTCCATGGCTGATTATAGGTGAACTGGTATGCTGCGTCATAATCATATGAATCATAGGGTGGTCTCATTTCTGGCTGATGTGCGGGATAGTATGCGGGTCGGGTCGGATAATACATCTCGCCAGGCTGCAACTGGCTTATAATTTGGCGCTGATGATAATCCCATCGGCCATGCTCTCGTTGCCGGGAATGCTCGTAGTCATTCCGACGTTGCCATGCCTCGTACTGCATATGCCTATCATAGTTCGTCATGTATTCATCCTCCATACGAACGCCTAAATCAAGAGCAGTCTCCCGAACAACTCCTATAATGTTGTTCGCCTCCTCCATCTCGTCATCCGAACCTCTTTCTACCTGTCGCTGAGGTCCCTCGTATCTATATACCCGACCACGTCTCATCAATAATACCCTTGCACCGTGATAAAGGTTTGAACTTATAGTTTCACCTTCGTCCTCTATTTCGTTCATTGGACCCCCTTGGTGCTTATCCACACCTAAATACTCTCCAATGAGAGTAATGAAAATACCACCACCTATAATACTCCCCGATTTCATCCCCGAAACTACATTAGCAAGATAATAACCAACACAATAGGGAATGTTAACGAAACTCCTCGGGTCTCTAATACACTTGAGGTAGAACAAATCGTTTACGGTCAATTTCTCCTTATTCTTACCCCTTTGTGTAATTGTGTTTGCTAAGAATCTATGAATCACCCGGAGTTCAGCTCTGTCTATATCTAAGTATGTATGATTTCCACTGGCGTGAAATTCATTAAAGTGGGACATACGCCTCCAGACGACGTTAATATCAAATTCCCTATCTATCCTTTCTCCTTGGGCAATCAGGCTATTACAGTCGGGGCTCAAAAGTTCAGCAGGGGTGTAAATCTGTAAGGCCCTGGCTAAATCTATCATGGACATTCTGTACATGCGTCCACCTAACAGAAATCTAATAAAGCTTCTATCATCTATCCTCCTAACATCACTGTTTAACTTAATAGTACTAAGTAATTCTATACACCATTCCCTATATATGGTTCTACGAATTGAAAATATGCGCATCCAATCGTTAAACTGAGAATTACCATACCTTTGCACCAATAATTCCCGAATCGGTTCGGCAAGGTCAACTGTTTCCAAAGGTACCCAGTCAATTGCCCTTGGCATTTCAACAACCTTAAAGTAGAGAATGTGCATGTTCTTTTGATAATCTGGATACTCTATCCAACATCGATCAAATCTCAGATTTGGGTGTAACTGATCTTCATTAATGTCTAAACTCAGAATCATTTGATGTGGAGCGAATTGACGAAACTGATTCATGAATAATTGATCTTGATCGTGATAAGGAATATGTTGCTCCTCATGTTCTTCTTCTTCTTGTTGCATATGTTGTTCTTGTTCATGAAACATTTCCGGTTCGGGCTCTGGTTGTCTGGACGATGATGCACCGTCCGTATCTGTATTTCTCTTTCTCCTGAAGGGGTTGAGACTACTGAATCTAGGCATGATTGTTGTGAAGTCTTGCAAGAAATTTGGTGAAAAATGGCGGATTTTTGAGAGGATTTGGGAGAGTTTTCGTGTTTGTGTATGTGTGTTTATTGTGAGAAAGAAGCAGGTCGACTGGAATTTTGATCCTGGCCAGTTTTTATTAGCCATGCGAGTCGCATGGTTTCCTGCCCATCCCCATGCGACTCGCATGGGGTTAAATTCCAGGTATTTTTTTTTTTTTTTTTTTTTTTATTAAAACCTTAAGCTTTTAAAACATAAATTAAATAAAATTTAAAAATTTTGTTTCTTTTTAAGACGAGGTCGTTTCGGGACGATGCCCTAGTCCGTCCCTCGACAAAATTTTAAAATTTGTCTTTTTTTTTTGTAGCGATTGTTTTAAAAGCTAAGATTTTTGGGTTTTTTAATTTTTTTGGCATACTTTAAATCAATAAGATTAAAAATAATGATAATAAAAGTTCTCGTCCCTTCCTCGGGTAAAGCAATTTCGGTTCAAAGACCTAGTCTTCAACTTACGACGAATTTTAAAAATCATATTTTTAACTTAATGAGATAAAGTAAATTTTTGTTTTTAAATTCACACAACTTAAATATAAAATTCAAAATTAAAAATTCACACCAAACTTAAAATTTGAAATGCATAAAATTAAAAATTTATATTTTAAAAATTCACACTAAACTTAATTTAAAAATTCATAAATTCATATCAAACTTATATTAATTTTTCAAATATTTACAATTTTAAATATTTTGTTTTTACAAAGTTTACCATATTAATTTAAGATTTAAATATTAATTTTAAAAACATGGTAAAAATAAAATTAAAAATCTTTTTGTCTTTTCATCCCACTTTAATCAATCAAATATTATCAAAAATATGCGCCCCTCTTTTCGGTAAAGTAATTTCGGTTCCAAGACCTAATTTAACTCATGACGAATTTTTGAAATATTTTGGGTTGATTGATTAAAGATATTTATACCTTAAGAATAAACGTTAAATTTTGCAGTGATGTAATAAATTTTTGAATGATATCAATAATTTCGGTCGCCAAACCTAATTTTATTCAATACCAATTTAATACTTTTTAGCGAACAAATTAGCGTTTATTATCAAAAGGTTAAAAATAAAAATAAAAATAAAAACTGTACAGACATACCTGTGAAATAGATTTCTTAGTTATATGATCTATTCCATTCATAAGATAGTCGGTTTAATTCGTTTTCCATGGCTCCAAAGGCGTAACCTCGAGCATTCAGTGTCTTTTCTTCTAAACATATGAACGGTCCGTCTCTGCATAAAGTAACAAATTCGGTATTTGAATAGGTTTGATTATTTGAACATTTACCTCCATGTGACCATTTTCCGCATTTGTGACATCGTTCTAGGTGTCGTGCTCTTCTTTTCGCTGCGGATTTTGATTTTCCTTTACCAAATTGTAACTTATTATCTTCGCATCTGGATCCTTTTCTAACTCCGTCCATTCTTTCTCTGATTACTGATACTAATTCGCTCGGTAGTATGTCATTATTTCTTTTAGTGATCAAAGCGTGTAGCATTAGACCATGGTTTAGTTCACAGGCAGTCTTCATATCGTAAAAACCTAAAAAAAATAAAAATTCAGAATGGGGGGAGAAGACTAGTTCTTTAGGGTCTGCTAGGGAAAGACCATACGTGTTCCATTTTCGAGAACTACACGAAAACAGACAATCTAACTCTAACAGAAATACATATTATCCTTTAAAGACTTGATTCTCCCCACACTTAGTTAGCTGTGGTGTCGAAATTGTGATTAACTTCGTTGTCGACTTCCATCGGACCATGTATGTAATGTTTAACTCTGTGACCATTAACTTTAAATTCAATCCCATTTGAATTTATCAATTCTATCGTTCCGTATGGGAAAACTCTTTTGACTATGAATGGTCCAGACCATCTTGATTTCAATTTTCCAGGAAATAGCTTGAATCGTGAATTGAAAAGAAGAACTCTGTCTCCTTCTTTAAATTCTTTTGAACTTCTGATTCTTTTATCATGCCATTTCTTCGTTCTTTCTTTATAGATTAACGAATTTTCGTATGCTTCATGTCTTAATTCTTCTAATTCGTTTAGTTGACTTAATCGTAGATGTCCAGCTTCATGTAAATCAAGATTACATGTCTTCAAAGCCCAAAATGCTTTGTGTTCAATTTCTACTGGAAGATGACATGCTTTTCCATAAACAAGTCTAAAAGGTGTGGTTCCAATTGGAGTTTTGTAGGCTGTTCTAAAAGCCCAGAGTGCATCCTCCAATTTAATGGACCATTCCTTCGGATTTGATCCTACGGTTTTCTCTAGAATACGTTTTAAAGCTCGGTTGGTATTTTCAACTTGTCCACTTGTTTGTGGATGATATGCGGTGGAGATTTTATGAGTTACTCCATATCTTTTAAGAACTTTCTCAAGTTGATTATTACAGAAATGAGTACCCCGATCACTTATTAAAGCTTTCGGTGTTCCAAACCTTGCAAAAAGACGTTTTAAAAAGTTGACTACAACTCGTGCATCGTTAGTTGGGAGAGCTTGTGCTTCCGCCCATTTGGCTACATAATCAATGGCTACGAGTATATATAGATTATTATGAGATTTTGGAAATGGACCCATAAAGTCAATACCCCAAATGTCAAATACTTCACATACTTGGATGACATTTTGTGGCATTTCATCACGTTGACTTATTTTTCCGGCCCTTTGACATGCATCACAGGATTTGCAAAGAAGTTGTGCGTCTTTGTAAATTGTAGGCCAATAGAATCCAGCTTCATAAACTTTTCTTGCTGTTAGTTGAGGCCCATAATGCCCTCCTGTTGGTCCTGTGTGACAATGGTTTAAAATTTTACTAGCTTCATCTCCAAATACACATCGGCGTATTATTCCATCGGGACAACTTTTAAACAGATGTGGATCTTCCCAGAAATAGTGTTTTATATCACTGAAGAATTTCTTTCGTCTTTGGTACGATAATCCTTTTTCAAGGAATCCACAAACTAAGTAGTTTGCATAGTCTGCAAACCATGGGATTTCTTTATAATCTATCTTCAATAGATATTCATCAGGAAAGTTGTCTTGTATGGCCGATTCATTTAGAACTTCTAATTCGGGATTTTCAAGACGAGAAAGATGATCAGCGGCGAGATTTTCTGCTCCTCTTTTATCTCGGATTTCAATATCAAACTCTTGTAAGAGTAAGATCCAACGGATTAATCTTGGTTTAGCATCTTGTTTTGAAAATAGGTATCTAAGAGCAGAATGGTCGGTATAGACCACCGTTTTTGCTAGAACGAGATATGATCGAAATTTGTCAAAAGCAAAGACAATAGCAAGGAGTTCTTTTTCAGTAGTTGTATAGTTCGTTTGTGCTCCTTGTAATGTCTTACTAGCATAATATATAGGTTGAAATCGTTTTTCAATCCTTTGTCCTAAAACGGCTCCCATTGCAAAATCACTTGCATCGCACATTAGTTCAAATGGTAGATTCCAATTTGGTGTTATCATGATCGGTGCATTAGTGAGTTTTTCTTTAAGAATATTAAAAGATTTGATACACTCATCTGAAAAGATGAATGGCGCATCCTTTTCTAGGAGTTTATTCATAGGAGTGGCAATTTTAGAAAAATCTTTTATGAAACGTCGGTAAAAACCGGCATGCCCTAGAAAACTCCTAACTCCTCTAACATTTGTGGGATGTGGAAGTTTAGCAATTACATCTACTTTAGCTCTATCCACTTCAATTCCTTCTTTTGAAATTTTATGTCCAAGAACGATGCATTCTTTAACCATGAAATGGCATTTCTCCCAATTAAGTACTAGATTTGATTTTTCGCATCTAATTAGCATTCGTTCCAGATTAACTAGACATGATTTAAATGTATCACCGAAGACTGAAAAGTCATCCATGAATACTTCCATGCATTCTTCTATCATGTCATGAAAAATCGCCATCATACACCTTTGAAAGGTTGCAGGGGCGTTACAAAGTCCAAATGGCATGCGTTTGTAAGCAAAAGTACCATAAGGGCACGTGAATGTGGTTTTCTCTTGATCTTCGGGTGCTATTGGAATTTGAAAATATCCGGAAAATCCATCTAGAAAACAATAGTAACTATTTCCGGCTAATCTTTCCAACATTTGATCTATGAAAGGTAAGGGAAAGTGATCTTTTCTGGTGGCGTCATTTAATTTTCTATAATCAATACATACACGCCATCCTGTTACAGTCCTAGTAGGAATAAGCTCATTTTTCTCATTTATAATGACAGTCATACCACCCTTCTTAGGTACGCATTGAACTGGGCTTACCCATGGACTATCAGAAATTGGATATATCAAACCTGCATCTAGCAGTTTAATAATCTCTTTTTTAACTACATCTTGCATATTAGGATTTAGTCTTCGTTGGCGTTGCACATACGTTTTATGACCTTCTTCCATAAGGATTTTATGTGTGCAATACGAAGGACTTATTCCTTTAATATCATGAATCTTCCATGCAATGGCTGGTTTATGAGCTTTCAACACAGAAATGAGTTGTGATTTCTCATTTTCAGTAAGAGAAGATGATATTATTACAGGTAATTCAGATTCACCATGTAAATAAGCGTATTCCAAATGGTTTGGAAGTGGCTTTAACTCTAATTTCGGAGGTTCTTCTATCGATGATTTATATCGATATCTGTCTTCTTCTTTTAGCATTTGAATTTCTTCTGTTGTTGGTTCATATCCATTAGCTATAAGTGTAGCTAACATTTCAGCTTCATCAATTGGTTCATTACCTTCTCCTAAAGAACATTCTCCTGTTCCTTGTAATTCTGGAAATTCTTCTAATAATTCTGCATGTGCATCTACAGTTTGAATATAATAACATGTATCATCTGCAGATTGTGGTTGTTGCATTGCTCTATCAACTGAAAAGGTAACACTCTCATCCTCTATACTTAGGGTCAGTTTCTTACCGAACACGTCTATCATTGCTTTAGCCGTGTTTAAGAATGGTCTTCCTAATATGAGAGGAACTTGAGAATCTTCTTCCATGTCCAAAACAACAAAATCTACTGGAAATACTAAAGTACCAACTTTAACTAGCATGTTCTCCATTATCCCTCTAGGATATTTTATTGATCGGTCGGCTAGTTGTATGCTTATTCTGGTTGGTTTCAATTCTCCAAGGTCTAGTTTAGCGTATAGTGAATACGGCATTAGATTTATACTAGCACCTAAGTCTGCCAATGCTTCTATTGAACTAAGACTACCCAGAAAACATGGAATTGTGAAACTTCCTGGATCAGATAATTTTTCTGGTATCTTATTCAACAGCACTGCTGAACAATTAGCATTCATAGTAACAGCCGAGAGTTCTTCCATTTTCTTTCTATTCGTGATTAGATCTTTCAAGAATTTAGCATATCTTGGCATTCCTGAAATCACATCAATGAAAGGAAGATTTACATTTATCTGTTTAAACATATCCAAGAATTTGGATTGCTCGGCTTCAAGTTTTTCTTTCTTCATTTTACTCGGGTAAGGAAGTGGTGGTTGATATGGTTTAACATAAGGTTTAGCCTTAACTGTGTTATCTTCATTAACCTTCTCAACTACCGGTTCTTTTTCCTTATCTTGATCAGGTTGTGGTTCTTGTGGAGTAGGAATAGTTTCATCAGAATTTACAGGTATTTCAGGTGGTTTAAGTGTTGTACCACTTCTTGTGGTAATAGCTTTAGCTGTTTCATTCCGGGGGTTAGCATTTGTATCGCTTGGTAAACTTCCCGGTTTTCTTTCACCTATTAACCTTGCTAGGTTACTTACTTCTTGTTCCAGATTTTGAATAGAAGCTTGTTGATTTCTAAATGCTTGAGCATTTTGTTCATTGGTTTGTTTCTGAGATGTGAAAAACTGCGTTTGAGTTTCAACTAGCTTCGTCATCATATCTTCTAAATTCGGCTTTTTATCATCGGTTTGTTGTGGTGGTTTGTTTTGAAAATTAGGTCTTTGCTGATTGTAAGTATTATTGGATACTTGTTGATTGCTAGGACCTTGTTGGTTGTTGTATGGAATATTTCGGTTATAATTCTGGTTTTGATTGTAAATCGGTCTTGGCGGTTGATAATTATTCTGATAATTATTTCCAGGCCTTTGGTTTATATATGAAATATTCTCTCTTTGTTCCATTGTTAATTCAATACTGAGACAATCTTTTGTTAAATGTGGTCCTCCACACTGCTCACAACTAATTCGTATTGAGTGAATATCTTTAGTCATCTTTTCCATTCGTCTCTCCACAGCATCTATCTTTGCGGAAATGGAATCTAAGTCATGGCTAGAATCGGCTCTAGCTGCTTTAGATGATCTAACGATATCTTTTTCTTGGTGCCACTCATGTGAGTGGGAAGCAGTATTATCAATAATTTTGTAAGCATCAGTTTCGGTTTTCTTCATAATAGAACCACCAGCTGCTATATCTATGTCTTTCCTTGTAGTGATGTCGCATCCTTGGTAGAATATTTGTACTATTTGACAGGTGTCTAAACCATGTTGCGGACATCCTCTTAACAACTTTCCATATCTTGTCCACGCCTCATATAGAGTTTCATTTGGTTTCTGTGTGAACGTAACAATTTCTGCTTGAAGTCTTACGGCTTTAGATGCAGGAAAGAATTGTTTAAGAAATTTGTCAATTAAAACATCCCATGTATCGATCGCCCCTTCAGGTAACGATTCCAACCAATCTTTGGCTTCTCCCTTTAAAGTCCAGGGAAATAACATGAGATATATCTGTTCATCCTCCACTTCTCGGATTTTAAATAGTGTGCAGATCCTATTAAAGGTACGTAGATGTTCATTTGGATCTTCCTTCGGCGCACCACTAAATTGGCATTGATTAGTCACCATGTGTAGAATTTGTCCTTTGATTTCATAATCTGGCGCATTAATGTCTGGATGAGTAATTGCGTGACCTTGGCCAGTGCGTTTAGCTCTCATTCGGTCTTCCATACTTAAAGGTTCCAGATTCTCCATAATTGAATTTGTTGAATCGGTATCACTAGATGATTCTGTTTTAATAGTTCGTTCCTCAACAATCTCTGTTTGAATAATTGGTGGCTCCGGAGGAAAGTTTAATGGTTCAGGATCTATGAACCGTTCCTGAATATTCTCTGGATTCTCAATTGTGAGGTTGGGTTCAAAAAATGGATTATCGGAAATTTGAACTGAAGTACTTGGTCGACTGGATGACGATTCTAAAGAAAAATCAACGGCGGTTATATTTGTTAAACGATGTCTTGATCTAGTTACAGGTGGTGAACGTACAAAAGGTGGTGAACGTCTTGCTCGGTGCATTCACTGAATATCCTATTAGTTTTAAAAAGGAAAGAAAAATTATAATAAGTTATCCAATCAATAGACTTTTCTGATTTTGCCCACGTTTCGAATAGCCAAAAGATGCAGCAGAGGGGCAGGATTCGTTTGGTCTCAATATAATTGAGGACTGTTTGGCTCCAATAACCCGGTCCACGTACAAATCCAACTATTACTACGAACCAGAAAATTTTGATGTCTATTAATTTAACCACTTAAAATAAATTTTCGTAATTTTAAGAAATTTAGATAAGAAGTAGAAAAAAATTCTAAGTCCTAAAAACTAGAATGGCGAGAAATAAGAGAGAAAAAGAGTTCATCGAAAAAGGTCGAAAAAGAAAAATGGTTGAAAAATAAAAGGTGACGGAAAAATAAAAGAAACTTATAAAAACTTAAAAATACTTTACTAACCTAACCTTATTACTATAACTAACTTAAAATTATAATCGCAAATTGAAATTACTAATTGGAATGATAATTGATACATAGTAAAAGGTCGTCTAAAAATATTAAGGCTTACAGGAAAAACTAAATCCCAAATGGAAATAACTTAAAAAGAAACTAAAACTTAAAAAGGCGTCGCAAAATTCTAAAGCACCTAAATCTTAGTCTAAAGAAGAAGCACTTAAGGAATTCTACGGCAAAGCCTAAAAATCTAGGAGTAAAAATAACTATAGCAAAAACTAAGTTTAAAATTAAATATGAGCAAAAAATATAAATATTACGCTACAACGATTAAAAAGGGACAAAATATAAAAATATACAAAAAGTTGTAAAAAGTATAATTTTTATAAAAATATTATTTTTATATTTTATAATAAAAGTATTAAGTTTATAATAAATAAAACTAGTTTAAAAGTAATATAAATAAAATAAACTAAAAACTTAATTATAATAATAATAATTAGATTAGGGTTTAATTAATAATAATAAATTAATATCCGTAATAAATGCAGAATTAGGGTTCGGTTGTGGTCTTGTCAGACCCCTCATGCGAGTCGCATGAAATAAGGGGGTGGGTCATGCGAGTCGCATGGACACCCTGAACTGGTTCAATTGGACTGGTTCAAATGACAGGTCACGTAATTATTTTTTTATTTTTAATTTCTGTTTTAAATTTAAATAAAATATATATATATAATTAAAATAAAAACTTAAAAATAAACTTAAAATACTTTATAATTTTGTAAAAATAAAAGAAAAACTTAAAAATATACTTAAAATACTTTTTTTTTATCTTTTTAATTTTTATAATTTTTAAACAAAAATATATATATAACAAAAACTAATTAAAACTTAAAAATATTTTTTTTTTTTATATTGACGTTTCGCTTCGGTGATTCCCCGGCAGCGGCGCCAAAAATACTTGATGTTCTGCGAGGTGTATATAAAATAGTTATTAATTTTAGCAGAAAATACTATTTAATACGATACAATTTTACACAAGATATTTATTTATTTATAGAATGGATATACTTAAACCTTGCTACAACACTTATAGGCAGTGTACCTAATCGTACAGTAGTGTAGTTTTTAGTAAGTCCGGTTCGTTCCACAGGGAAATCTTTAAACAAAGCTCAACGCTATATTAGTTTATTTTTATAAAAATACAAATATACATTTAAGTAATATTATTATTATAAAGGGGGGTTTTTACCGTTTAATGACCGGTTTGTCGATTTTAAAACTTTAGTCGCAGTTAAAACCTAATGTAAAATATTAAATAAATACAAGAATTAAATTAAAGCGTAAAGTAAATAACGATGATGAAATTGCGAATAATAAAAGTGCGATAAACTTGCGATAATTAAAAAGTACGATAATTAAAAATGCGATTAAACAACAATAAATAAAAGTGCGATAATTAGAAGTGCAATTAAATATAAAATAAAGGAAATTAAATATGAAATAAAAGAATTATGCTTATTTAAACTTCCGTAATCATGATGTTTGACGTGTTGATTTTAGTTTTATGCCCATGGGTTAATTGTCCTTTGTCCTGGATTATTTAATATGTCCGTCTGGTTTTTGTCCATAACAGTCCATCAGTCATAAATATAAAGTGCGAGTGTCCTCGTCAAATTATCCTTATACCCGAAGTTAAATATTCCAACTAATTGGGGATTCGAATTGTAACAAGGTTTTAATACTTTGTTTAATGAATACACCAGGTTATCGACTGCGTGTAAACCAAGGTTTTACTACTTTGTTAACAATTACACCAATTACCCTTGAATGTAATTTCACCCCTGTTTTAATTATTCTAGTGGCTATTAATCCATTCCCGTGTCCGGTTAAATGAACGATTATTCGTACATATAAATACCCTGCCCATCGTGTCCGATCGAGTGTATATAGTAATTTATAGGGACGCCCAATTGTAAATCTTTATATTAACATTAACAAACTTTCATTTAGTTAAACAAATATAAAGCCCATTAATAGCCCATAGTCTAATTTCCACAAGTGTCGTTCTTTTGTCCAAACCCCAATTATGGTACAAAGCCCAATTACCCAATTTTAGTAATTAGCCCAACATCATGATTACTTCGTTTTAAATAAGCATAATAATAACTTAGCTACGAGACATTAATATAAAAAGGTTGAACATAACTTACAATGATTAAAAATAGCGTAGCGTTACACGGACAGAATTTCGACTTACACCCTTACAACATTCGCTAACATACCCTTATTATTAGAATTAAAATTAAAATTAAAATATAAATTATATATATATATAAGTTTTACGTATGAAGAGGAAGAAAAAGATGATTAAAACTCGGCAGAAAACTGGCTTTATATAGGACCTGACCAGCATTTTTACTCCATGCGACTCGCATGGATTTGTGCCTCTGGCCATGCGAGTCGCATGGCCACCCTGGATCCAGCCAAATTGGTTTGTTTTCTTCTTGCCGACGTAATATAATAATAATATATAATATAATATATAATTATATATAATTATATATATATTATATTATATTCTTGTGCATAGTAGACTAGATATTTTTGGTCCGTTGCGTCGGGCGTTTCTTCTAGGCTCAGGTCCCGGTTCCGGATTTTTGGACGTCTTCGCGTATTATTTTATATCGTGTACTTTGCGTCTTGTAACTTGTACTCTTGTCATTTTGAGACGTTCCTCATCAATATTTTGAACCTTTTTAATTGTATCTTGTACTTTTTAGCTCTTTGGACCTTTTTGTCTTCAATTTGTCGAATTTGCCTTTTATCTTCTCTTTTTAATATTTAAACGAATATTGCTTGTAAATCGAACAATACCAACTAAAATCTTGTCTTTCTTGGGGAATAATGCTATAAAATATGTGTTCATTTTTGGCATTATCACTTAGTAATAAAATTTTGATTTAGTCATTATCATAATTATTATCATTATTTTCAAAATTATTATTACCAATATTATTAAAAATCATTATAGTTATCATTATTATTATAAATAGAATAAAATATTTTTATTATCATAAAAATTATTATTATTATTATTATTTTATAACTATTATTATCTGTATTATTATTTATTATTATTATTATTATTAATAGTATTATTATTATAGTAATATTTATTAAATAATAAGATTAATTATATACACAAATAATATACATACAGATATATGATTACAAATACATATACATATATAAGATTCTGTTATATATATATATATATATATATATATATATATATATATATATATATATATATATATACGATTAATACATATATAATTATAGAAAATAGGTATTATGTTCCGATCTTAATCAACTGTTTTACAAATTGTTTTATAATCACAAACCAGTACGAATCAGTATCAATTAGTCATATTACCAAACAAATTCAGTTTTAATCGATTGTTTTTATCTAAAAATTTCTTCTGACAGAATTAAAGTTGTCGAGCAAATCAAATTATCAAACAAATGTTAATTTAGCCACATTAGCTGTAAATATATTTGTGATTACCTATATAATACTATACTAATGCAAATCGATTGAAATCAGCAAAAATCAAAATTTAATTTAAAGAACACACCACGACACCTCTGTTCTTGTTCTAATTTTCCAAAAACTTCGATTCTTGTTAAATTTCAAAATGTGTTAATGCAGTTGTGTTAGAAACATTCCAATTAATCTATCTGGAAAGTTTCAAATCCCAAATTTTCATATCGAGTTCGAATTTGAGAGTCAAACCTTAATTTTAAAAAGTCAACAAGGGTGTTCATCATGAAATTCGATTTCAAATTGATGTTTTGAGTCAAATTGAGGATTCAGATAGTTTCTAGGGGGAATTTGAAACATCTTTCATGTTGTGATCGGGGTCTAAAACATATTAAAATTTCCAAATTGATTTAGAGTTCATACGGGTCTTCAGTACCTATTTCCAGCTTTTGTTTTCTTTAATTTCCTGTTTTAATTGATTCCAGCATTCACCTAAATCTTCTGTTTAGATTTTAAATCCAAAAACGAATTCAATATTTATGGTTGTGTTTGAATCGATCCTTAGTCGAACCAATTAAGTATGAAGCAGAAGAAAAACAGAATGTTAAATGGGTTAAATAAATTCGATTGGGTTATAAATCAGAAAAAGAGCAGCAGCTCAGATGGTTAAGGGGGTGAGCGGGTGAGCGGGTGAGCGGGTGAGCGAGAGGTCTTTGGTTCGAGTCCGGTCCGGTGCAATCCTTTTTACAAAAAGCTATTAAAGGGTATATTTTATTACTTTTATTTCAATTATTATTATTATTATTATTATTATTATTATTATTATTATTATTATTATTATTATTATTATTATTATTATTATTATTATTATTGTTATTGTTATTGTTATTGTTATTGTTATTGTTATTGTTATTGTTATTGTTATTGTTATTGTTATTGTTATTGTTATTGTTATTGTTATTGTTATCACCATTATTATTATTATTGTTGTTGTTATTGTTATAAGAATTATAATAATTATTAGTTTTATCATGGATATAAGTATTATAACAATTATTATTATTATTATAGGCATTATTAATATTATTATTACTATTAATTTACCATTTTAGTATTATTAACATTTTTATGATTATGACTATCAATATTATAATTATTATGAAAATAATATAATTTATTATTGTTTTCATAAATATTAACCATAGTATCATTTCTAGTACCAATATTATTATTAGTAGTAACATGAGTATTATTATAATTATGATCATTATTCTTATTAATATGACTATTATATTAGTATTGCTATTATTAAAAAGTGTTATCAATATTATCATTTTTATTAAAATTATTATTTTACTATCATTAAAACTATCATTATTATTATCAGTATTATCTATACTTTTATTAATAAAATAATTATGATTACTAAAATAAAAGTTTTAACAACGTTATTAAGGTTATAAGAATAAAAATAAAGACCTTATATATATATATATATATATATATATATATATATATATATATATATATATATATATATATATATATATATATATATATATATATACTTATTACACCTAACTTAACTATATTAACATTTATATATATAAAATGAAAATATATATATATATATATATATAAATAAGTAATGAAACTTATAAATTATTATATATATAAATAACATCAGTAATAACAATATATATATATTTATCCGAATACAAGAATAAGTTTTAATACATATATGAATGATATAGGTTCATGAATCTGTGGCCAACCTTGCACATATTCAAGTGCCGTCATATGCATTATTGCTACGAAATACAGTTTTGTGAGTTTCATTACTCCCTTTTTATATATTTTTGGGACTGAGAATACATGCGCTGATTTTACTAATGTTTTACGAAATTGACACAAGTGATCAAAAACTACATTCTATGGTTGGATTATGAATATTGAATATCACCCCTTTTTAGCTTGGTAACCTAATAATTAGGAAACGGGTATGGCCCTTAATTGACGCGAATCCTAAAGATAGATCTATGGACCTAGACAAGTCCCATCCGGGGTACGGATGCTTTAGTACTTCGAGATTATTATTATAATACAGACGAGAGGTTCTGTTTGGGGATATTCTGTGCATTAAAGTTAAGTCGGTTATCAAGCGTTCACCATATGAATGATTTTTAATTCGCGGGTTACGCATATTATTTTGTACTCGGGTTACGTGTACAATTATATATCTGAAATCTTGTGGTCTATTAAAATGATGGAAATGAATGTTTATGATAAACTAATGAACTCACCAACCTCTTGGTTGACACTTGAAAGCATGTTTATTCTCAGGTATGAAAGAAATCTTCCGCTGTGCATTTGCTCATTCTAGAGATATTTCTTGGAGTCATTCATGACATATTTCAAAAGACGTTGCATTCGAGTCGTTAAGTTCAACAAGATTATTATTAAGTCAATTATAGATTGGATATATTCTGAAATGATTTGCATGTCTGTCAACTTTCGATGTGATGAAAGTTTGTCTGTTAAAAATGAATGCAATGTTTGTAAAATGTATCATATAGAGGTCAAGTACCTCGCAATGAAATCAACTATTGTGAATCGTTTATAATCGATATGAACGGGGCATTTTAGTTAGTATCAGAGCGGTGGTCTTAGCGAACTAGGTTTGCATTAGTGTGTCTAACTGATAAGTCATTAGGATGCATTAGTGATTCTGGACTTCGACCGTATCTGCATGTCAAAAGTTGTGCTTATCATTTTCTTCAGAAAATTTTTTTGCTTATCATTCTTAGTCTAGACACATCTTATTGCATTGATTGCATGAATAGTGTATAGATAAAATTCATATCTTAGAGTATCTGTTACTGTAAGCTTTGCCTGACATATCCCGCAAATTCCTCCGAAATCTACGAAATCTTTTGCTCTATTTATATATAGATATTCTATGTAATTAGAATACCACCCAATAACCAGAAAATCATTTCATATCGAAAAAATCCTTTATTCAATTGTACGAAATGGAATTCGTCATTAGTTCAAGTCCCTTGGATTCCAAAATGGAATCCCACTCAAGCTCCGAAAGCAGTGTGACTGGAATGGATCAACCAATCATCCATCATCTATTCTGGATGAATTGGGGATGGGTTCGTAGCCTCCTTAATCATTGAAGACAAGAAGAAGGCGATCCTTTCCATCCACCACATTGCCCTCTTGGTGAAGAACCTGAAGCACTTATCGGTGAACCTATCCGAAACACCATTTTCTCTCTCATTTCCAGAGTATCTCGTCACGATTATATACTATACCAAATTCTAGATCTTATTTATCCGCTCGTTCGAACCAACAACCATCCCGGTGTAATAGAAGAAGTCAACGAGATTCGCGCTCGGGTAGTGGTTTTGGAGAATATGGTGCAAAGATTACAAGCACCAGCAGCAGCACCGACAACAACGGTACTACCATCTGCAACACCAACACCAACAGTACCATTACCACCACCAACAACAACATCCGCATCCCACACCTCAACATCATAATCTATACCTCGAACATCAACATCATACGCACTGTAAATACCAAGGAGTACTAACAACACCAAATGATGAAGTATTGATTCATAACTTCATCGAGGGAATATTCTGCAGAGAATATGTAATTTTTAAAAGTTTTAGAAATTATTTATTCTAGTACTAATTGTAAATCAGATGAGTGAGCAAAATGATGAAATGAAACCCTGACTGGAATGATGCACGATTTACAAACTAGACTTGTTTTATCAATAGCATCAACAGTACCGATAGCATCACCGGCACCGTCAGTACTGTCATCATCATCAGCACTAGCAGCACATATAACATCACAATCTCTGACAGTTCAAGAATCACCATGGACATCATCACTAATCAACAACACGTATATTGTATCAACGAGTTATGAAGTATCAACCCATTCCTCTGAAGAATTTATATGTATATCTTATATATACAAATTTTGAAACCATAATAAATCTTTCCGTACTAAGCTATTTTGTATAAATCTTAACTACTTGGTTGATTCATATTATTAATATGCAATGATGTACGTCCTTCGTCAGCAACTTAACCATCGTTAATTATAATCTCTGTTTCAATTCAATGAATTCCATTTCATAATAAATCAAGTATATTATTCAAATATAGGTTTAATTTTACACTTTCATCATCGATGTACTCGAAACTTCTCAAATAACATCATTCGTACCTTGCGAAGTTCACAAGAATTTCACGAAAACCAACATCATGCATCAACAAATAACAAAGTATTGATTCAAAATTTCAATATCATTGAAGAAATACTTATGTGATTTCTAAAGCTTTAGGGATTACTCAATACTAGTTTCAACCGTAAATCAAATGAGTTTAATATTAACTCATTAAATCTATGTTACATCTGAAGAAAATATACACATATATTTTCATAAAGACTGTAATAAAATTCTTCTGTACAAAATATTAATTGTGAAATTTTTTTTTAACGGGTAGGTAATACCCGAGAGATATATAAATTCAAAATTAATATGTTACATTCTTCGAATCTGATTCAGCAATCATCAACTATACTTACTATTTTCTCAACGATATACATTCTTTCATAAAAATCAAAACAACCATACTCATTCAAATTCAATTACATATTCTGATTTTGAAATCGCAGAAGTCAATTCAAAATATAATCGGTATCATCACTCTTAGATTCCTACATCTTTCAAAGCTATACTTTGACTTCAAAATTGTGTTAGAACATCATATGTATATTAACGATTACAATCTGTGTTCAAACCCATCGAAATTCTTGAAGACACTTCAAATAATGAACAATTAGGATGATGATTCAACCACATGTTACCCACCATCTTGTACCTGAAAAACCCTCGAAACCAAACTTATAATTTAACACATATCCGTGTCAGACCCTCTGGCATTTATTAGCAAAAATGACTTGCAATCCTTTTCTAAAGTAGTCAATTTTATCGCAGCTCCAGCAAGTCAACTTCGAATTTTTAGTCGGACTAGCCTTATTATAACCTTGAGATATACGTTGTCTTTTCGCCATCATTACCGGGGAATCTTTTATATTCTACCACATCATCAGCTGATGTACCAGCAACTTCGTTACACTTTAGCGTAAGTCTTTCTGAAAAACCATTATATTTTTTCATTAAAACCCTATCATATACTCATCCACATCTTGTAACAATAATTGCCATGTCAATTACCGAAAATCAGCAATCAGTATTTTAAAATCTCACAGCATGACTACGCCAACAGTTATATGTGTACATATAACATCTATTTCCTAGACTTACATACTTCGAATGTGAAGTTTCTGAAAAACACCCAAAAACTGCGAACTAGATCTCGAAATTTTGAAAATTCTGATGAAGCAACAAAAACTGTAAACGACCTTAACAGTTAAAAGTTTGATGATAAAGAATAGTGTGTTGGCAAAGCTCAGAAAAAGAGAAGATTTGGAACTGAAAAACGGATTGAGCAAAGTATGAAGGAGGCTGTGGACAAATCACAAAGACTAAACCTGCCTTCAAAGAATCCAAATGATTCAGTGTCTGCTGAAGTCATTAACGAACACCTTGCTTCTGACTCTACACCCTTGCGTACAATATCTTTCATTATTCTTCAATATTAGAAATTCTAAGATATCATCGTATCTTTCATTATAAATATCTTACATATTTCTGAAGATATTTTCATAACTATTCTTATCTGAAATCATTTATCTTTTCGCGCTATCTGTGTTACATCATAAAAGAAACTGTTTTAGTTTCTAAATTTTGAAACCTTCGAGTTTGAAGTAGGAATGTTTTTTTTAAATAGTGTTGGGAACTGAAGCATGAGTTAGTATAATATAATGACACTTGATCAACGTGATTATATTACAGTAAGTCATGTTGAATTCCTAATGGAACGTGATGATTCACATATCATAAATTCATCATGTGTCATGTTACACGACTCTTGTATTCTACTTAACCTCTAAACATATCAAGAAAATATTTTTCTTGATGATTCGGTCATTTCCGAGGCATTCTGGTAATTTGAAAAATCAAGATCGTGCCATTATAATTTTCTCATTAAGAACATTAACTATGTTCATTCTGAAATTCATATATATGAATTCTGGACCGTTATTCGCTTGATTAAGAATCGGGAAGAGAAAACAAAAGTATGAAACCCCAAAATATAAGGGAAGATACAAAACCCAACAACAAACCAGAAGTTACAAACCATATACATCGATGCATATAACAATATAAAGACACGGAAGAACTAAAAACACTATAAAACCAAGAGCATAGTAGAAGTAAATAGATTCTTCCGGTGGTAGATGAAAGAGAAGAATGACAGATATGAAAGTTAGGAATATATCAAGAAGAAGAACCGGATGGATCATATTGACGAATGATTCAAAGTAAGAATTAAAGAAGAAAGAATAGAAGGTGTGAGGTGTAAGGAAATGAAGGGGGTTGATTTATAGTAAAATATCCGAAAAAGCAATCAAAACAGATGACCGCATTTAAAGCGGATCCTAATCTCCTTGATTACTGAAGAATCAGATCTTATTACGAAGATTTTCTCTAAATCCCTTGAACTCCAGAAATCTATTCTATCCACGTCAAAAGATATGATGAATCTACACTTACTCATTTCACTCTTTTGTGATAACTTTACTCGTACGCTTCACTCAAGAAAATTGTTTTATCCATATTACTCAATGAGATAAAACTCTATTTAACAACTCATATTCGACATGAAAACATACTTATTGACAACCATGACGATCTCTATCAAATTTCGGGGACAAAATTTCTTTAACGGGTAGTTACTGTGACGACCCAGAAATTTTTGACCAAATTTAAGCTTAACCTTTACATGATTTTGACACGATAAGCAAAGTCTATTTAATTGAATCTCAAGATATTTGAACAAATCACATGGACTCAGTTGACCTTTGACCGATTTCGACGATTCACGAACATTTATGTGTATATGAAAATTATTTGTAAATATATTATAATAATAATTTATTAGTTTAAAAAAATATAATTAGTATAATATATATATATATATATATATATATATATATATAAAGTATATTGAATGTATATATAGTGGTTTCGAATTCATTTAGTAAACGATTGCAACACTCGATAGATATTTAAACAAGTCAAGATATAGTAATTATACTAATATTACCTTGGTATAATTAGTATTAATCTTAATATCAGTATTATTAGTATTACTATATATAATGTAAATAGATATGAAAATTTATACATTTAAATTGTTATAATATCATTGTTACTAAATATTATTGTTATCATCATTAATATTATACTTAGTAATAAAATTTTGATTTAGTCATTATCATATTTATTATCATTATTTTCAAAATTATTATTACCAATATTATTAAAAATCATTATAGTTATCATTATTATTATAAATAGAATAAAATATTTTTATTATCATAAATATTATTATTATTATTATTATTATTTTATAACTATTATTATCTGTATTATTATTTATTATTATTATTAATAATAATAGTATTTATTATTATAGTAATATTTATTAAATAATAACATTAATTATATACACAAATAATATACATACAGATATATGATTACAAATACATATACATATATAAGATTCTGTTATATATATATATATATATATATATATATATATATATATATATATATATATATATATATATATATATATATATATATATATATATATATATATATAAATACATATATGGATATATATATATATATATATTTATATAAATACGATTAATACATATATAATTATAGAAAATACGTATTATGTTCATATCTTAATCAACTGTTTTACAAATTGTTTTATAATCACAAACCAGTAAGAATCAGTATCAATTAGTCATACTACCAAACAAATTCAGTTTTAATCGATTGTTTTTATCTAACAATTTCTTCTGACAGAATTAAAGTTGTCGAGCAAATCAAATTATCAAACAAACGTTAATTTAGCCACATTAGCTGTAAATATATTTGTGATCACCTATATAATACTATACTAATGCAAATCGATTGAAAACAGCAAAAATCAAAATTTAATTTAAAGAACACACCACGACACCTCTGTTCTTGTTCTAATTTTCTAAAAACTTCGATTCTTGTTAAATTTCAAAATGTGTTAATGCAGTTGTGTTAGAAACATTCTAATTAATCTATCTGGAAAGTTTTAAATCCCAAATTTTCATATCGAGTTCGAATTTGAGAGTCAAACCTTAATTTCAAAAAGTCAACAAGGGTGTTCATCATGAAATTCGATTTCAAATTGATGTTTTGAGTCAAATTGAGGATTCAGATAGTTTCTAGGGAGAATTTGAAACATCTTTCATGTTGTGATCGGGGTTTAAAACATATTAAAATTTCTAATTTGATTTAGAGTTCATACGGGTCTTCAGTACCTATTTCCAGCTTTCGTTTTCTTTAATTTCCTGTTTTAATTGATTCCGGCATTCACCTAAAACATCTGTTTAGATTTTAAATCCAAAAACGAATTCAATATTTATGGTTGTGTTTGAATCGATCCCTGGTCAAACCAATTTAGTATGAAGCAGAAGAAAAATAGAATGTTAAATGGGTTAAATAAATTCGATTGGGTTATAAATCAGAAAAAGAGCAGCAGCTCAGATGGTTAAGGGGGTGAACGAGTGAGCGAGAGGTCTCGAGTTCGAGTACGGTCCAGTGCAATCCTTTTTACAAAAAGCTTTTAAAGGGTATATTTTTATTACTTTTATTTCAATTATTATTATTATTATTATTATTATTATTATTATTATTATTATTATTATTATTATTATTATTATTATTATTATTATTATTATTATTATTATTATTATTATTATTATTATTATTATTATTATTATTATTATTATTGTTATCACCATGATTATTTTTGTTGTTGTTGTTGTTATTGTTATAAGAATTATAATAATTATTAGTTTTATCATGGATATAAGTATTATAACAATTATTATTATTATTATTATTATAGGCATTATTAATGTTATTATTACTATTAATTTACCATTTTAGTATTATTATCATTTTTATGATTATGACTATCAGTATTATAATTATTATGAAAATAATATAATTTATTATTGTTTTCATAAATATTAACCATAGTATCATTTCTAGTACCAATATTATTATTAGTAGTAACATGAGTATTATTATAATTATGATCATTATTCTTATTAATATGACTATTATATTAGTATTGCTATTATTAAAATGTGTTATCAATATTATCATTTTTATTAAAATTATTTTACTATCATTAAAACTATCATTATTATTATCAGTATTATCTATACTTTTATTAATAAAATAATTATGATTACTAAAATAAAAGTTTTAACAACGTTATTAAGGTTATAAGTATAAAAATAAAGACATTATATATATAAATATACTTAGTACACCTAACTTAACTATATTAACGTTTATATATATAAAATGAAAAAAAATATATATATAAATAAATAATGAAACTTATAAATTATTATATATATAAATAACATCACTAATAACAATATATATATTTATCCGAATACAAGAATAAGTTTTAATACATATATGAATGATATAGGTTCGTGAATCCGAGGCCAACCTTGCACATATTCAAGTGCCGTCATATGCATTATTGCTACGAAATACAGTTTTGTGAGTTTTATTACTTCCCGGAATGATAGGGGATCCCGGGTTACACGTATTATTTTATACTCGGGTTACGTGTACAATTATATATCTGAAATATTGTGGTCTATTAAAATGATGGAAATGAATGTTTATGATAAACTAATGAACTCACCAACCTCTTGGTTGACACTTGAAAGCATGTTTATACTTAGGTATGAAAGAAATCTTCCGTTGTGCATTTGCTCACTCTAGAGATATTACTTGGAGTCATTCATGACATATTTCAAAAGACGTTGCATTCGAGTCGTTAGGTTCAATAAGATTATTATTAAGTCAATTATAGATTGGATATATTTTGAAATGATATGCATGTCTGTCAACTTTCGATGTGATGGAAGTTTGTCTTTTAAAAATGAATGCAATGTTTGTAAAATGTATCATATAGAGGTCAAGTACCTCGCAATGAAATCAACTATTGTGAATCGTTTATAATCGATATGAACGGGGCATTTCAACCCAGAGCTTTAAGAGTTGTCAAGCCAATTGCAAGAATTGTTAGACAAGGGATTTATATGACCGAGTTCTTCACCTTGGGGAGCTCCGTTTTTTTTTTTTTTTGTTAAGAAGAAGGATGGGTCGATGAGATTATGTATCGACTATAGAGAGTTGAACAAGTTGATAATCATGAATCGGTACCCACTGTCGAGGATTGATGACTTATTCAATCAGTTACAGGGATCTAGTTGTTATTCGAAGATTGATCTGAGGTCCAATTATCACCAATTGAGGGTCAAGGAAGCGGATGTCCCGAAAATGGCGTTTAGAACACGTTATGGACATTATGAGTTTGTAGTGATGCCGTCTGGTTTGACGAACGCACCGGCAGTGTTCATGGATCTCATGAACGGTGTGTGTAAGCTATACCTAGATAAATTTGTCATTGTGTTTATTCATGATATATTGGTGTACTCCAAGAACAAAGAAGAGCACGAGCAGCATTTACGTTCGATATTGATTATGCTTAGAAAAGAACAGTTGTAAGCAAAGTTCTCTAAGTGTGACTTTTGGTCACCAGAGGTACAATTCCTTGGTCATGTTGTAGGGGCCAATGAAATACAGGTCGATCCAGCAAAGATTGAGTCGGTTAAGAATTGGGAAACCCCAAGGACACCAACACAGATCCAACAATTTTTGGGTCTAGCTGGTTACTATAGGAGATTCATTGAAGGATTCTCCAAGATTGATCGACCATTAACTGCGTTGACTCATAAAGGCAAGAAGTATGAGTGTTCAGAACAGCAAGCAACTGCATTTTAGTTGTTGAAGGAGAAGTTAACAACTGCACCGATATTGTCTCTACCCGAGGGAAATGAAGATTTTGTTATTTATTGTGATGCCTCACGTCAAGGAATAGGTTGCGTGCTTATGCAACGAAACAAGGTTATTGCTTATGGATCGCGCCAGTTAAAGATATACAAGCAGAACTACACAGCGCACGACCTTGAACTAGGAGATGTTGTCTTCGCACTCAAAATGTGGAGACACTACCTGTACGGAACCAAGTTTACTATCTTCATCGACCATAAGAGTTTACAGCACATATTTGATCAGAAACAGCTCAACATGAGACAACGATGTTGGATGGAACTACTTAACGATTATAACTGCGAACTACAATACCATCCGGGCAAAGCGAATGTTGTGGTGGATGCCTTGAGCAGAAAGGAGATAGAGAAACCTCTCAGAGTTAAAGCTCTTAACATAGTTGTTCGTACGAATCTCACATCACAGATCCGCGAGGCACAACGAGAGGCCGTGAAACAAGAAAATGTCGTTCTTGAATTTATTAAAGGGATGGATAAGAAATTTGACATCAAGGAGGATGGAACACGATATTTTACTAACCGAATCTGGGTACCCAAGTTTGGTGGATTTAGAGAACTGGTGTTGGAGGAATCACACAAGTCAAGGTACTCAATTCCTCCGGGATAATATAAAATGTACCAAGATTTGAAGGCGTTTTATTGGTGGCCAAATTTGAAAGCTGACATTGCTACCTATGTCGGAAAGTGCTTGACTTGCGCAAAGGTCAAGGCTGATCATCAGAATCCATTGATATCGGCTAAAAGTCATGTTTTTACCCCCGATATTAAGTCCCAAAAGCATAAAGTTCAAAACTTTGTCGGCAAAATAATTGCTTTTTCAGTTAAATTTGCAGTTAAAGTAATTACGAAGACGATGCAAGAAGAATCGAGAGAATCGGAGATAAAACGAAGATTCTAGAGCGAAAACGGTGAAAGACAATAAATCAAGTTACGATCCAGGGGACCAGGAAAGCCAAACAGCCCATTCAAACGGCCCCTGCAAATGGCTTGCCCTGGCAAACGGCCTGCCAGCCGTTTGCAGGCAAAATCCAAATCTATTTAAAGGCTTTTTGTCATCCAATTTCAACACACCTCTCTTCTCTCTCTCACTACAATACACTTTCTCTCACTAGAGCTTTCAAGGCCTTCTCACCTTCGAGCGGGAAATTAAGTACCCAGAGGCGAACGCCGAAGATTGTAATAGGAGAGGTCTAGAGGATGTCAGCACTTGTAATGGTCCGGATCTCATCTGTAAACGGTGAACGCTTTCCTTAATTTAATAAAATTATCTTAAGTTGCTTTCATCTTGCATGCTTATTTATCCGTTGCAAATGTTTATTATATGTTGAATACTTTATCTGAAACTTATGCTATTGTTATGCTGAAATCTTGACGGTTTAGAAGTTTAATTTACGGATCACCCTTTCCGCTTATTCACGTGGCTATAACCTAGTATTAGGACTTGATCAACCCTAGGATACGGGTAAGTAGTTATGTGTGCTTAATGTCACAATAGGGATATAGCACCTACGTACGAATAATCATTTATTCGTCAAAGAAGAGCTGCCTATTTAGGTTGTGGTTAGAGTAGACAATATAGAGTTCAGTGAACACTGGTCTGCTTAGAAACATGATTCGCGTCAGAAGCAACATTCTTGAGATGTTGTAAGATGATCCGGGGTTGAATAAGTGATCGCAAAGGAGAGACCTCTAATTCAATTAGCAGTACCTTAGAATATCTAAGATTGCACATCTGTTAATGTTAAGGCATAGCTTAGTATTAAGTGGTGGAATATTACTTTAGTTAGACCGACAAGGATTAAGAAAAGCTGAGACTTTCCTTTAGGGATATACCACTTTGTTCATGTACCTAGGATTCTATCCATAAGGTCGTTTAAACCCTCTAGGTTAACGTTGGGAGTAGGGATATCCGTCTTAGCCAGAATCTTCAAGGCCTAAACTCTTAGTGACAAATCATTTAGGTGTAAAGCCTAGTTGATTGAGGTTTAGTATTTATTCTAGGAAATTAAACTCTTGTGATAATTCCCCATCAGAATTCTATTCTTTGTTCCTATCTATATTTATCTTTATAGTTATACTAATATATTCGTAGTTAATATTAACCTATCACCACTTGTCACTAGGGTTAACTATATAGGCACTTTTGTCCCACATTACTGGGTAAACATACAAAAATACACTATATAGGCACTTTTGTCCCACATTACTGGGCAAACATACAAAAATACGAACCTGAGTTATATTTACCACTTACTCATTAAAAGGAAGACAAGTAGGTGAGTTATAGCTAGAAAACCCCAGCTAAATATAAATAATAAAACCATTATCCTCTTTTGGTAGTTAAAGCTGACGTGTTGCGACCTAATGACACCGCAAAAATAAAACCGTCCGTTTTAGCCATATCAAGAGGTGGTAAGTTTTTGGCGCCGCTGTCGGGGAACGAATTTTCTATCTGTTAAGGTTACTGTTGATTCTGTCAAAATATCTGTGATTCTTGAGTGGTGTCTAAAAAAGACAATTATGAAAGGACCCGTTCATATACATTATAAACGATTCACAATAGTTGATTACATTACGAGGTATTTGACCTCTATATGATACATTTTATAAACATTGCATTCGTTTTTAAAAGACAATCTTTCTTTACATAAAAAATTGATAGGCATGCATACCATTTCATAATATCCACTCTATCCAACTATAAATTGATTTAATAATAATCTTTGATGAACTCAATGACTCGAATGCAACGTTCTTCGAAATATGCTATGAAAGACTCCAAGTAATATCTTTAAAATGAGCAAATGCACAGCGGAAGATTTCTTTAACACCTGAGAATAAACATGCTTTAAAGTGTCAACCAAAAGGTTGGTGAGTTCATTAGTTTATCATAATCATTTATTTCCATCATTTTAATAGACCACAAGAATTTCATTTCCAGTTCTCATAAATATACGTCCCATGCATAGAGACAAAAAATAATCATTCATATGGTGAACACCTGGTAACCGACATTAACTAGATACATATAAGAATATCCCCTATCATTCCAGGATCCTCCTTCGAACATGATATAAATTTCGAAGTACTAAAGCATCCGGTACTTTGGATGGGGTTTGTTAGGCCCAATAGATCTATCTTTAGGATTCGCGTCAATTAGGGTGTCTGTTCCCTAATTCTTAGATTACCAGACTTTAATAAAAAGGGGCATATTCGATTTCGATAATTCAACCATAGAATGTAGTTTCAATTACTTGTGTCTATTTCATCAAACATTTATAAAAGCGCATGTATTCTCAGTCCCAAAAATATAAAGGGTAAAAAGGCAAATGAAACTCACCATACTCTATTTCGTAGTAAAAATACATATAACGTCATTGAACAAGTGCAAGGTTGGCCCCGGATTCACGAACCTAAATTAATTATATATATTTATGTGTTGGTCAATATTTGTCTAACAAATTAGGTCAAGTCATAGTGTACCACAATCCTAATGCTCGAGACTAATATGCAAAAGTCAACAAAAGTAAATTTGACTCAAAATAATTTCCAAAAAATCTATACATGATTAATATATAGTTTAAATATCGTCGTTTTATATTTTTAAATATTTTTAAAAGATTTATTAGAGTAAATAATATAATTTATTTATTAATAAATAAAATTTTATATTATATTTATATAATAAAATATACTTTTATATATATTAAGTAATAAAATTTATAGGGTTCATTTAATATTATAAAGATAATATGATAGGTATTATTAAAGTAAGTTATTACACGTAGTAAAATATGTTTGTATCAAATATTTATTTGATAAAATAATATCTATAATGATAGTAAGTAAAAGTTGTATCATTTTGTAATAATAATTATTATTATAAAAATATCAATATTTATAATTACTAAGATGACATTATGATAAAACGATAATTCTAATTATGATAACTTTAATATTTACGATAATTTTTAATATTATCTTTAAAATAATAATTCTATTTAAAATAATAATAATAATAATGATATTTTATAGTAACAATGACATTTCTATTAAAATGATAATTTTTGTTAAAATGATAGTTTTAATACTAACGATAATTTTAATAATAATAGTAATGATAAAAATAATAAGAACAATAATTTTATCTAAATCAATATCTTATAATATTTTAATTTCATCATGATACTCTTACCCATTATTTCCTAATCGTTTCGTTTAATAGCTTTTAATCGTCTTTTATATCGTGTTCGTAATAATGATAATAATAGTAATCAAAATAATTAGGTGTTACAAATATTTGTTTTAATTACACTAATATTAATAATGATAGTTACTATAACGTTATTAACGATAATACTAATAATTATCTTAATGATAATATAGTAATAATAATAATAACAATAACAATAACCATTTTTAAATAATGATATATATATTAATAATGATAATAATAATAATAATACTAATAATAATAATAATAATAGTAATAATAATTGGATAATAATAATAATACTAATTATAACTTTAACGATAATAACGATAGTAATAAAAAAAATAACAATTTTTAATGATAAATCCTTTTATTGATAAAGATAATAATAATAATAATAATAATAAGATAAAACTAGAACGACGATAATAACGACGATAATAATAATCATTTTTAATAATAATACAAAAATTCGATGGACTATAACTTCAAATCCGTTCATCGAAATCATTCGATATCTAAATGAAAAGTTCTTAATTTTTCTCTAGCTTTCCAACGACATGCATATCTTATACCTTATCTCAGTTGCATATATAACTAATTCAGGATTCAACATAACCTAACTAAAGGCAATATCAAAAGTACAAACATGCATAATCCTATATACTCGAGCACTAGTCAGGGATACACTATTAGTATGTAAAAGTTAAATTATGAGTACTCACGTATCAATATTGAGATTCAATATTGCAGGAAAGGTACGTAGACGCAACGGAGATGATAAACACTATATTAATCTCACGAGCATACCCATGAACCATACCCAATCACCTCCATAGCTATAACCCATTATTTCCTTAATCCAATCCCACTCGAAAAACAATTTCAAAATCACTAGGACAGCACTCTGACGTAATATTTTATGTATACTAATAATATCTTGAAATAATACGGAGTAAATATATATATATATATGTAAATCGATTGAGAGAGTTTAGAGAAAAATATTTTCAAGTTTCTTATGAAATAATGAAACCTATTGAATTCTATTTATAATAGATTTTTGAATTATTAAAGTGAATTATTAAAGTATGAATTATTAAAGTGAATTATTAAAGTATGAATTATTAAAGTATGAATTATTAAAGTAAATTATTAAAGTATGAATTATTAAAGTGAATTATTAAAGTATGAATTATTAAAGTGAAATATTAAAGTTAAAGTAAAGTAAAAATAAAGTAAAGGTAAAGTTTAAGTATAGTAAAAGTATAAAACTATGTACGTATAATACGCGTATAAATATATATAATATTAATTTAAATCGTTATATATATTTAATAAAATAAAATATAAATATCGTTATCTTTATCATACTGGTTAAGTAATGAGTTGTCAAAAGTGGTTCTAGATATTTATAAAATTTATATACGTTTTAATAATAAAGTTCTTTTTAAACTGAAAACGTTTTTGTACGTTTGAAACTAAATCAAATAAATATAATAATTTTGTTTTCCAAAACCAAATATATTTTTAAGAATCATTTTGTTTAAAGGTTAAAATAATGGAAATCGTTATATCATAAAATGTTTTAGAAAAGTAGAATCATATATATTCATAATAGGTTTCAAGTTTTTAAATTACAGTTTGTTGGTGAAGCATGGGATAATGTTCAAAGGTTAAATAAACGTATGAAATCATCTTAATGAAAAATGTCGAGTTACATAACTTGTCGATATCCAACATCTAAGTTATTTACACTTCACGTTCTTACTTATAAATCACTTTACCATTTTCCGAATGTTGTCAAAAAGAATAGATTTCTTAAATCACAGTGGACCTCATAACATAGACCCGTAATCATATCATAATGTATCTGATAAATCAATCATTTGATATTATCTTTTAATTTCATCGATAAACATATTGAAACAAATACGTTCATGTAAAGTATTATACGTTTAATACTTTATTAATATTCTCAAGTTATAATATATATATACATATATATACATATTTATTTATATATAACGGTTCGTGAATCGTCGGAATTTGGTCGAGGTTATAATGAATGTATGAACACAATTTAAAATTCTTGAGATTTAACTTAACAAACTTTGCTTATCGTGTCGGAATAATATAAAGATAAAGTTTAAATTTGGTTGGAAATTTCCGGGTTGTCACAGTACCTACCCGTTAAAGAAATTTCGTCCCGAAATTTGAGTGGAAAGGTCGCGAATGATAATAAGTATGTTTTCATGATGCATACAGGCTGAAAATTAGAGTTTTATCATCAGTGAATAATTTGGATAAACAATCCATTTATATGAAGAGTACGAATGAAGCTAACATAGAAGAGTGAAATGAGTAAGTGTAGATTCATCTTATCATTTGACGTAGATATGATTGATTTCCAGATTTCAAGGGATTTGAAGAAAATCTTTGTAATAAGATTTGATTCTCTGGTAACAAAAGGAATTAGGATCCGCTTTAAATGCGATCGTCCATTTTAATTCTTCTGTCGGAGATTTTCTTATAAATTCACCTCCTTCGTTTTCTTACAACTCACACCTTCTGTTGATGCATTTTACGCAAGTCCCTAGACATCTACCCACGTCCATTGCAGGTACAACAGTTTACAGGCTACCATGATCGTTCGTTATTATCCTATCCGTGTTTGTATGTGGTTACAGCAACTGCAGGAATGAGATTTGGATGTTTGACTATGTTAGACTTAGTCAGACGTCTGAGTGAAGCCTCACTCGTACGGCTGACAGGCTCATACGCACGGTTGATGCTGAGCTAAGTCACAATTACAACCTAAATGAGAAGACACGAGTGAGTGATCACCCGTATGGCTGATGAAGCCAACTCGTATGTGTGATGGATGAATCGTACGGGTGAGTCAACAACAGGGGTATATAAAGTCTTATGTTCTTTATTTTAGGTTAAGCCTCTCATTTGTTACACACACTCAGATCTGGTGAGCTCCTCCGATTCTCTCTCAACCCAAATCACCCAGGTGGTGAATAATAGCTCTAGGTGTTGATCTAATCACACTTGATTTAGTTGTGGTATGACTAAATTAATCCCAAAAAGCTTAACCTATTCATTAGAGGGTTTGATTTACTTATTCCGTCATTGTGTGTGTTAAATCTGTTGATTTCTAAGTTCCTAGTCATGTTTCATCACCTTCTATTCTTTCCCCCTCAACTCATATTTTAAAGTATTCATCAATATGCTCCATCCAGTTCTGATTCTCGATATACTTATAACTTTCATATCGATCATTCTTCTTTTTCATCTACCGCCAGAAGAATCTATTTACTTCTACTATACTCTTGGGTTTATAGTGTTTCTAGTTCTCCCGTGTCTTTATATTGCTATATGCATCGATATATATGGTTTATAATTTTTGGTTTGTCGTTGGGCTTTATATCTTCCCTTATATTTCAAAGTCTCTGTTTCTATCTTCTATAATCATTGTCATCCACAGTTAATGCTCTCTTTTATTTGCTGCAATTTATACCCCAATTTCTATTTCGGAGTTTTGTCCTTTCGTTTCTTCTTCTTGCGATTAAGCACCGCTTGTAATGGTCCAGAATTCACAGATATGAATTTTGGAATGAACATTGTTAATGTTCTAGGAAGGAAATTGTGATGGCACGATCTTGACTTATCAAATTACTAGAATACCTTGTAAAAGGCCGAATCATCAAGAAATATTTTCTTGATATTTTAGAGGTTACATAGAATACAAGAGTCGTATAACATGGCACATGATGATGTTATGATCTGTGAATCATCACGTTCCATTTAGAAACTCAGCATGAATTACTGTAATATAATCACGTTGATCAAGTGTCATTATATTATACTAACTCATGCTTCAGTTTCCAACACTACTTCAAAAACATTCATATTTTAAACTCAAAGGTTTACAGAGTATAGGAACTAAACAGTTTCCTTTTTGATGTAATACAGATAGCGCAAAGAGATAAATGATTCCAGATAAGAATAGTTATGGAAATATCTTCAGAAATATGGAGGATATTTATAATGAAAGATACGATGATATCTTAAAATTTCTAATATCAGAGGATGATGAAGAATATTGTCTATAAGGGTTTAGTGTCAGGAGCAAGGTATTCGTTAATGACTTCAGCAGACACTGAATCATTTGGATTCTTTGAAGGCAGGTTCAGTCTTTGTGATTTGTCCACAGCCTCCTTCATACTTTGCTCAATCCGTTTTCTAGTTCCAAAACTTCTCTATTTCTGAGCTTTGTTAATACACTAATCTTTATCATCAAACTTTTTACTGCTAAGGTCGTTTACAGTTTTTGTTGCTTCATCAGCATTTCGAGAACTAGTTCGCGGTTCAGAGTGTTTTTCAGAAACTTCACATTCGAAGTATGTAAGCCTTGGAAATAGACGTTATGTATAACTGTTGGCGTCAACATGCTGTGAGATTTCAAAATACTGATTGCTAATTCCCAATGATTCGTATGACAATTCTCGTTACAAGAGGCAGATGAGTAAATGATGAGGTTTCGATAAATATAAAGATTCTTCGGAATGCCCAAGATCAGTGAAGTTATTGGTAAGTTTATTGCTAATGTGGTAGAATATGAAAGGTTCTCCGGTAACAAAAGGGTAATCACATATATCAAAACTATGATAAGGCTACTCCGAATGAAAAAATCAAAGTTGTCTTGCTGGAGCTGTGATATAATTTGCTACTTTGCAAAGGAATTGCAAGGTTATTTTGGCTAATAAATGCCAAAAGATCTGACACATATATGTGTTGAATTATGACTTTGGTTTCGAGAGCTTTTTAAGTACATAACTGTGGGTAATATGTGGTTGGATCATCATCTCGATTGCTCATTATTTGAAGTGTCTTCAGAGATTTTCGTAGGGTTTGAACACAGATTGTAATCGTTTGTATACATTTGATGTTCTAACACACTTTTGATGTCAAAGTATAGCTTTGAAAGATGTAGGAATCTAAAAGTGATGGTACCGGTTATATCTCGAATTGAATTCTGAGATTTTAAAATCAGAATATGTAATTAGGTTTGAATGAGTATGGTTGTTTTGATTTCTATGAAAGAATGTATATTATTGTGAAAGTAGGAAGTATAATTGATAATTTGCTTAATCTGATTCGAAGAATGTAACATATTAATTGTGAATTTATATCTCTCTCTCGGGTATTACCTACCCGTTAAAAAATTTTCACAATTAATATTTTGTACATAAGAATTTTATTACAGTCTTTATGAAAATATATATGTATATATTCTCCTCAGATGTAACATAGATTTTAATGAGTTAATACTAAATTAAACTCATTTGATTTACGGTTGGAACTAGAATTGAATAATTCCTTGAAGGTTTTAGAGGTTACATAAGTATTTCTTCAATAATATTGAAATTATGAATCAATACTTCGTTATTTGTTGAGATGTGATGTTGGTTTTCGTTAAATTCTTGTGAACTTCGCAAAGTACGAATGATGTTATCTGAAAAGTTTCGGTTACATCAATGATGAAGTGTAAAATCAAATATATACTTGATTTATTAGGAATTGGAACTTGTTGAATTGAGACAGAGATTGTAGTTAACGATGGTTAAGTTACGGGCGAGGGATGTACATTATTGCATATTTGTAATATGAATTAACCGAGTAGTTAAGATTCACACACAATAGCTTAGCACGGAAAGATTTATTTTTTATTTCAATATATATATATATATATATATATATATATATATATATATATATATATATATATATATATATATATATATATATATATATATAATTTCTTCAGAGGGAATGAGTTAATTCTTCATAACTTGTTGATACAATATACACGATATTGATTCGTAATGATGTCCACGGTGATTCTTGAACTGACGGAGTTTGTGATGTTATAGGTGTTGTTGATTCTGATGTTGACTGTACTGACGATGCTGGTGACGTTGACGGTACTGTTGATGCTGTTGATAAAACAATTTTAACTTGTTAATCACACACCATTTTTGTCAGAGTTTCTACTCTTCCTTCTATCATTTTGGTTTGCTTAACTGATTTATGGTTAGGGCTAGATTAGATAATCTCTAAGACTTTAGAGATTATATAATCGCTGCGGAATGTTTCTCCAGTGAAGTTATGAATTAATACTTCGTCAGTTATTGTTGTTGGTACTCCATGGTATCTATGGTGCGTATGACGTTGATGCTCGTGGGACAGATTGTGAAGTTGAGGTTTACAATGCGGTTGTGGTTGGAGGTGGTAATGGAACTGTTGGCGTTGATGATGGTGGTACTGGTTATGCTGCTGGTGCTGCTGCTGGTGTTTGTAATCTCTGCACCATATTCTCCAAAGCCACTACCCGAGCGCGAAGTTCGTTGACTTCTTCTATTATTCCAGGATGATTGTCGGTCGGAACGAGCGGATAAATAAAATATAGAATTTGATATAGTATATAATCATGACGAGATACCCTGGAAATGAGAGAGAAAATGGTGTCTCGAACAGGTTCGCCGGTAAGTGCTTCTGGTTCTTCGCCAAGAGGGTAATGTGGTGGATGGAAAGGATCGCCTTCTTCTTGTTTCCAATGATTGAGGAGGCTACGAACCCATCCCCAATTCATCCAGAATAGGTGATGACTGATTGGTTGATCCATTTCGGTCACACTGCTTTCGGAGCTTGAGTGAGATTCCATTTCGAAATCCGAGTGACTTGAACTGATGACAAATTCCATTTCGTACGATTGGATAAAGGATTTTCGATATAAAATGATTTTTCGGCTATCGGGTGGTATTCTATTTACATAGGATATCTATATATAGAGATCAAAAGATTTCATAGATTACGGAGGAATTTGCGGAATATCTCAGGCAAAGTTTAAGTAACAGATACGATAAGATATGATTTAGCAGATACGCTAAGATATGAATTTTGTCTATACACTACTCATGCAATTAATGTAGCAAGATGTGTCTAGACTAATAATGATAAGCAGGTAATTTCCTATGGATGATAAGCAGATGATTTCCGACCAGAAATGATAAGCAAAACTTTTGACATGCAGACACGGTCGAAGTCCAGACTCACTAATGCATCCTAACGACTTATCAGTTAGACACACTAATGCAGAACTGGTTCGCTAAGACCACCGCTCTGATACCAACTGAAAGGACCCGTTCATATACATTATAAACGATTCACAATAGTTGATTACATTGCGAGGTATTTGACCTCTATATGATACATTTTATAAACATTGCATTCGTTTTTAAAAGACAATCTTTCTTTACATAAAAAATTGATAGGCATGCATACCATTTCATAATATCCACTCTATCCAACTATAAATTGATTTAATAATAATCTTTGATGAACTCAATGACTCGAATGCAACGTTCTTCGAAATATGCTATGAAAGACTCCAAGTAATATCTTTAAAATGAGCAAATGCACAGCGGAAGATTTCTTTAACACCTGAGAATAAACATGCTTTAAAGTGTCAACCAAAAGGTTGGTGAGTTCATTAGTTTATCATAATCATTTATTTCCATCATTTTAATAGACCACAAGAATTTCATTTCCAGTTCTCATAAATATACGTCCCATGCATAGAGACAAAAAATAATCATTCATATGGTGAACACCTGGTAACCGACATTAACTAGATACATATAAGAATATCCCCTATCATTCCGGGATCCTCCTAATTCTTAGATTACCAGACTTTAATAAAAAGGGGCATATTCGATTTCGATAATTCAACCATAGAATGTAGTTTCAATTACTTGTGTCTATTTCATCAAACATTTATAAAAGCGCATGTATTCTCAGTCCCAAAAATATAAAGGGTAAAAAGGCAAATGAAACTCACCATACTGTATTTCGTAGTAAAAATACATATAACGTCATTGAACAAGTGCAAGGTTGGCCTCGGATTCACGAACCTAAATTAATTATATATATTTATGTGTTGGTCAATATTTGTCTAACAAATTAGGTCAAGTCATAGTGTACCACAATCCTAATGCTCGAGACTAATATGCAAAAGTCAACAAAAGTAAATTTGACTCAAAATAATTTCCAAAAAATCTATACATGATTAATATATAGTTTAAATATCGTCGTTTTATATTTTTAAATATTTTTAAAAGATTTATTAGAGTAAATAATATAATTTATTTATTAATAAATAAAATTTTATATTATATTTATATAATAAAATATACTTTTATATATATTAAGTAATAAAATTTATAGGGTTCATTTAATATTATAAAGATAATATGATAGGTATTATTAAAGTAAGTTATTACACGTAGTAAAATATGTTTGTATCAAATATTTATTTGATAAAATAATATCTATAATGATAGTAAGTAAAAGTTGTATAATTATTTTGTAATAATAATTATTATTATAAAAATATCAATATTTATAATTACTAAGATGACATTATGATAAAACGATAATTCTAATTATGATAACTTTAATATTTACGATAATTTTTAATATTATCTTTAAAATAATAATTCTATTTAAAATAATAATAATAATAATGATATTTTATAGTAACAATGACATTTCTATTAAAATGATAATTTTTGTTAAAATGATAGTTTTAATACTAACGATAATTTTAATAATAATAGTAATGATAAAAATAATAAGAACGATAATTTTATCTAAATCAATATCTTATAATATTTTAATTTCATCATGATACTCTTACCCATTATTTCCTAATCGTTTCGTTTAATTACACTAATATTAATAATGATAGTTACTATAACATTATTAACGATAATACTAATAATTATCTTAATGATAATATAGTAATAATAATAATAACAATAACAATAACCATTTTTAAATAATGATATATATATTAATAATGATAATAATAATAATAATACCAATAATAATAATAATAATAATAATAGTAATAATAATTGGATAATAATAATAATACTAATTATAACTTTAACGATAATAACGATAGTAATAAAAAAATAACAATTTTTAATGATAAATCCTTTTATTGATAAAGATAATAATAATAATAATAAGATAAAACTAGAACGACGATAATAACGACGATAATAATAATCATTTTTAATAATAATACAAAAATTCGATGGACTATAACTTCAAATCCGTTCATCGAAATCATTCGATATCTAAATGAAAAGTTCTTAATTTTTCTCTAGCTTTCCAACGACATGCATATCTTATACCTTATCTCAGTTGCATATATAACTAATTCAGGATTCAACATAACCTAACTAAAGGCAATATCAAAAGTACAAACATGCATAATCCTATATACTCGAGCACTAGTCAGGGATACACTATTAGTATGTAAAAGTTAAATTATGAGTACTCACGTATCAATATTGAGATTCAATATTGCAGGAAAGGTACGTAGACGCAACAGAGATGATAAACACTATATTAATCTCACGAGCATACCCATGAACCATACCCAATCACCTCCATAGCTATAACCCATTATTTCCTTAATCCAATCCCACTCGAAAAACAATTTCAAAATCACTAGGACAGCACTCTGACGTAATATTTTATGTATACTAATAATATCTTGAAATAATACGGAGTAAATATATATATGTAAATCGACTGAGAGAGTTTAGAGAAAAATATTTTCAAGTTTCTTATGAAATAATGAAACCTATTGAATTCTATTTATAATAGATTTTTGAATTATTAAAGTGAATTATTAAAGTATGAATTATTAAAGTGAATTATTAAAGTATGAATTATTAAAGTATGAATTATTAAAGTAAATTATTAAAGTATGAATTATTAAAATGAATTATTAAAGTATGAATTATTAAAGTGAATTATTAAAGTTAAAGTAAAGTAAAAATAAAGTAAAGGTAAAGTTTAAGTATAGTAAAAGTATAAAACTATGTACGTATAATACGCGTATAAATATATATAATATTAATTTAAATCGTTATATATATTTAATAAAATAAAATATAAATATCGTTATCTTTATCATACTGGTTAAGTAATGAGTTGTCAAAAGTGGTTCTAGATATTTATAAAAGTTATATACGTTTTAATAATAAAGTTCTTTTTAAACTGAAAACGTTTTTGTACGTTTGAAACTAAATCAAATAAATATAATAATTTTGTTTTCCAAAACCAAATATATTTTTAAGAATCATTTTGTTTAAAGGTTAAAATAATGGAAATCGTTATATCATAAAATGTTTTAGAAAAGTAGAATCATATATATTCATAATAGGTTTCAAGTTTTTAAATTACAGTTTGTTGGTGAAGCATGGGATAATGTTCAAAGGTTAAATAAACGTATGAAATCATCTTAATGAAAAATGTCGAGTTACATAACTTGTCGATATCCAACATCTAAGTTATTTACACTTCACGTTCTTACTTATAAATCACTTTACCATTTTCCGAATGTTGTCAAAAAGAATAGATTTCTTAAATCACAGTGGACCTCATAACATAGACCCGTAATCATATCATAATGTATCTGATAAATCAATCATTTGATATTATCTTCTAATTTCATCGATAAACATATTGAAACAAATACGTTCATGTAAAGTATTATACGTTTAATACTTTATTAATATTCTCAAGTTATAATATATATATATACATATATATACATATTTATTTATATATAACGGTTCGTGAATCGTCGGAATTTGGTCGAGGTTATAATGAATGTATGAACACAATTTAAAATTCTTGAGATTTAACTTAACAAACTTTGCTTATCGTGTCGGAATAATATAAAGATAAAGTTTAAATTTGGTTGAAAATTTCCGGGTTGTCACAAATTATACACAGACTTGGTTGTTGGATTTTCTGAACAGTCTCCAATTATATTGGAACTAAAAGGATCCTGCCTCTCCGTTGTTGGCCTGGCCACTTGTTTCAAAGATAAATTGATAAGAAACACACATGCTTAACAAACAGAGACTTTTTCGGTATAGGATTTAAAGTCGCCAATATAGTAAACCCCTTTTCAAAACTATAAAAATAAAATATTAATTATGGTATTAATTTCTGTAGATTTCAGTTCAAACTTAACCGACTACGAAGAAAGTGCGAAAGGCAGTTGCTCTCCTATAACTTCGAAAACTGGAGACGTTTTCCTTTATACCAAAACAAATCTAAAACCTGATGAATCTCATCAAGAATTAGTTCTTGATCCTTGTAGTCCAAGAAGCCGGATAATTTCATCTGACTTAGAGATTTCATTGCTTTTGGATAAGTTTTACTCAAATGAACCAGGATTCGACCCTCTTCACGATCCAAAAGGGAGGCTCAGTTTTAACAAACTCCTGATTATGGAAGATGAAATACAGGAAGAATATCCAACTATTTTCAACTACCCAGACTTGTTTGAATTTAATCCCAAAGAGAAACGACATGTTGATAAAACTCAAGCTCCATTTACTGGAAATCTGTTAAATCCTAGTAGAAGGTTAGACGTCTATAGAGAATTCATTAGGCACCTCTATTCCTCAGACTTCCCTTTCTCAACATTTCAAATCAATATGTTAAAAGACCTGCGTTCTCAAGTTCGTTCTCTTCACAAACTGTTAAAAGAATGTGGAGATAATATTTTCGTCAGGTATCAGGATGCAGAAATTGATTTCAAATTCGATTTAGAGTCATTCGTCAGTTTTCTACCTCACATCAGTAATAAGGAATTTTCTCAAATTCATATCAACTGTTATGTCTCTACAATGATCTGTAAGATCCTGTTTGCTCTGTAGGTTGGGACGTCATCCCAGTGTGAAGTATTGGACGTCGTCCAGACAGTTTGGATGCCGTCCAAATGTTCTGGCGGGCCAGCTGACTATTTTAGATATTTCAAGGGGGCAAAGTGATAATTTCACATAGGGGCCGAATTTAAAGCCCTAGATCAGTTTTTGGAGCATCATTTACTCCATCTACAACCACCACACCCCTTCCACTTAAATTCTAGAGAGAGAGTGTGATTCTTGTGTGAGAAAGCTCAAATCGAAGAGGAAGAAGCTTGTTTCGGATTAGAGCTCGAGCATTAAAGTTGTTCATCTCCTCACTAGCTACGTTTTGATTGTGGTGGTAAGTCCCAATCTTGATTTCCTTAGTTTAAATTGTTTAAGGGTTAGGGTTTGAGCTAGTGATGAACACAAAACCAATTGTTAGTGATTTGGGGGTTTTTGGGTAAGTTTGGGTCATGAGGACTCAAAGACGACTAACCTAGGGTTTTGAAATTCTAAATATGTTTATGAGTCTTAAATTGGTTAGTTAACTACTAGCACACCTAGATGTTATGTAAGTGGGTGTTATTTGGGTATGTGGTGACCCGAATGGGTGTGGAAACCTCGAATAGGTAAAACGGGTCTTGATGACCTAAGTTGTCTTGTTAGGGTAAAAATACGATAACATTGTGATTATATGTGTATTAAGACCATAAATGGTTAGAGTTAGGGTTTTTGGCGAAGTTGACCCAATATTAGGGTTAAGTGTGCAAATGGGTCAGAATTGCACCATGGGTCAAAATGAATCTAGGATGTTGAGTGAGTTGGTTGACCAACTTGATTGTGTGATTGATTAATTGTATACATAATGTAATAGGTGCGTTACATTAAAGGTTGCGAGCTTGGTTTAACATTCACCGACGGCGTTAAGGTGAGTGGAGTAATTATGCATGTATGTACATAGTGTATTTATTTGTATGCTATGGTATGAACCACGAAGCCGGTAGTACCATAGTATGTGTGAGTGTATTATTATGTGAACCACGGAGTTGGTAGCATCATGGTACATATATTGTAGTGTGAACCACGGAGCCGGTAGCACTATAGCACGAGTCGTAAAGTGTGAACCACGGAGCCGGTAGCACTATAAAATGAGATGTGAACCATGGAGCCGGTAGCATCGAAGTGTGAACCACGGATCCGGTAGCACTATAAAATTAGGTGTGAACCACGAAGCTGGTAGCACCGAAGTGTGAACCACGGAGCTGGTATCACTATAAAAGAGTACGACTCAAATGCGCAGTGACGTGAACCACGGAGACGGTAGCATCATAGCATTGCGTATGGTGTGAACCACGGAGCTGGTAGCACCATGACGCGAAAACGGTTAACCATATAGTTGTTTATGTTTATGTTGACGTTGTAAAGTAGCATATTATATTATCATGGAGTATATGATATTGATTCATGCTAGTCGTGGTAATTGGAGGTGATTAGCTTATACTTGGAGTTTGTATGCTAATTATTAATACTAGCGAATATGCGGTGTGTGTAAGTGTATGCAAGTAGGTATGTTATATATGTATATGTATAACTATTGCAGTCACTAAGCTTTAGCTTACCCTCTCGTTGTTTACCTTTTTAGGCTCCGGCACGGACAAAGGCAAAGGTATTCGGTTGGATTAGTGGTCTCCCGCTTATTTTGATAGGGGATGCTTTTGGGTTAGCTTATGGATGTTCGGCCAAGATTTGGGTAGTTTAACCCCAAACACCATGCTCTAGGTGTTGTTTGGGAATTAAACTCTTATGGTCGAAACTTGTATTTTGAACAAAATTCGTAAAACGGGACATTGTGGGTCCGGTGTTGTAAAACTTGTTTTGATGATGAAAATCCTTTAGTTTTACTTATTATAATATGTTGTGAATAGGTTTTCGTTTAAAAGTATCGGGAAGCGGAATTTCCGCTCATGTAAATTGGAACCCGAGATCAGAACCTGGTAGTTCATTGGGATGCCGTCCCAAAATGTTGGACGCCGTCCCAAAAGGTTGGACGCCGTCCAAGCCTTTGTTACTGGACGCCGTCCAGATGTACTGTCCCAGATTTTTTTTTTTTAGGGTGTTTTTGGATTAATGAATTCGGGTTGTTACATGATCTCTGAATTAGAATTTTGGATTGAAAGCAAGAAACCTAACCCTATTTCAAAATACGGAAATCGAGATTTCTTCTACTTTGATGCAGCCTCATTTCTTATCAAAAGATTAATTGAAATTTTTCCGGATTCAACCGAGGAAATAATACATCAGAATTTCTTCACAAAAAGAAAGGAAATTCATTGTGAACTCGTACAAATCCTCACTATGTCAAAATTTCCGTTTACAACCCCGCAAAGAAATGTCATTCGGGAAATATCAAAAAACTTTAAAATTACTATCAATGATCCTCACTGCGCGGAAGATCTGTTATTTCAAGACACAGTGTCAAAACTTCTTTTTGAGCTTAATTATCGAGTCTTGGACCTAGAGAGGGGATTTCAAACGTTAAAAAGGTTAGAATGGCTTTGGTTAAACTTATGGACGACATCGAAGATCTACAAAAGCGCGAGCGTAAAATACTAAGTGAATTTGAAATATTTTCAGTACACTTCGCTGAGTTACTCTGGATGGTCAAAGAAGCTTTAAATTTATCTTTCTTTTCGCGTCATTTCTGGAACTTAGTTGTGGAACCTGTGTAATTTGAGTTATTAATAAAATAAAATATTTGAATTTTATTCCGTCCATTTGCCTTTTTCTTTTAAATGTTAGTTTAATTAATAAAAAAAATAACCGGATTAAGATTCGAAGAAAATTTTTATTTACCTTTTATTAACCTAATTAAAATTTTAAAAATTAAAAATTCGCAAGTCGGGTCGGGAAAATAAGCCCGCGAGCCACACGGGCCCAATTTTCTTCCTCTTTTCTTCCCCCCTCCTTTTCTTCTTCCTTTTTTCTTTTTTGCTTCTCCCCCTTCTGTGTTCTTCGACCGACGGCTCACCACCACCACACCATCCTCAAATCTTGACCGTTTTTGACAAATCAAAACTCAAATCTGACTCTCTCGTGCCTCTTAAACGCGTTTCCATCATCAATTTGGCATAAAAGGTACTCTTTCACGGTTAAAATTCGAGTTTTTACTCAAAGTCAAATTTTTTACTTTTGAAAAAAAAATGTGTTTTATGCCCAATTTTGAATTCTTTTATGCTTAGTTAGATAATGTGATTGATGTGTGTTAGTTTTTAAGTTCAATTGAAGTATTTTGGATAGTTTTTAGCTCTCGATTAGTTAGTCAAGATTTTAGGCTAGGAATTAATAAAATTTTTGGAACCTTGATGTTTTTGCTAGCTTATTTAGGCTTAGTGATTCATTTAGGATGCTTAAAACTAATTTTGGAACAATTTAGGCTTGTTTGCTTGAAAATTGACATTTTGATAAAACTACACTAAATTAGGATTAGGGTAATTCGTATAGTTAAAATGTTTTTAAAACTTAGGATTGTCTTAAAACTTGCCTAAATGAAGATATCATTGACTTGCTAGAAAAAATTTAGCCTAGTCTTTGACTTTTCTTATTTTGTACGTTTTTGACAAAATGGTTATTTTTCGGTAAAACGATCCTTAATCCTTGACTTAAGAATGATATAGCTAAAGTTTGATGATTAAAAATATTTAAGGTAATTAAAAATGATCATTAGAACCATTGTATGCTTAAAAATCATCATATTTGCTTATTACGACTAACTCGCTATAATTATTATTAGCATTATTTATTGCAATCACGGGTACGTTTTGAATTATGCTTGAAAATAAGTTTATTGTGAGGTTAGACGTTGTTTACGGAAATTTTGGCTATAATTGACTATAACAGGAATTTGGAAAATGCCATTTTTAAAGCCCTCATTTCGAAATTTTTTTCGAAAAATATATGCATTTTTAAATTCTAAGTGTTATTTTAAATCTTATTATTTTAGAACATAACCTACGTTACTTGACCTTTGCAGATGGCTAATTATTTACCAGCTGAATATGAGTTACCCCACTACCTCCTCGGGCAAGATGATCCAATAGAAAATGAACCATTTATGTGGAATTAGATTAATCGGCAAAAAGGGGCCAACAAATATATCAACTGGGCAATAATGGAACAGTGTGGATGTGCCGATGAGCTTAGAAGAATCTTGAATTTTATAGCACACGCAAAAACCAACAGCGCTTGGCAAAGGCTGTTTGAGATTAATGAAAAGGTGTATGAAGAGCCATACGCAGAATTCATGGAAACTTGGAGATTCCAGTCAAATGTTGACCAAGAGGATTACAATGATCATGAGTGCATCCATTTCTGCCATCAGAATCAGATGTATCACCTAACCCTTGCACGGTTCACAAAGCATCAAGAACTGTACAAGACGTCGCACCTTAAACGTTCTATATTCAAGCAAGGATACACCACCCTGAACAACATAGATCATCAAGATTTCTGGCGCGAATACACCTCCTATAATGAACCATGGAGGTTGATTAAAAAGGCTTCAAAATTCATTAATCCAGTAAACCGCATTCTTCACCACTTCGTCACCAAAACCCTTCACCTAAAAAGCCAACATGGTGGTGCCGTTACCATTAATGATATGCGCTTGATGCACGCCATGATCCATAACCAGAATATGAAAGTTGTGTACCTTCTAGCCCATGCATTCACCAATTAAAGGAATGCCGCAAGAATAGTTGTACCAGTTTTGGGGACCGTTGTCACCAACCTCCTTCGCAGGATGCGTGTTTTGGGGAGTATTGAGAGATTTGGGTATAAGATTGGAGCCGAGTCAGAAGAGATAGGGTATAAGCTACTGAACACTTGGGAGTACATTCGTATCAAGGGTGAACAGCTAATAGTTGCAGCTAATCCGGCAATACCTGACTCAGAGGACCGGACAGTACCTGGGGTAAGAGTTGTAGGGTTCAGGCCTGATACAAGGACGAGAGATGGTCGGTGACGGCGAGGTTCTCAGGAACCACGGGATGAGGATGATCCTACCACACAGGGACGAACCACTGACACCCACCGACACTCATCAATAGGGGAAGGGGCTAGGCCGCGCTTTCCGCCGTACCATTATCACATGGGAGATCTACCTGAACACGAGAGTTGGTTTACTCAACATGCAATCTTTCAGAATCTGGATCACTTTACACATTATGCAGGAAGACAACTCAACATTCCACTATATCCTCACGAGTATCCGGTACTGGTATCCCATAGGGACCCCAGAGGTGCAGGCTCGAGCCATCAGTATGCATGACCCCCATCTCCTCCTCGGCATCAGTACATGCAGCATACAGTCATCTCATCTCCTCCTAGGGAACATAGCACAGGGGCCGCGGGTTTCGTCGACAACCTGTTTGACACATCCCACATGAGCACTCAAAGAGATACATCCGCCGACGCTTAGGCTTCCGTATGGGATCAGGATGTTAACCGATATACGACTGAGGGAGTCACGCAGGGTATAGACAGTATGGGTATGAACCCACATTGGGGTAGAGATCTGTAGGACGGTATGGGTTGGTGTACGAGGCCTATGATTCACACAAGCACCTCATCGCTCACAGGATTGATCAAACAGTCAGATGAGATTCAGGTCAGGGTATCTTCTAGGATGAACACGAAGGAATTGGCACAGCAATTCACCACAGACGAGGATATGACTGATGAGAGGCAATCAGCCCTTCGACCCCTGAGACAGTCCCACACCAGCGTATCGTACTCCTTACCCCACCCTCCACCTCAACCATAATTTCTCATATCTCTGAACTATTTTTATGATTACTTATGCTACTATTACATTATTATGTCTGTACGCCGATCTTGGCATAACTACTTTATGTTTTTGAGTATGTATGATATTTAGAATAAAATTGCATGAATAAAACGTCACAAACAAACGATGATCGAGATCATACGCGATGGAAGCACGACTTGGAGCAAGGATGCACTGAACGTGGATGACGCCAGCACAAAAATTGAAGAAACCACAATCGGCAAACCATCCGACTGCACGCCTTGCAACCATAGGGGAGTACTACGTCTTTACCACTTTTTCAATAGAATATGCGCAAACTACTATACCACTTTAAAAACTAAGTGTGGGATTGACAACCCCATCAACATAAACTTTTAATTACAAAAATGCCTCTTTCAAAACCTAAAGTGTGGGATACGTAGTATCCTTAACATTGAGGACAATATTATTTTAAAGTGTGGGATAGCAAATGTTGCACATAACAATTCTTGTAAAACCCTCAAGTGTTGGTAAACTAAATTTTTTACAAAATTTAAAACTTTCCGAACTATAAAACACTATGGATTATAAAATTCTATAAAAGATCAAAAAGTTTTTGCTACAAAATAGACCAAGGAGTAAAACAAGGCTAAAACTTTTTGCGAAAATCAAACCAAATTTTTCAAAAGAGCATTATATAACGAAAGGCGCGATTTGACCCATTATAATTGTGTGAGGCACCCCTAAATAAGGCTTTATAAGCACTCAGTTTTAGTGCATCACTATATTTCCGTTGAGCACGCCGATGTTAACATCTCGGAATCAGAACTTGCTCTTGATCTACATTTCGAAATCACACATTTTGACGAGGATTACTAAGTTAGAACCTCGGCTATTCATGAAGACAAAAACACCCCCATTACACACCTTCATCCATTCACCACTACCTACCCATTCTATTCATTTCATAAATAAAGAAATAGATCCCAAAAAAATCATTCCTTTCGGGATAGCCTCTATAAAACCGCATTAGAAAATGCGAGCATCCAAGCCAATTATCAATGAGACCGCCAATAAAAGGAGACCTCGAAGAGAAAACCAAAAGGTGCTTGTAAAAAAAAGGGTCTGAAAGAAGAACAGAATCGGAAAGATTCGAGAAAAGAACTCCTGCCTGTCAAAAATAAGGATGCTCAATCTTGAAATTCCTGACAAAAAGCTGAAAGGATCATCAAAATTCGATCTTTCAAACTCCTATCAAAATTTTCACATCCCACAAAACCTCCAAACCACCATCTCTTCACGATACAAGCTGAGTCCATAACCGAAAGTTCTCTCAAATAAGTGACGGAGATTTGAGTCTTGATCACGCCTATGACAAAGAATGTGAAACATGACTGGCTATGAGCGATTTCATTTCTTAGAAACTATAGGACACCCGAAACACTTTAGTGAATTGAGTGACCTGAGTAAAGTAGCCTCAGTTATGTAACCTCCTCTCATGCTTGCGGGAAAAAGGGTTTGGAAAAAACAAAAAGGATAAAACCAAGTTTTTGCTCCTGCGTCTTGCGGAACAAAGACCACTTGATCACTACGAATAAAAATCGTCAGTGTTTAATGTTCAAAAGTTTGCTTGAGGATAAGCAAAGTCTAAGTGTGGTGTGACGACCCGGAAATTTCCGACCAAATTTAAACTTAATCTTTATATGAATTCGACACGATAAGCAAAGTCTGTAATGTTGAGTCTCAAAATTTTGAAACTGTTTCAAATATTCAATTATCCTTTGACTGTCCCCGATGATTCACGAACCATTGCTTGTAAATGTGTGGATATATATAAATATGTGTATATATAAATATATTTATAATATATATAATGACATGAACATTAATAAACTATTATATACATTTATTGTTATAAATAAATATGTACAATAAAATACATTGTAATAAAAACTATTATTTTATATGTATATTTATTGTATATATATATTGTTATATTTAATTTAATTATTTAATACATATTTATTTGCTTAGTAAATTTTGTTATTTAAAACTGTTTATATATATATATATACATAGTATATATTAAATATAATTAATTTTGAGTTTAAATAGTAAATGTCTGTAACTTTCGGTTGACGTTTAATTATTTCTAAAATAGGTCTAATATATATATATATATATATATATATATATATATATATATATATATATATATATATATATATGAAGTTTTAAAATAAAAGTTGTTCCAAGCTTAGATGGAATGATCGATAAATAACATTTGGGTGATGGAATGATGAAAGTGATGATGACGAGCTTAGATGTAGGAAGAAGATGATGTTAAAAGATAATGAATTGGTGATGTTGTAATAAAATAAGGATGTTAAAGAAGAAAGCAATTAATACGGGTTACATAGATTTAAAGCATGAATTAAAACATAAATGAATAAGTGGAGCAGTGGCAAAGTGTGTTTGCATTATCCGAGAGGTCTCGGGTTCAAACCCAGGCGGTGGCGTTTATTTTTTTTTTTAAGCTTGTTTTGAGGTAGAACTCCTATTATTTATTATTACTATTATTATTATTATTATTATTATTATTATTATTATTATTGTTATTGTTATTATTATTATTATTATTATTATCATTATTATTTTTATTATTATCATAATTACAAGTATTATTATTAGTAGCATTATTATCATTATAGACATTAAAATAAATATTAGTATTATTATTATTATTTGTAAAATCATTATTTTTATAGTTATTATTATTAGTAGTATTATCATTAATCAAAAACAACTTTTATTGCTATTATTGATATTATGTTACCAAATAAACATTTCGTATATAAAAATATACTTCTAGTAATATTACATATAAGTAAGTATTAATTACATTAACATTTTTATATGGATATTCATATATAACAAAATAAGTATTTTAATATAATATTAACCCGATATATATTAAGATAACTATATAAAAATTAGTCATTATAAATATATATACACAAATTAAATATATATAATATATAAAATAAGTTATAATATATGAAATCTTTCAACTACGATTATAGGTATTAATATATATATACTTGATATAGGTTCGTGAATCCAAGGTCAACCCTGCATTGTTCAGTTGTTAAATATTGTCATATGTATTTTTACTACAAAATACAGTATGGTGAGTTCATTTGATTCCCTTTTACTCTTTACATTTTTGGGACTGAGAATACATGCGCTACTTTTACAACTGCTTTATTAAATGCTTTTGAAATACATTTTGAACTGCGAATACATGAAATTCTTTTATAAATGTTTGATGAGATAGACACAAGCAAAACATTCCTCGAATGAATTATGTGGACGTGATAATTGCCATCATTGAATTATGTGGACGTGATAATTGCCACAATTGATATGAATATTTTTCCCCTGATTATTATTGCTTGGTAATCTAAGAATTAGGGAACATCACTAATTTTGAGAATTAGTGCACGCCTAATTGACGCGAATCCTAAAGGTAGCTACCGGGTTTAACACCCCCACCCAGAATGTTCACTAGACGGAAGGGCTAGTGGGCGTGGTGTTTAGTACTTCGAAGTTTATATGATTATTATACAGACGAGATGTTCTGTTTTGGGGATATTATTATGCGCATTATATGTTAAGGTCGGTTACCAAGCCAAGCTATGGAAGCAATGAAAAGTGAATGTTATGTATCGAGAGAATGATTTTATACACAGGTTATGTGTATGTTATTTTTGTGCACGAGATATGTGTACGGTTACTAAGAATTATGAAAAATGATTTCGTACACGAGAAAGGTGTACTGTATTTAAAAGATATCGCATGTACATTACATGTGGGTATAGGATTTGGGCCATTTGTACCATGCAGCATTTAAATCTTGTGGTCAATCAAAATGATGAATTTTATTGTTTTATGATAAACCTATGAACTCACCAACCTTTTGGTTAACACTTGAAAGCATGTTTATTCTCAGGTATTAAAGGAATCTTCCGTTGTGCATTTGCTCATTTTAGAGATATTACTTGGAGTCATTCATGACATATTTCAAAATACGTTGCATTTGAGTCATCGAGTTCATCAAGATTATTATTAAGTCAATTATAGTTGGATATATTATGAAATGATATGCATGCCGTCAACTTTCGATGTAAAGCAAGTTTGTCTTTTAAAAACGAATGCAATGTTTGTAAAATGTATCATATAGAGGTCAAGTACCTCGCGATGTAACCAAATGTAATGTATTCATCCGGATGGATTAGGACGGGTCATTTCAGTTGGCATCAGATCTGGTATAACGTCGTCCATGTGTGGCAGGTTAGTCGTAAAGGAGGTTATCACATTGTTACCTGTGACGAAGCATTGGCTCTTACTCCTTGCGATCCCTTACGAGGGTTGGCAGTAGCCGAGAGGAAGGCCCTAAAATCAGTATCTGAGGTACACTCAGTGGTCACCAGGCGGTTAGCTGGGAAGGCACTGGGTGGGACGGTGGTTGTCCCCAACTGTGTTTCAGTTGGTATCAGAGTGGTGGTCTTAGCGAACCAGGACTTGCATTAGTGTGTCTAAGTGATAGTTGTTTAGATGCATTAGTGAGTCTGGACTTTGACCGTGTCTGCATGTCAAAAGTTTTGCTTATCATTTCTAGTCGAAAATCATTTGCTTATCATCCTTAGAAAATTACCTGCTTATCATTCTTAGTCTAGACACGTCTTACTACCTCTATTGCATAGACAGTGTATAGATAAATTCATATCTTAGCATATCTGTTATTGTTACCTTTGCCTGACAGCTTCCGTAGATTCCTCCGTAACTTATGGGATTTTCGTATTATATATGCATATGTAAATTATGTATTGCAGGGTACTAATCTACATCCCATAATCTATTTCTTATCAAAAATCCTTCATCTGATCGTACGAGATGAATCCCTCAACCAATTCGAATTCCTCGGATTCTGACAGCTATTCCGATATGGAGTTTCACCTAAGCTCCGAAAGCAGTGTCACCAGAATGAATCAACCAATCATCTATCCCCAATTCATCTAATGGGTTCGTAGTCGACTCAATCATTGGAGACAAGAAGAAGGTGATCCTTTTCATCCACCACATTGCCCTCTTGGCGAAGAACCTGAAACACTTACCGACGAACCAGTCCGAAACACCATTTTCACCCTCATTTCCCGAATATCTCGCCACGATTATATTCTATATAAAATTCTAGATCTTATTCATTCGCTCGTTCGAACTGACAATCATCCCGGTGTAATAGAAGAAGTCAACGAACTTCGCGCTCGAGTAATTAACTTGGAAAATATGGTGCAAAACGTCCCAGCTTCAGCAACATCACCGGCACCAACAATACCACCAATATCAATACCAGTACCACCAACAACCCAAGTTTCAACATCACACGCCTCAACATCTCATTCTGTACCTCGAGTATAATCATCGTTCTACATGACGTTCTACATTATTTATCTTCGTTCGACATAGCGATTATGTAATCTCTAATGTTTTAGAGATTATATATTCTTGTTCTAACGGTAAATCAAATGAGTTTAATATCATATTGACTCATTAAATTCATGATTACATCTGAAGAAAATATATATGTATATATATTTTCATAAAGATTGTAATTAAAAATTCTTTTGTACAAACTGTTAATGGTGAAAATATTTTAACGGGTAGGTAATACCCAAGGAATATTTAGATTTCACATTAATAAGTTACACTGTACATTCTTCGAATCTGATTCAACAGTCATTTACTATCCTACTTACATCCACAGATATACGTATCCGTTCACCGCAGAATAACCATTTTCACTCAATTTCATATTGAATTTTGACTTATCAGAATCCAACAAGTAGCATAATGAAGAAAACATTGGACAAATTAAAATTTGTTAGAAACAGATAAAATTAACTATGAGAAATTTTGTTAAGAATCCACGCTAACTATTCCTAGCTAACTGTTCCTAGCTAACTGTTAATTCTTTATTACATTTATTTATTGCAATTTAATTATCTCAATTTAAATTCTCGCAATTTTATTTATTGTCATTTAATTCCTGTTATTTATTTTACGCACTTTAAATATCGGGACACGTATACAAGGTTTTGACATATCATATCTGTAGTGACCCGAACTTTTCCATGTTTATATATATTAATTGATATTGATATTTACATAACTAAATGTTTCCAACGTGTTAAGCAATCAAACTTGTTAAGACTTGATTAAATGAAATAAGTTTCATATAGACAATTGATCACCCATGTTGACCGGCGATTCACGAACGTTACAAATTGTAAAAACTACATGTTGTGGTGTATATATATATATATATATATATATATATATATATATATATATATATATATGGTTGAGATAAGATTATGATGAGTAAGTATCTCACTAAGTATATTAACAATGTGTGATATACATAAGAAATGAGATTACTAAGTTAAGAAACTCGAAATGATATATATAACGATTATCGTTATGATAACGTCTACTAAATACATATGTATCATATTAAGATATTGATACACTATATTTAAAATGATAAAATGATATTTAAATATATCATTAAGTGTGTTAACAATGAACTACATATGTAAAAACAAGACTACTAACCCAAGAATTACGAAACGAGACTTATATGTAACGATTATCGTTGTAACGATATTTTAATGTATATATCATATTAAGAGATATTCATACATCATAATATCGTGATAATATAATAATTTAACATCTCATTTGATATAATAAACATTGGGTTAACAACATTAATTGAGATCGTTAACTTAAAGGTTTCAAAACAACACTTACATGTAACGACTAACGAAGACTTAACGACTCCATTAGAATGTATATACATGTTGTGTTTTGATATGTATTCTTAAACTTTTGAAAGACTTCAAGACACATATCAAAGTACTTCTACTTAACAAAAATGCTTACAATTACATCCTCGTTCAGTTTCATCAACAATTCTACTCGTATGCACCCGTATTTGTACTCGTACAATACACAGCTTTTAGATGTATGTACTATTGATATATACACTCCAATGATCAGCTATTAGCAGCCCATGTGAGTCACCTAACACATGTGGGAACCATCATTTGGCAACTAGCATGAAATATCTCATAAAATTACAAAAATATTAGTAATCATTCATGACTTATTTACATGAAAACAAAATTACATATCCTTTATATCTATTCCATATACCAACGACCAAAAACACCTACAAATACTTTAATTCTTCAATTTTCTTCATCTAATTGATCTCTCTCAAGTTCCATCTTCAAGTTCTAAGTGTTCTTCATAAATTCCATAAGTATAGTTTCATAAAAATCAAGAATACTTCCAAGTTTGCAAGTCTACTTCCAAGCTTTCTAATCCATTCCAAGTAATCATCTAAGATCAAGGAACCTTTGTTATTTATAGTAGGTTATCTTTCTAATTCAAGGTAATATTCATATTCAAACTTTGATTCAATTTCTACAACTATAACAATCTTATTTCGAGTGAAAATCTTACTTGAACTGTTTTCGTGTCATGATTCTGTTTCAAGAACTTTCAAGCCATCCAAGGATCCTTTGAAGCTAGATCTATTTTTCTCATTTCCAGTGGTTTTATCCAGAAAACTTGAGGTAGTAATGATGTTCATAACATCATTCAATTCATACATATAAAGCTATCTTATTCGAAGGTTTAAACTTGTAATCACTAGAACATAGTTTAGTTAATTCTAAACTTGTTCGCAAACAAAAGTTAATCCTTCTAACTTGACTTTTAAAATCAACTAAACACATGTTCTATATCTATATGATATGCTAACTTAATGATTTAAAACCTGAAAACACGATGAACACCATAAAATCGGATATACGCCGTCGTAGTGAAACCAGGGGGCTGTTTTGGTTTGGATAATTAAAAACTATGATAAACTTTGATTTAAAAGTTGTTCTTCTGGGAAAATGATTTTTCATATGAACATGAAACTATATCCAAAAATCTTGGTTAAACTCAAAGTGAAAGTATGTTTTTCAAAATGGTCATCAAGATGTCGTTCTTTCGACGGAAATGACTACCTCTTTAGTAATTGATATGTAACTTAAATTTCTAACTATAAACCTATACTTTTTCTGTTTGGATTCTTAAATTAGAGTTCAATATCAAACCATACTCAAAACGGATTTAAAATGAAGAAGTTATGGGTAAAATAAGATTGGATATTTTTGATCTTTTTAGCTACGGGAAATGTTTAACAATTCTATACAAATCATATCCTAGCTAACTTATATTGTATTATACATGTATTCTAATATATTATGTAATCTTGGGATACCATAGACACGTATGCAAATGTTTTGACATATCATATCGACCCATGTATATATATTATTTGGAATAACCATAGACACTCTATATGCAGTAATGTTGGAGTTAGCTATACAGGGTTGAGGTTGATTCCAAAAATATATATACTTTGAGTTGTGATCTAGCCTGAGACGTGTATACACTTGGTCATGGATTGATTCAAGATAATATATATATCGATTTATTTCTGTACATCTAACTATGGACAGCTAGTTGAAGGTTACTAACGAGGACAGCTGACTTAATACACTCAAATCTTTAAAACATAATAAAAATGGTTGTAATTATATTTTGATCATACTTTGATATATATGTACATATTTGTATAGGTTCGTGAATCGATCCGTGGCCAAGTCTTATTTCCGAGGAAGGAAATATCTGTGAAAGTGAGTTATAGTCCCACTTTTAAAATCTAATATTTTTGGGATGAGAATACATGCAGGTTTTATAAATGATTTACAAAATAGACACAAGTACGTGAAACTACATTCTATGGTTGAATTATCGAAATCGAATATGCCCCTTTTTATTAAGTCTGGTAATCTAAGAATTAGGGAACATACACCCTAATTGACGTGAATTCTAAAGATAGATCTATTGGGCCTAACAAACCCCATCCAAAGTACCGAATGCTTTAGTACTTCGAAATTTATATCATATCCGAAGGGTGTCCCGGAATGATGGAGATATTCTTATATATGCATCTTGTTAATGTCGATTACCAGGTGTTCACCATATGAATGATTTTTATCTCTATGTATGGGATGTGTATTGAAATATGAAATCTTGTGGTCTATTGTTACGATTTGATATATATAGGTTAAACCTATAACTCACCAACATTTTTGTTGACGTTTAAAGCATGTTTATTCTCAGGTGAATACTAAGAGCTTCCGCTATTGCATACTAAAATAAGGACAAGATTTGGAGTCCATGTTTGTATGATATTGTGTAAAAACTGCATTCAAGAAACATATGTCGATGTAATATATTTCTATTGTAAACCATTATGTAATGGTCGTGTGTAAACAGTATATTTTAGATTATCATTATTTGATAATCTACGTAATGTTTTTAAAACCTTTATTGATAAAATAAAGGTTATGGTTGTTTTAAAAATGAATGCAGTCTTTGAAAAATGTCTCATATAGAGGTCAAAACCTCGCAACGAAATCAATTAATATGGAACGTTTATAATCAATATGAACGGGACATTTCAGTTGGTATCCGAGCATTGGTCTTAGAGAACCAGAAAATTTGCATTAGTGTGTCGTATCGAGTTTGTTAGGATGCATTAGTGAGTCTGGACTTCGACCGTGTTTTCTTTAAAAATGATTTCTTAACATTTTTGTTGGAAACTATATATTATTAACATGTAAATATTATGTGATATATTAATCTCTTAACATGTTTGATATTATGTGATAGATGTCTACCTCTAGCACAAATCCCATTGACTCACCTAATAATAATGAAGAGTCGAATATATATTGGCAAGATTCACAAGTTCCTGAAGAACCGGAAGAAGAGGAAACGGAACCGGAAGAAGAGGAACCGGAAGAAGAGGAACCAGAAGAAGAGGAACCAGAAGAAGAAGAGGTTCCGTAGGGGGAATAGTAGGAACCACAGAAAACCGGTCAAATAAAAAAAAATCCTCAACCAATGGACCAAAGTTAATAATGGTCAATGGTGTTTCCGCTAAGGAAGCAAAATATTGGGAAAATTACCAATTTTCCGATGAATCGGATCCTGATGAGGATTCTGATGATGTTATAGAAATTACCCCGACCCAATTTAATGAGGCAAAAGAAAATAATAAGAGAAAAGGCATCAAAATAGAGAAATCTGATTCCGACCCCGATGAACTTTATATGTACCGTCAACACCCGTATTTTCAATATCGTGACAATAACCCGGGAACCTCTAAACCACCAAGTTTTTCTAAACCAATGTGGAAAATGACGACTCGTATTAGAGGAACATCATATATCCCTAGAAGATTAGGAAAAAGAACCAAGTCCGAACAAGAAGAAACCAGTGATTCAGATTAGAGGGGTGTGAGCACGTTGTGTAATAAATGTATTGTAGTGTGCTTGTACTATTATGTTCTATGTAAAAATTGCTTGTATTGTTTGTTATTACGAATCTAATCCTTGTCTATTTTACAGTATAAAAACAAAATGGACGTTAAGGGTAGACAATCGAATATTTTAGAAGACCTAGCAGAGGATATGATTGAGGAAATCTTGTCTAGAGTCGGTCAGAATTCATCAGCACATTTAGTTAAGGCGAAATTAACTTGTCAAACATTTGAAAGACTTTCCAGAAATGCCTTAGTTTATAAAAGGCTTTCCTTTGATAGGTGGGGTATATCACATTGGGGAGACTTTAAGTTACGCCGTGTTTTCTTTAAAGCGTTAAATGCGGGGAACCCAAATGCAATTTTACGCTACGGGTTAAGAACCTATTTTGACTCAACATATTCCAACATAGGATTTCGTGAATTAGAAAGAGCTTCTAACATGCAACATAAAGAAGCATGTTATGCTTATGGGTTAGTGATGTTCACTTCTTACCAAAGTGAGAAAAAGAACATCGGATTGCAGCTTTTAAATAAAACTTTCCCACAAGTGACGGATTTAGTAGTTGGGGTGAGAAACAAGGTTTTTAGATTATTACGGGGCTGTTGGACATTACGAAACCCTCGTCCTTTTGACGACATTACAACATGCTGCCTAGCTAATGGTCATAACGGTTATTTTCCACAAGACCAAGGATGGGAAGTCGTCTTAGTAAAATCAGAATGCATGACTTGTTTCTGGACTTATGAATTACGTGTCTTTATTTCCTTTGCTGAACAACTTGAGTATTAACTAGATTTATCTTCAAAACTGTCCTGTATCATAGTGTACTATATTTCATGTTATATGTAATATAGCGAAGTTGTAAGTTTGAAGAATATTTGTATGTGATATATTATTATATCGGTTTTTCATATGGAATTGTAGTATTTGAATTGTATTTTAGCTACTAAGTATGAACTTAACGGGTAGGTAGTACCCGAATTTAAAATTATAAAACGCTAATATGAAGAAAAAGCTTTTATAAATGAGTTCATATTATGCTACGAGATACTATTGACTACTCTTAATATTCTGTATGATTAAATTGTTTCATTTGACTATTTTGAAGGAAATGGCACCGACTACTCGACACACCTTGAATATGAGCGAAGAGGAATTTTGTTCCTTTCTTGCTTCAAACATAGCCGCAGTACAGGTCGCGCTACATACCAACAATAACTCTGAATCTAGCAATACAGCTAACGGCGCAAAAAATCGTGTAGGATGCTCCTACAAGGAATTCACTGCCTGCAAACCTTCAGAATTTGATGGGACCGAAGGACCAATCGGATTAAAATGGTGGACCAAGAAAGTTGAATTGGTGTTTGCCATAAGTAAGTGTGCTGAAGGAGACAAAGTGAAGTACGCTACGCATACCTTCACAGGTATTGCGTTAACATGGTGGAATACCTATCTAGAGCAAGTGGGACAAGATGCTGCTTACGCGCTACCGTGGTCAGCATTCAAGCACTTGATGAACGAGAAGTACCGTCCCAGAACCGAGGTCAATAAGATCAAGTCAGAACTTAGAGGGTTACGAACACAGGGATTCGATATTACTTCGTATGAAAGACGATTCACAGAATTGTGTCTATTGTGTCCGAGAGTGTTCGAAGATGAGGAAGAGAAGATCGACGCGTTTATGAAAGGGTTACCGGAGAGAATCCAAGAAGATATAAGTTCACACGAGCCTGCCTCCATACAAAAAGCATGTAGAATGGCTCACAAACTAGTGAACCAGATTGAGGGAAGAATTAAAGAACAGGCAGCCGAAGAGGCCAACGTGAAGTTAGTCAAAAGAAAGTGGGAGGAAAACGGTGATAAGAGTCACCAAAACAACAACAACTATCCCAACAATCGTAACATCAATCGCAACTACAACAAACGGCACAACAACAACAACAACAACAACAACTACTATAACAATCATCCCAACAACAATAACAACCGCAACAACAACAACCGCAACAACAACAACAATCAGAAGCAGCTATGCCAAAGGTGTGAAAAGTATCACTCGGGGTTTTGCACCAAATTTTGCAACAAGTGTAAAAGAAATGGTCATTGCGCGGTGAAGTGTGAGGTCTACGGACCAGGGGTTAATAGAACAACAGGAACAAATGGTGTCAGAACGAGTAATGGCGGAGCAAGTAGTGTTGGAGCAAGTTATGCCAATGTAGTTTGTTATAAATGTGGAAAATCGGGCCACATTATTAGAAATTGCCCGAACCAGGAGAACACGAATGGACAAGGCCTCGGAAGAGTTTTCAATATTAATGCGGCAGAGGCACAGGAAGACCCGGAGCTTGTTATGGGTATGTTTCTTATTGACAATAAATCTGCTTACGTTTTATTTAATTCGGGTGCAGATAGAAGCTATATGAGTAGAGATTTTTGTGCTAAATTAAGTTGTCCATTGACGCCGTTGGATAGTAAATTTTTACTCGAATTAGCAAACGGTAAATTAATTTCAGCAGATTATATATGCCGGAATCGAGAAATTAAACTGGGTAGCGAAATATTTAAGATTGATTTGATACCAGTAGAGTTAGGGAGTTTTGATGTAATAGTTGGCATGGACTGGCTGAAGGAGATGAAAGCAGAGATCATATGTTACAAAAATGCAATTCGCATTGTACGAGAAGAAGGAGAACCCTTAATGGTGTATGGAGAAAAGGGTAACACTAAGCTACATCTTATTAGTAATTTGAAGGCACAAAAACTAATAAGAAAAGGTTGCTATGCTGTTCTAGCACACGTCGAGAAAGAACAAACTGAAGAAAAGAGCATCAATGATGTTTCCGTCGCAAAAGAATTTCCCGATATATTTCCGAAAGAATTACCGGGACTACCTCCACATCGACCTGTTGAATTTCAAATAGATCTTATACCAGGAGCTGCACCAACAGCTCGTGCTCCTTACAGACTCGCACCCAGGTAGATGAAAGAACTGCAAAGCCAACTGCAAGAACTATTAGAACGTGGTTTCATTCGACCAAGCACATCACCATGGGGAGCTCCTGTTTTGTTTGTCAAGAAGAAGGATGGTACATTTAGGTTGTGTATTGACTACAGAGAGTTGAATAAACTTACCATCAAAAACCGTTATCCACTGCCGAGAATTGATGACTTATTTGATCAACTACAAGGCTCGTTAGTTTATTCGAAAATCGATTTACGTTCTGGATATCATCAAATGCGAGTAAAGGAGGATGATATTCCAAAAACTACTTTTAGGACGCGTTATGGTCATTACGAGTTTATGGTTATGCCGTTTGGATTGACTAACGCACCAGCTGTGTTCATGGACCTTATGAACCGAGTGTGTGGGCCATATCTTTACAAGTTTGTCATTGTTTTCATCGATGACATACTTATTTACTCAAAGAATGATCAAGAGCACGAAGAATATTTGAGAAAAGTGCTAGAAGTATTGAGGAAAGAAAAACTGTACGCTAAGTTTTCAAAGTGTGCATTTTGGTTGGAAGAAGTTCAATTCCTCGGTCACATAGTGAACAAAGAAGGTATCCAGGTGGACCCGGCAAAGATCGAAACCGTTGAAAAGTGGGAAACCCCAAAAACTCCGAAGCATATACGTCAATTTTTAGGATTGGCTGGTTACTACAGAAGATTCATCCAAGATTTCTCCAAAATAGCAAAACCCTTGACTGCATTAACGCATAAAGGGAAGAAATTTGAATGGAAGGATGAACAAGAGAAGGCGTTTCAGTTATTGAAGAAAAAGCTAACTACGGCACCTATATTGTCATTGCCTGAAGGGAATGATGATTTTGTGATTTATTGTGACGCATCAAAGCAATGTCTCGGTTGTGTATTAATGCAACGAACGAAGGTGATTGCTTATGCGTCTAGACAATTGAAGATTCACGAGAAAAATTATACAACTCACGATTTGGAATTGGGTGCTGTTGTTTTTGCATTAAAGACTTGGAGGTATTATTTATATGGGGTCAAAAGTATTATATATACCGACCACAAAAGTCTCCAACATATATTTAATCAGAAGCAACTGAATATGAGACAACGCAGGTGGATTGAACTGTTGAATGATTATGATTTTGAGATTCAATACCACCCGGGGAAGGTGAATGTGGTAGCCGATGCTTTGAGTAGAAAGGATAGAGAACCTATACGGGTAAAAGCTATGAATATAATTATTCGTACTAACCTTACTACTCAAATAAAGGAGGCGCAACAGGGAGTTGTAAAAGAAGGAAAGTTGAAGAATGAGATACCCAAATGATCAGAGAAACATCTTAATATTCAGGAAGACGGAACCCGATATAAGGCTGATAGAATTTGGGTACCAAGGTTTGGAGATGTGAGAGAAATGGTACTTAAAGAAGCACATAAAACCAGATATTCAATACATCCCGGAGCGGGGAAGATGTATAAAGATCTCAAGAAACACTTTTGGTGGCCGGTATGAAAGCCGATACTGCTAAATATGTAGGAGAATGTTTGACGTGTTCTAAGGTCAAAGTTGAACATCAGAAACCATCAGGTCTACTACAACAACCTGAAATCCCGAAATGGAAATGGGAAAACATTACCATGGATTTCATTACTAAATTGCCAAGGACTGCAAGTGGTTATGATACTATTTGGGTAATATTTGATCGTCTCACCAAATCAGCACACTTCCTGCCAATGAGAGGAGATGACAAAATGGAGAAGTTGGCGCGATTGTATTTGAAGGAGGTTGTCTCCAGACATGGAATACCCGTCTCTATTATCTCTGATAGGGATGGTAGATTTGTTTCAAGATTCTGGCAGACGTTGCAACAAGCATTGGGGACTCGTCTAGACATGAGTACTGCCTATCATCCACAAACTGATGGGCAGAGCGAAAGGACGATACAAACGCTTGAAGACATACTACGAGCATGTGCTATTGATTTCGGAAACAGTTGGGATCGACACCTACCGTTAGCAGAATTTTCCTACAACAACAGTTATCATTCTAGTATTGAGATGGCACCGTTTGAGGCACTTTATGGTAGAAAGTGCAGGTCTCCGATTTATTGGAATGAAGTGGGGATAGACAGATAACGGGTCCAGAGATAATACAAGAAACTACCGAGAAAATCATCCAAATTCAACAACGATTGAAAACCGCCCAGAGTCGACAAAAGAGCTACGCGGATAGTAAAAGAAAAGATATAGAGTTTGAAATTGGAGAAATGGTCATGCTTAAGGTTTCACCTTGGAAAGGCATTGTTCGATTTGGTAAACGGGGGAAACTAAATCCAAGGTACATTGGACCATTCAAGATTATAGATCGTGTCGGACCCGTAGCTTACCAACTGGAGCTACCTCAACAACTCGCGGCTGTACATAACACTTTCCACGTCTCGAATTTGAAGAAATATTTTGCTAAAGAAGATCTCACTATTCCATTGGACGAAATCCAAATCAATGAAAAACTTCAATTCATTGAAGAACCCGTCAAAATAATGGATCGTGAGGTTAAGAGACTTAAGCAAAACAAGATACCGATTGTTAAGATTCGATGGAATGCTCGTAGAGGACCCGAGTTCACCTGGGAGCATGAAGATCAGATGAAGAAGAAATACCCGCATCTATTTCCAGAAGATTCGTCAACACCTTCAACAGCTTAAAATTTCGGGACGAAATTTATTTAACGGGTAGGTACTGTAGTGACCCGAACTTTTCCATGTTTATATATATTAATTGAGATTGATATTTACATGACTAAATGTTTCCAACGTGTTAAGCAATCAAACTTGTTAAGACTTAATTAAATGAAAAAAGTTTCATATAGACAATTGATCACCCATGTTGACCGGCGATTCACGAACGTTACAAATTGTAAAAACTACATGTTGTGGTATATATATATATATATATATATATATATATATATATATATATATATATATATATATATATATATATATATATATATATATATATATATATATATATATATATATATATATATATATGGTTGACATAAGATTATGATGAATAAGTATCGCACTAAGTATATTAACAATGTGTGATATACATAAGAAATGAGATTACTAAGTTAAGAAACTCGAAATGATATATATAACGATTATCGTTATGATAACGTCTACTAAATACATATGTATCATATTAAGATATTGATACACTATATTTAACATGATAAAATGATATGTAAATATATCATTAAGTATGTTAACAATGAACTACATATGTAAAAACAAGACTACTAACCCAAGAATTACGAAACGAGACTTATATGTAACGATTATCGTTGTAACGATATTTTAATGTATATATCATATTAAGAGATATTCATACATCATAATATCATGATAATATAAAAATTTAACATCTCATTTGATATAATAAATGTTGGGTTAACAACATTAATTGAGATCGTTAACTTAAAGGTTTCAAAACAACACTTACATGTAACGACTAACGAAGACTTAACGACTCCATTAGAATGTATATACATGTTGTGTTTTGATATGTATTCTTACACTTTTGAAAGACTTCAAGACACATATCAAAGTACTTCTACTTAACAAAAATGCTTACAATTACATCCTCGTTCAGTTTCATCAACAATTCTACTCGTATGCACCCGTATTCGTACTCGTACAATACACAGCTTTTAGATGTATGTACTATTGGTATATACACTCCAATGATCAGATATTAGCAGCCCATGTGAGTCACCTAACACATATGGGAACCATCATTTGGCAACTAGCATGAAATATCTCCTAAAATTACAAAAATATTAGTAATCATTCATGACTTACTTACATGAAAACAAAATTACATATCCTTTATATCTAATCCATATACCAACGACCAAAAACACCTACAATCACTTTCATTCTTCAATTTTATTCATCTAATTGATCTCTCTCAAGTTCCATCTTCAAGTTCTAAGTGTTCTTCATAAATTCCATAAGTATAGTTTCATAAAAATCAAGAATACTTCCAAGTTTGCAAGTCTACTTCCAAACTTTCTAATCCATTCCAAGTAATCATCTAAGATCAAGGAACCTTTGTTATTTACCGTAGGTTATCTTTCTAATTCAAGGTAATATTCATATTCAAACTTTGATTCAATTTCTACAACTATAACAATCTTATTTCGAGTGAAAATCTTACTTGAACTGTTTTCGTGTCATGATTCTGTTTCAAGAACTTTCAAGCCATCCAAGGATCCTTTGAAGCTAGATCCATTTTTCTCATTTCTAGTGGTTTTATCCAGAAAACTTGAGGTAGTAATGATGTTCATAACATCATTCAATTCATACATATAAAGCTATCTTATTCGAAGGTTTAAACTTGTAATCACTAGAACATAGTTTAGTTAATTCTAAACTTGTTCGCAAACAAAAATTAATCCTTCTAACTTGACTTTTAAAATCAACTAAAACATGTTCTATATCTATATGATATGCTAACTTAATGATTTAAAACCTGGAAACACGATGAACACCATAAAATCGGATATACGCCGTCGTAGTGAAACCGGGGGCTGTTTTGGTTTGGATAATTAAAAACTTTGATAAACTTTGATTTAAAAGTTGTTCTTCTGAGAAAATAATTTTTCATATGAACATGAAACTATATCCACAAATCTTGGTTAAACTCAAAGTGAAAGTATGTTTTTCAAAATGGTCATCAAGATGTCGTTCTTTCGACGGAAATGACTACCTCTTTAGTAATTGACATGTAACTTAAATTTCTAACTATAAACCTATACTTTTTATATTTGGATTCTTAAATTAGAGTTCAATATGAAACCATATCAATTTGATTCACTCAAAAAGGATTTAAAATGAAGAAGTTATGGGTAAAATAAGATTGGATATTTTTGATCTTTTTAGCTACGGGAAATGTTTAACAAATCTATACAAATCATATCCTAGCTAACTTATATTGTATTATACATGTATTCTAATATATTATGTAATCTTGGGAAACCATAGACACGTATGCAAATGTTTTGACATATCATATCGACCCATGTATATATATTATTTGGAACAACCATAGACACTCTATATGCAGTAATATTGGAGTTAGCTATACAGGGTTGAGGTTGATTCCAAAAATATATATACTTTGAGTTGTGATCTAGCCTGAGACGGGTATACACTGAGTCGTGGATTGATTCAAGATAATATATATCGATTTATTTCTGTACATCTAACTGTGGACAATTAGTTGAAGGCTACTAACGAGGACAGCTGACTTAATACACTCAAATCTTTAAAACATAATAAAAATGGTTGTAATTATATTTTGATCATACTTTGATATATATGTACATATTTGTATAGGTTCGTGAATCGATCCGTGGCCAAGTCTTATTTCCGAGGAAGGAAATATCTGTGAAAGTGAGTTATAGTCCTACTTTTAAAATCTAATATTTTTGGGATGAGAATACATGCAGGTTTTATAAATGATTTACAAAATAGACACAAGTATGTGAAACTACATTTTATGGTTGAATTATCGAAATCGAATATGCCCCTTTTTATTAAATCTGGTAATCTAAGAATTAGGGAACAGACACCCTAATTGACGCGAATCCTAAAGATAGATCTATTGGGCCTAACAAACCCCATCCAAAGTACCGGATGCTTTAGTACTTCTAAATTTATATCATATCCGAAGGGTGTCCCGGAATGATGGGGATATTCTTATATATGCATCTTGTTAATGTCGATTACCAGGTGTTCACCATATGAATGATTTTTATCTCTATGTATGGGATGTGTATTGAAATATGAAATCTTGTGGTCTATTGTTACGATTTGATATATATAGGTTAAACCTATAACTCACCAACATTTTTGTTGACGTTTAAAGCATGTTTATTCTCAGGTGAATATTAAGAGCTTCCGCTGTTGCATACTAAAATAAGGACAAGATTTGGAGTCCATGTTTGTATGATATTGTGTAAAAACTGCATTCAAGAAACATATGTCGATATAATATATTTCTATTGTAAACCATTATGTAATGGTCGTGTGTAAACAGTATATTTTAGATTATCATTATTTGATAATCTACGTAATGTTTTTAAAACCTTTATTGATAAAATAAAGGTTATGGTTGTTTTAAAAATGAATGCAGTCTTTGAAAAACGTCTCATATAGAGGTTAAAATCTCGCAACGAAATCAATTAATATGGAACGTTTATAATCAATATGAACGGGACATTTCAATATCAACGCATCTATATATATTATTTAGAATCACCATAGACACTCTATATGCAGTAATGATCGAGTTCTCTATACAGGGTTGAGGTTGATTTTAAATAATATATATACTTTGAGTTGTGATCGAGTCTGAGACATGTACGCGGGTCATGATACGTATTAATTAATTCGAATATTATATATTAAACTATATATAAATTATTGGACTGTTAACTGTGGACTATCGACTGTGGACTAATAATAATTGGACAATTAAAATGAATTAAAATATTGATTATAACATATGAAACTAAACAATTCTTCAAGTTTGCCACTTGATTTCATCTTAAACCTCGTTTGTATCTCGACGATTACAATTTGCGTTCGAACCTTTCGTGATTCTTGAAAACACCTCAATCGAGAGGATGAACCAACCACACTTCAACTACGGAAGAAAAGATCGATGCATATAGTTATGCACCTGAAAACTCTCGGAAACTGAGTAAACATTTAACACATAGTTGTGCTAATTCCTTAGTGTTATTATTACTCAAAATAACTTAATAATTCCTTTCAAAGTAGCAAATTTTGTCACAGCTCCAACAAGACAATTTCGACTTTTTGTTCGAAACAACCTTATTATACCTTTGATATATATGCGTGCTCTTTTATTGTTACCGGGGAACCTTTCATATTCCACCATATTACCATCAGCGTTTAATCATCTAAAAACACAATTCTCCTGAAACCACCTTGGATTGATAACCGATGATTCAGATATCGTAGCATTAAATGCAGAGGAAACAGAAAAATGGTAGATGGTCTAAACGACCAAAAGTTTGATGATAAAGAAAAGAGTGTCAGGAACGCTCAATAGAAAATTTAGTTCTGAAAAACAGATTGAGCAAACCATGAAGGGACCAAGGTCAAATACAAGGACCATATCATATATTCAAAGAATCCAAGTGTATTCTGGATCCGATGAAACCTTCAACGAATATCTTACTCCGTACGCATGTTAAAATCTTGCGGAAAATTTTTCTTTATCAACTTTCGAACTTAGAAATTCCAAAATATTATCATAAATATTCTTGTTCGAAATTATATACCTCTTCGTGCTATCTATAATACATTATATTGGATATTCCTGTAAAATCTAAGTATAAACTATGAATGAATTCTGAAGTAGTGTTGGAAACTGAAGCATGAGTTAGTATAATATAATGACACTTGATCAACGTGATTATATTACAGTAAGTCATGTTGAGTTTCTAATGGAACGTGATGATTTACAGATCTTAACGTCATCATGTGCCATGTCACACGACTCTTACATTCTACCTAGTCTCCAAACATATTAAGAACATATCTTCTTGATAAATATATTTTTCAGGATATTCTGGTAACTTGACAAATCAAGATCGTGCTATTATAATCTCTCTTAGAACATTGGGCATGTTCATTCGAAATTCCATACCTACGAATTTTGTACCATTACTCGTTCGACTTAAAGTCGAGAAGAGAAAAACAAAAGTTTGAATTAAGGGCAAAAGAATAGAAGATGTGAGTTGTAAGGAAACGAAGGAGGTAGATTTATAGTAAAATATCTGACAGAGCCATCAAAACGGATGATCGCATTTAAAACAAAACCTAATTTTCTTAAATCCCGAAGAATCAAATCTTATATAGATTTCGAAGATTTTCATTAAATTCCTTGAATTTCGGAATTCAACCATGACTACGTCAAATGTTAAGATGAATCTGCACTTATTCATTTCACTCTTTTGTGATAGCTTCATTCGTGTTCTTCGAATAATCAAATTGTTTTATCTATATTAATCAATAATGATAAAACTCTATTTATCAACTCATAGTTATCATGAAAACATTTTTAGTGTTAGCCATGACCACCTCACTCAAATTTCAGGACAAAATTTCTTTAACGGGTAGGTACTGTGACGACCCGGAAATTTCTGACCAAATTTAAACTTAATCTTTATATGAATTCGACACGATAAGCAAAGTCTGTAATGTTGAGTCTCAAAATTTTAAAACTGTTTCAAATATTCAATTACCCTTTGACTGTCCCCGATGATTCACGAACCATTGCTTGTAAATGTGTGGATATATATAAATATGTGTATATATAAATATATGTATAATATATATATATATATAATGACATGAACATTAATAAACTATTATATACATTTATTGTTATAAATAAATATGTACAATAAAATACATTGTAATAAAAACTATTATTTTATATGTATATTTCTTGTATATATATATTGTTATGTTTAATTTAATTATTTAATACATATTTATTTGCATAGTAAATTTTGTTATTTAAAACTGTTTATATATATACATAGTATATATTAAATATAATTAATTTTGAGTTTAAATTCGGTTGACATTTAATTATTTCTAAAATAGGTCTAATATATATATATATATGAAGTTTTAAAATAAAAGTTGTTCCAAAATTTGAATAAAAAGATAATAGTTTTGATAAATATTTTTTTTACCTTTTCGAACTAAGTTTTTGTACTCCGTACATATAAATTGGAACAGAAAATAAATAATTTTCGAACCTTTTTGATCAGGTTTCAAACAGGTAATGAGTGAAATAATTAAATATGTTTAATCTAAAAATTTGAGATTTTTAGGGACACTTTTATACATTAACTGTTTAGCAATGGACACGATATGGCCATCCGGGATAAACTGTCTGTAGGAATATACAAATTAGAGACTGTTCTACTTACTGTTTACTTTATGAATTTTTCGTTAATCGAATCTTAATTATTTATATATATAATATATATACAAATATCTTAGGAGATAGATGCACTGCATCTCCACTCTTCCTTCTAAACAAAACCCATCAATCATATCTATTTATGTTTCGTTCATTACCACCATCACTGATTATCATCTCAACCGAACGCCACCTGCACTTTCATTAAATCATCGTCACCATAATTCACTTCACATCAAGCCAACACTAAAAACACCACCTTGTTTACTTGATTGTTGATCGACCACCATCAAACCTATCTAACTCGGTTTCCTTTCCTAAACACACCACCACCATTTAATCTCTCTCCTTAACTCGATCAAGAAACCACCAACACAAACCGTCTACCCATTTGCTTTATCAATGTTGTAAATATTAGAAATCATCAAACCCAACAAAACCGCCAACCATCTCTTGTTTCTTTCATTTATTAAAACACCACTTTCATCATTACAACACCCTTTTAAATCATGCAAGATAGAGATACACACACACACACACACACACACACACACACACACACACATATATATATATATATATATATATATATATATATATATATATATATATATATATATATATATATATATATATATATATATATATATATAAGGTGTGCGGTATATATATAAAAAAAAATTGGATTCCAATCTCTTGGACAAGGGTGGCCGACATCCAATAAGTTGGTCCACTTAATAATGATAATGAAACATTATGATAGAAATAGTGGATGAGGAGCGATGATGAGGTAATATCAACAAGTACATACGTTTTTATTTTTGTTCTCTGGCATTTCAGTATTAGGCTTGCAAACGGATTTATACAGTTCAAAACCATCCAAAAGTTAAACGGGTTTGGTATTTAATTAATGGACTATGATTATTAGTTTATTGGGCCATGTTTCCTAGGCTTATTGAGCCGAAATTCTTTTGTATTATCGGGCCGAGGCCCAACTGACTTATGGATGGGTTGAAACAGATCGATAAATAAATTTAGGTGATGGAATGATGAAAGTGATGATGACGAGCTTAGATGTAGGAAGAAGATGATGTTAAAAGATAATGAGTTGGTGATGTTGTAATAAAACAAGGATGTTAAAGAAAAAAGCAATTAATACGGGTTACATAGATTTAAAGCATGAATTAAAACATAAATGAATAAATGGAGCAGTGGTAAAGTGTGTTTGCATTATCCGAGAGGTCTCGGGTTCAAACCCAGGCGGTGGCGTCTATTTTTTTTTTTAAAAGCTTGTTTTGAGGTAGAACTCCTATTATTTATTATTACTATTATTATTATTATTGTTATTGTTGTTATTATTATTATTATTATCGTTATTATTTTTATTATTATCATAATTACAAGTATTATTATTAGTAGCATTATTATCATTATAGACATTAAAATAAATATTAGTATTATTATTATTTGTAAAATCATTATTTTTATAGTTATTATTATTATTAGTATTATCATTAATCAAAAATAACTTTTATTGCTATTATTGATATTATGTTACCAAATAAACATTTCGTATATAAAAATATACTTCTAGTAATATTACATATAAGTAAGTATTAATTACATTAACATTTTTATATGGATATTCATATATAACAAAATAAGTATTTTAATATAATATTAACCTGATATATATTAAGATAACTATATAAAAATTAGTCATTATAAATATATATACACAAATTAAATATATATAATATATAAAATAAGTTATAATATATGAAATCGTTCAATTACGATTATAGGTATTAATATATATACTTGATATACGTTCGTGAATCCGAGGTCAACCCTGCATTGTTCAGTTGTTAAATATCGTCATATGTATTTTTACTACAAAATACAGTATGGTGAGTTCATTTGATTCCCTTTTACTCTTTACATTTTTGGGACAGAGAATACATGCGCTACTTTTACAACTGCTTTATTAAATGCTTTTGAAATACATTTTGAACTGCAAATACATGAAATGCTTTTATAAATGTTTGACGAGATAGACACAAGCAAAACATTCCTCGAATGAATTATGTGGACGTGATAATTGCCACCATTGAATTATGTGGACGTGATAATTGCCACAATTGATATGAATATTTTTCCCCTGATTATTATTGCTTGGTAACCTAAGAATTAGGGAACATCACTAATTTTGAGAATTAGTGCATGCCTAATTGACGCGAATCCTAAAGGTAGCTACTGGGTTTAACACCCCCACCCAGAATGTTCACTAGACGAAAGGGCTAGTGGGCGTGGTGTTTAGTACTTTGAAGTTTATATGATTATTATACAGACGAGATGTTCTGTTTTGGGGATATTATTATGCGCATTATATGTTAAGGTCGGTTACCAAGCCAAGCTATAAAAGCAATGAAAAGTGAATGTTATGTATCGAGAGAATGATTTTATACACAGGTTATGTGTATGTTATTTTTGTGCACGAGATATGTGTACGGTTACTAAGAATTATGAAAAATGATTTCGTACACGAGAAAGGTGTACTGTATTTAAAAGATATCGCATGTACATTATAGGTGGGTATAGGATTCGGGCCCATTTGTACCATGCAGCATTTAAATCTTGTGGTCTATCAAAATTATGAATTTTATTGTTTTATGATAAACCTATGAACTCACCAACCTTTTAGTTGACACTTGAAAGCATGTTTATTCTCAGGTATTAAAGGAATCTTCCGCTGTGCATTTACTCATTTTAGAGATATTACTTGGAGTCATTCATGACATATTTCAAAAGACGTTGCATTCGAGTCATCGAGTTCATCAAGATTATTATTAAGTCAATTATAGTTGGATATATTATGAAATTATATGCATGCCGTCAACTTTTGATGTAAAGCAAGTTTGTCTTTTAAAAATGAATGCAATGTTTGTAAAATGTATCATATAGAGGTCAAGTACCTCGCGATGTAACCAAATGTAATGTATTCGTCCGGATGGATTAGGACGGGTCGTTTCATGTGGGATATTTAATATCGGCTAAAAAGTCATGTTTTTAACCCCGATATTAAGTCTCAAAAGCATAAAGTTCAAAACTTTGTCGGCAAAAGAATCGCTTTTTCGGTTAATTTGTAGGTAAAGTAATTTTGAAGACGATACTAGAAGAATTGAGAGAATCGAAGCTAAAAATGAAGATTCTAGAGCGAAAACGGTGAAAGACAAGAAATCAAGTTACGATCCAGGGGACCAGGCAAGCCAAACGCCTACCAAACGGCCTGCCTAGCTCACAAACGGCCTGCCAAACGGCCCAGTCAAACAGCCCCTGCAAACGGCTTACCCTGGCAAACGGCCCCTGCAAACGGCCTGCCAAACGGCCTGCCAGCCGTTTTCAGGCAAAATCTAAATCTATTTAAAGGCTTTTTGTCATCCAATTTCAACACACCTCTTTTCACTCTCTCACTACAATACAATTTCTCTCACTAGAGCTTTCAAAACCTTCTCACCTCCGAACGGAAAATTATGGACACGGAGGCGAACGCCGAAGATTGTAGGAGAGGTCTAGAGGATGTCAGCACTTGTAATGGTCCAGATCTCGTCTGTAAACGGTGAACGCTTTCCTTAATTTAATAAAATTATCTTAAGTTGCTTTCATCTTGTATGCTTATTTATCCGTTGCAAATGTTTATTATATATTGAATACTTTATCTGAAACGTATGCTATTGTTATGCTGAAATCTTGACGGTTTAGAAGTTTAATTTACGGATCACCCTTTTCGCTTATTCACGTGGCTATAACCTAGTATTAGGACTTGATCAACCCTAGGATACGGGTAAGTAGTTATGTATGCTTAACGTCACAATAGGAATATAGCACCTACGTACAAATAATCATTTATTCGTCAAAGAAGAGCTGCCCATTTAGGTTGTAGTTAGAGTAGACAATATAGAGTTCAGTGAACACTGGTCTACTTAGAAACATGATTCACGTCAGAAGCAACGTTCTTGAGATGTTGTAAGATGATCCGGGGTTGAATAAGTGATCGCAAAGGAGAGACCTCTAATCCAATTAGCAGTACCTTAGAATATCTAAGATTGCACATCTGTTAATGTTAAGGCATAACTTAGTATTAAGTGGTGGAATATTACTTTAGTTAGACCGACTAGGATTAAGAAAAGCTGAGACTTTCCTTTAGGGATATACCACTTTGTTCATGTACCTAAGATTCTATCCATAAGGTCGTTTAAACCCTCTAGGTTAACGTTAGGAGTAGGGATATCCGTCTTAGCCAGAATCTTCAAGGCCTAAACTCTTAGTGACAAATCAGTTAGGTGTAAAGCCTAGTTGATTGAGGTTTAGTGTTTATTCTAGGAAGTTAAACTCTTGTGATAATTCCCCATCAGAATTCTATTCTTCATACCTATCTATCTTTATCTTTATAGTTATACTAATATATTCGTAGTTAATATTAACCTATCACCACTTGTCACTAGGGTTAACTATATAGGCACTTTTGTCTAGGGCTGTAAATGAGCCGAGCTACTCGTGAGCTACTCGAGCTCGACTCGTTAAATGCTCGTTTCGAGCCGAGCTTAAACGAGCTCGAGCCCGAGTTCGAGCTTAAGTAAAGGCTCGTTTAATAAACGAGCCCGAGCTCGAGCTTTAGATGTCGAGCTCGTTTAAACTCGCGAGCCAACGAGCTTTTAATATATATATATATATATATATATATATATATATATATATATATATATATATATATATATATATATATATATTATGAGTAATTTATAAAAATGCATGCGTGTATTTATTTTTGTCTTCACCCAAGGCCAAATTCACTACTTTTCAGCTGCACACTTATCCATTTCGACGGTTTGGTTTTAATTGTAGTTTCAATCACCCTTAAGAATATCAATTTCAAAAAACCAACAGCCATTCAATTTTCAAAGAACCATCAATCCATCATTTCAACCACGTAACAAAAGAATTTCATGCACACTTTTACATTTTCACTTCATCTAATTTTTTTTTTTTTCGGTTGATTATGATATATTTCCGAACATCCATCTCCTAACATCTCTCTCTCTCTAGAAAACATCATTGATTCCCTTCGGTATAGAACACCAAATTTGGAGACTAGAGAGTAGAGACTTGGATCTGCTCGTTTACATTAAATCTCTTTTGTTTTTTTTTTTTTAAATAAACGAGCTTATATCGAGCCGAGCTCGAGCATTTCATATGAGTCACGAGCCGAGCTCGAGCTCATTTTCTAAAGCTCGAACCGAGCTGAGCTCGAGCTCGAGCTTTTAGAAACCCAAACGAGCCGAGCTCAAACACTACCAAGCTCGGGCTCGGCTCGGCTCGTTTACAGCCCTGCTTTTGTCCCACATTACTGGGCAAACATACAAAAATACGAATCTGAGTTATATTTACCACTTACTCGTTAAAAGGAAAACAAGTAGGTGAGTTATAGCTAGGAAACCCCAGCTAAATATAAATAATAAAACCATTACCCTCTTTTGGTAGTTAAAGCTGACGTGTTGCGACCTAACAACACCGCACAAATAAAACCGTCCATTTTGGCCATATCATCCATCAGGGTTATTAACTCAACCAGAGATTCCTCAGTGGAAATGGGAAGGTATTACAATGGACTTCATCACGAAACTGCCGAGAATGGTGGGAGGTTACGATACTATTTGGGTTATCGTGGATCGTCTCACTAAGTCAACACACTTCTTACCGATAAGAGAGACTGATAAGATGGAGAAGTTGGCTCAAGTATACATTAAGGAAGTCATCTCTATGTAACACCCTAGGCAAATCCCACATCGCCCACGAACATGAGTGATCATGGGATTATAAGGTAATACTCACGCTTAAATGACACAACACGTTTTGGGATCACAGGCTGAGTAGAAGTGTGAGTACGTTGTGGTTAAGCGTGCTCGGGCGAGAGCACTACCAGGATGGGTGACCTCCTGGGAAAGTGCTTCTCGTGTGTGGTCGCCAAGAAAAAGCCGTGCGCCTGCAGGCAAAGCGGACAATATTGTGGTCATGTTAAGCTGGGGTGTTACAGAATGGTATCAGAGCCACTCATGTGCCGTTGGGGGTGGTGGGGCAAACCTCATCGAGGACGATGAGTCCCTAAGGGGGGTGAATGTAACACCCTAGGCAAATCCCACATCGCCCACGAACATGAGTGATCATGGGATTATAAGGTAATACTCACGCTTAAATGACACAACGCGTTTTGGGATCACAGGCTGAGTAGAAGTGTGAGTACGTTGTGGTTAAGCGTGCTCGGGCGAGAGCACTACCAGGATGGGTGACCTCCTGGGAAAGTGCTTCTCGTGTGTGGTCGCCAAGAAAAAGCCGTGCGCCTGCGGGCAAAGCGGACAATATTGTGGTCATGTTAAGCTGGGGTGTTACAGAATGATTAAAAACGTTCCATATTAATTGATTTCGTTGCGAGATTTTGACCTCTATATGAGACGTTTTTCAAAGACTGCATTCATTTTAAAACAAACCATAACCTTTATTTCATCAATAAAGGTTTAAAAAGCTTTACGTAGATTATCAAATAATGATAATCTAAAACATCCTGTTTACACATGATCATTACATAATGGTTTACAATACAAATATGTTACAACAAAATAAGTTTCTTGAATGCAGTTTTTACACAATATCATACAAGCATGGACTCCAAATCTCGTCCTTATTTAAGTATGCGACAGCGGAAGCTCTTAATAATCACCTGAGAATAAACATGCTTAAAACGTCAACAAAAATGTTGGTGAGTTATAGGTTTAACCTATATATATCAAATCATAATAATAGACCACAAGATTTCATATTTCAATACACATCCCATACATAGAGATAAAAATCATTTATATGGTGAACACCTGGTAACCGACATTAACAAGATGCATATATAAGAATATCCCCATCATTCCGGGACACCCTTCGGATATGATATAAATTTCGAAGTACTAAAGCATCCGATACTTTGGATGGGGTTTGTTAGGCCCAATAGATCTATCTTTAGGATTCGCGTCAATTAGGGTGTCTGTTCCCTAATTCTTAGATTACCAGACTTAATAAAAAGGGGCATATTCGATTTCGATAATTCAACCATAGAATGTAGTTTCACGTACTTGTGTCTATTTTGTAAATCATTTATAAAACTTGCATGTATTCTCATCCCAAAAATATTAGATTTTAAAAGTGGGACTATAACTCACTTTCACAGATTTTTACTTCGTCGGGAAGTAAGACTTGGCCACTGGTTGATTCACGAACCTATAACAATATATACATATATATCAAAGTATGTTCAAAATATATTTACAACACTTTTAATATATTTTGATGTTTTAAGTTTATTAAGTCAGCTGTCCTCGTTAGTAACCTACAACTAGTTGTCCACAGTTAGATGTACAGAAATAAATCGATAAATATTATCTTGAATCAATCCACGACCCAGTGTATACGTATCTCAGTATTGATCACAACTCAAACTATATATATTTTGGAATCAACCTCAACCCTGTATAGCTAACTCCAACATTCACATATAGAGTGTCTATGGTTGTTCCGAAATATATATAGATGTGTCGACATGATAGGTCGAAACATTGTATACGTGTCTATCATATCTCAAGACTACATAATATACAATACAAGTTGATTAAGTTATGGTTGGAATAGATTTGTTACCAATTTTCACGTAGCTAAAATGAGAAAAATTATCCAATCTTGTTTTACCCATAACTTCTTCATTTTAAATCCGTTTTGAGTGAATCAAATTGCTATGGTTTCATATTGAACTCTATTTTATGAATCTAAACAGAAAAAGTATAGGTTTATAGTCGGAAAAATAAGTTACAAGTCGTTTTTGTAAAGGTAGTCATTTCAGTCGAAAGAACGACGTCTAGATGACCATTTTAGAAAACATACTTCCACTTTGAGTTTAACCATAATTTTTGGATATAGTTTCATGTTCATAATAAAAATAATTTTCTCAGAATAAAAACTTTTAAATCAAAGTTTATCATAGTTTTTAATTAACTAACCCAAAACAGCCCGCGGTGTTACTACGACGGCGTAAATCCGGTTTTACGGTATTTTTCGTGTTTCCAGGTTTTAAATCATTAAGTTAGCATATCATATAGATATAGAACATGTATTTAGTTGATTTTAAAAGTCAAGTTAGAAGGATTAACTTTTGTTTGCGAACAAGTTTAGAATTAACTAAACTATGTTCTAGTGATTACAAGTTTAAACCTTCGAATAAGATAGCTTTATATGTATGAATCGAATGATGTTATGAACATCATTACTACCTTAAGTTCCTTGAATAAACCTACTGGAAAAGAGAAAAATGGATCTAGCTTCAACGGATCCTTGGATGGCTCGAAGTTCTTGAAGCAGAATCATGACACGAAAACAAGTTCAAGTAAGATCATCACTTGAAATAAGATTGTTATAGTTATAGAAATTGAACCAAAGTTTGAATATGATTATTACCTTGTATTAGAATGATAACCTACTGTAAGAAACAAAGATTTCTTGAGGTTGGATGATCACCTTACAAGATTGGAAGTGAGCTAGCAAACTTGAAAGTATTCTTGATTTTATGTAACTAGAACTTGTAGAATATATGAAGAACACTTAGAACTTGAAGATAGAACTTGAGAGAGATCAATTAGATGAAGAAAATTGAAGAATGAAAGTGTTTGTAGGTGTTTTTGGTCGTTGGTGTATGGATTAGATATAAAGGATATGTAATTTTGTTTTCATGTAAATAAGTCATGAATGATCACTCATATTTTTGTAATTTTATGAGATATTTCATGCTAGTTGCCAAATGATGGTTCCCACATGTGTTAGGTGACTCACATGGGCTGCTAAGAGCTGATCATTGGAGTGTATATACCAATAGTACATACATCTAAAAGCTGTGTATTGTACGAGTACGAATACGGGTGCATACGAGTAGAATTGTTGATGAAACTGAACGAGGATGTAATTGTAAGCATTTTTGTTAAGTAGAAGTATTTTGATAAGTGTATTGAAGTCTTTCAAAAGTGTATAAATACATATTAAAACACTACATGTATATACATTTTAACTGAGTCGTTAAGTCATCGTTAGTCGTTACATGTAAGTGTTGTTTTGAAACCTTTAAGTTAACGATCTTGTTAAATGTTGTTAACCCAATGTTTATAATATCAAATGAGATTTTAAATTATTATATTATCATGATATTATCATGTATGAATATCTCTTAATATGATATATATACATTAAATGTCTTTACAACGATAATCGTTACATATATGTCTCGTTTAAAAATCATTAAGTTAGTAGTCTTGTTTTTACATATGTAGTTCATTGTTAATATACTTAATGATATGTTTACTTACCATAGTATCATGTTAACTATATATATATCCATATATATGTCATCATATAGTTTTTACAAGTTTTAACGTTCGTGAATCACCGGTCAACTTGGGTGGTCAATTGTCTATATGAAACATATTTCAATTAATCAAGTCTTAACAAGTTTGATTGCTTAACATGTTGGAAACATTTAATCATATAAATATCAATCTCAATTAATATATATAAACATGGAAAAGTTCGGGTCACTACAGTACCTACCCGTTAAATAAATTTCGTCCCGAAATTTTAAGCTGTTGAAGGTGTTGACGAATCTTCTGGAAATAGATGCGGGTATTTCTTCTTCATCTGATCTTCACGCTCCCAGGTGAACTCGGGTCCTCTATGAGCATTCCATCGAACCTTAACAATTGGTATCTTATTTTGCTTAAGTCTTTTAACCTCACGATCCATTATTTCGACGGGTTCTTCGATGAATTGAAGTTTTTCGTTGATTTGGATTTCATCTAACGGAATAGTGAGATCTTCTTTAGCAAAACATTTCTTCAAATTCGAGACGTGGAAAGTGTTATGTACAGCCGTGAGTTGTTGAGGTAACTCAAGTCGGTAAGCTACTGGTCCGACACGATCAATAATCTTGAATGGTCCAATATACCTTGGATTTAATTTCCCTCGTTTACCAAATCGAACAACGCCTTTCCAAGGTGCAACTTTAAGCATGACCATCTCTCCAATTTCAAATTCTATATCTTTTCTTTTAATGTCAGCGTAGCTCTTTTGTCGACTTTGGGCGGTTTTCAACCGTTGTTGAATTTGGATGATCTTCTCAGTAGTTTCTTGTATAATCTCCGGACCCGTAATCTGTCTATCCCCCACTTCACTCCAACAAATCGGAGACCTGCACTTTCTACCATAAAGTGCTTCAAACGGCGCCATCTCAATGCTTGAATGGTAGCTGTTGTTGTAGGAAAATTCTGCTAACGGTAGATGTCGATCCCAACTGTTTCCGAAATCAATAACACATGCTCGTAGCATGTCTTCAAGCGTTTGTATCGTCCTTTCGCTCTGCCCATCAGTTTATGGATGATAGGCAGTACTCATGTCTAGACGAGTTCCTAATGCTTGCTGTAATGTCTGCCAGAATCTTGAAATAAATCTGCCATCCCTATCAGAGATAATAGAGATTGGTATTCCATGTCTGGAGACGACTTCCTTCAAATACAGTCGTGCTAACTTCTCCATCTTGTCATCTTCTCTTATTGGCAGGAAGTGTGCTGATTTGGTGAGACGATCAACTATTACCCAAATAGTATCAAAACCACTTGCAGTCCTTGACAATTTAGTGATGAAATCCATGGTAATGTTTTCCCATTTCCATTCCGGGATTTTGGGTTGTTGAAGTAGACCTGATGGTTTCTGATGCTCAGCTTTGACCTTAGAACACGTCAAACATTCTCCTACGTATTTAGCAACATCGGCTTTCATACCCGGCCACCAAAAATGTTTCTTGAGATCCTTGTACATCTTCCCAGTTCCAGGATGTATTGAGTATCTGGTTTTATGAGCTTCTCTAAGTACCATTTCTCTCATATCTCCAAATTTTGGTACCCAAATCCTTTCAGCCCTATACCGGGTTCCGTCTTCCCGAATATTAAGATGCTTCTCCGATCCTTTGGGTATTTCATCCTTTAAATTTCCCTCTTTTAAAACTCCTTGTTGCGCCTCCTTTATTTGAGTAGTAAGGTTATTATGAATCATTATATTCATAGATTTTACTCGAATGGGTTCTCTGTCCTTCCTGCTCAAGGCATCGGCTACCACATTTGCCTTCCCCGGGTGGTAACGAATCTCAAAGTCGTAATCATTCAATAATTCAATCCACCTACGCTGCCTCATATTCAGTTGTTTCTGATTAAATATGTGTTGAAGACTTTTGTGGTCGGTATATATAATACTTTTGACCCCATATAAGTAGTGCCTCCAAGTCTTTAATGCAAAAACAACCGCGCCTAATTCCAAATCATGCGTCGTATAATTTTGTTCGTGAATCTTCAATTGTCTAGACGCATAAGCAATCACCTTCGTTCGTTGCATTAATACACAACCGAGACCTTGCTTTGATGCGTCACAATAAATCACAAAATCATCATTCCCTTCAGGCAATGACAATATAGGTGCCGTAGTTAGCTTTTTCTTCAATAACTGAAACGCTTTCTCTTGTTCATCATTCCATTCAAATTTCTTCCCTTTATGCGTTAATGCAGTCAAGGGTTTTGCTATTCTGGAAAAGTCTTGGATGAACCTTCTGTAGTAACCAGCTAGTCCTAAAAATTGGCGTATGTGTTTCGGAGTTTTCGGGGTTTCCCACTTTTCAACAGTTTCTATCTTTGCCGGATCCACCTTAATACCTTCTTTGTTCACTATGTGACAGAGGAATTGAACTTCTTCCAACCAAAATGCACACTTTGAAAACTTAGCGTACAGTTTTTCTTTCCTCAATACTTCTAGCACTTTTCTCAAATGTTCTTCGTGCTCTTGATCATTCTTTGAGTAAATAAGTATGTCATCGATGAAAACAATGACAAACTTGTCAAGATATGGCCCACACACTCGGTTCATAAGGTCCATGAACACAGCTGGTGCGTTAGTCAATCCAAACGGCATAACCATAAACTCGTAATGACCAGAACGCGTCCTGAAAGCAGTCTTTGGAATATCATCTTCTTTCACCCGCATTTGATGATACCCGGAACGTAAGTCAATCTTTGAATAAACAGATGAGCCTTGTAGTTGATCAAATAAGTCAGTGATTCTCGGTAGTGGGTAGCGGTTCTTGATGGTAAGTTTGTTCAACTCTCGGTAGTCGATACACAACCTGAATGTACCATCTTTCTTCTTGACAAACAAAACAGGAGCTCCCCACGGTGATGTGCTTGGTTGAATGAAACCACGCTCTAAAAGTTCTTGTAATTGGCTTTGCAGTTCTTTCATCTCGCTGGGTGCGAGTCTGTAAGGAGCACGAGCTATTGGTGCAGCTCCTGGTACAAGATCTATTTGAAATTCAACGGATCGATGTGGGGGTAATCCCGGTAATTCTTTCGGAAATACATCGGGAAATTCTTTTGCAATGGGAACATCATTGATGCTCTTTTCTTCAGTTTGTACTTTCTCGATGTGTGCTAGAACAGCATAGCAACCTTTTCTTATTAGTTTTTGTGCCTTCAAATTACTAATAAGATGTAGCTTCGTGTTGCCCTTTTCTCCGTACACCATTAAGGGTTTTCCTTTTTCTCGTATAATGCGAATTGCATTTTTGTAACAAACGATCTCTGCTTTCACTTCTTTCAACCAGTCCATACCGATTATCACATCAAAACTCCCTAACTCTGCTGGTATCAAATCAATCTTAAATGTTTCGCTAACCAGTTTAATTTCTCGATTCCGACATATATTATCTGCTGAAATTAATTTACCATTTTCTAATTCGAGTAAAAATTTACTATCCAAAGGCGTCAATGGACAACTTAATTTAGCACAAAAATCTCTACTCATATAGCTTCTATCCGCACCCGAATCAAATAAAACGTAAGCAGATTTATTGTCAATAAGAAACGTACCCGTAACAAGCTCCGGGTCTTCCTGTGCCTCTGTCGCATTAATATTGAAAACTCTTCCGCGGCCTTGTCCATTCGTGTTCTCCTGGTTCGAGCAATTTCTAATAATGTGGCCCGGTTTTCCACATTTATAACAAACTACATTGGCATAACTTGCTCCGACACTACTTGCGCCGCCATTACTCGTTCCGACACCATTTGTTCCTTTTGTTCTATTAACCCCTGGTCCGTAGACCTCACACTTCGCCGCGCTATGACCATTTCTTTTACACTTGTTGCAAAATTTGGTGCAGAACCCCGAGTGATACTTTTCACACCTTTGGCATAGCTGCTTCTGATTGTTGTTGTTGTTGCGGTTATTATTGTTGTTGGGATGATTGTTGTAGTTGCTGTTGTTGTTGTTGTTATTTTTGTTGTTGTTGGGCCGTTTGTTGTAGTTGCGATTGATGTTGCGATTGTTGGGATAATTGTTGCGATTATTGTTGTAATTGCTGTTGTTGCTGTATTGGTGATTCTTATCACCGTTTTCCTCCCAATTTCTTCAATCTGGTTCACTAGTTTGTGAGCCATTCTACATGCCTGTTGTATGGAGGCGGGCTCGTGTGAACTTATATCTTCTTGGATTCTTTCCGGTAATCCTTTCACAAACGCGTCGATCTTCTCTTCCTCATCTTCAAACGCTCCCGGACACAATAGGCACAATTCTGTGAATCATCTTTCGTATGTGGTAATATCAAATCCTTGGGTTCGTAACCCTCTAAGTTCTGTCTTGAGCTTATTGACCTCGGTTCTGGGACGGTACTTCTCGTTCATTAAGTGCTTGAATGCTGACCACGGTAGTGCGTACGCATCGTCTTGTCCCACTTGCTCTAGATAGGTATTCCACCATGTTAACGCAGAACCTGTGAAGGTATGCGTAGCGTACTTCACTTTGTCCTCTTCAGTACACTTACTTATGGCAAACACCGATTCGAGCTTCTCGGTCCACCGTTTCAATCCGATCGGTCCTTCGGTTCCATCAAATTCCAAAGGTTTGCAGGCAGTGAATTCTTTGTAGGTGCATCCTACACGATTTCCTGTACTGCTAGATCCAATGTTATTGTTGGTATGTAGCGCAGCCTGTACTGCGGCTATGTTTGAAGCTAGAAAAGTACGGAATTCCTCTTCATTCATATTCACGGTGTGTCGAGTAGTCGGTGCCATTTCCTTCAAAATAGTCAAATGGAACAAGTTAATCATACAGAATATTAAGAGTAGTTAATAGTATTTCGTAGCATAATATGAACTCATTTATAAAAGCTTTTTCTTCATATTAGCGTTTTATAAGTTTAAATTCGGGTAGTACCTACCCGTTAAGTTCATACTTAGTAGCTAATATACAATTCAACTACTACAATTCTATATGAAAAACTGATTATAATAATATTTCGCGTTCAAACTTTTACACAATATTTTACAAACTTACAATACCGCTTATTTTACATATAGCATGAAATATAGCACACAATAAATTTGATACAAGATGGTTGTGAAGATAATTCTAGCTAGTACACAAGTCGTTCAGCAAAGGCAATAAAGACACGTAATTCATACGTCCAGAAACAAGTCATGCATTCTGGTTTTACTAGGATTACTTCCCATCCTTGGTCTTGTGGAACATAACCATTATGGCCGTTGATAAGACATCGTGTTGTAACGTCGTCAAAGGGACGAGGGTTATGTAATGTCCAACAGTCCCGTAACAATCTAAAAACTTCATTTCTTACCCCAATTACCGACTCCGTCACTTGTGGGAACGTTTTGTTTAATAGTTGTAGCCCGATGTTCTTGTTCTCACTTTGGTGAGAAGCGAACATTACTAATCCGTAAGCATAACATGCTTCTTTATGTTGCATGTTAGCCGCTTTTTCTAAATCACGAAGTCCAATATTCGGATATTTTGAGTCAAAATAATTTCTTAACCCATTGCGTAAAATACCATTTGGGTTCCCCGCAATATATGCGTCAAAGTAAACACATCGTAACTTATGGATTTCCCAATGTGATATCCCCCATCTTTCGAACGAAAGCCTTTTATAAACCAAGGCATTCTTGGAACGTTCTTCGAATGTCTTACAAACTGATCTCACCTTAAATAGTTGTGCCGAAGAATTCTGACCGACTCTAGACAAGATTTCATCAATCATGTCTCCGGGTAGGTCTCTTAAAATATTGGGTTGTCTATCCATTTTGTGTTTTTATACTGTAAAATAGACAAGAGTTAGATTCATAAAAAAAATACTTATTAATACAAGCAATTTTTACATATATCATAAAGCATAAGCACACTATATTACATATATTACACCACACGAATACAACTATCTTATTCCGACTCGCTTGTTTCTTCTTCTTCTTCGGTTTTGGTTCGTTTTGCCAAGTTTCTAGGGATATATGATGTTCCCCTAATATGAGCCGTCGTTTTCCACATTGGTTTAGAAAAATCTGGTGGTTTAGAGGTTCCCGGGTCATTGTTACAACTTAAGGACTTCGGGGGTTGACGATACATATAAAGTTCATCGGGGTTGGAATTAGATTTCTCTATTTTTATGCCCTTTCCCTTATTATTTTCTTTTGCCTTTTTAAATTCAGTTGGGGTAATTTCTATAACATCATCGGAATTCTCGTCGGAATCCGATTCATCGGAGAATTGGTAATCCTCCCAATATTTTGCTTCCTTGGCGGAAACACCATTGACCATAATTAACCTTGGTCGGTTGGTTGAGGATTTTATTTTACTTAACCGTTTTATTATTTCTCCCACCGGTTCTATTTCTTCATCCGGTTCCGATTCTTCTTCCGGTTCCGATTCTTCTTCCGGTTCCGACTCTTCTTCCGGTTCCTCTTCGGGAACTTGTGAATCAGTCCACGAATCATTCCAATTTACATTTGACTCTTCATTATTATTAGGTGAGTCAATGGGACTTGTTCTAGAGGTAGACATCTATCACATAATATCAAACGCGTTAAGAGATTAATATATCACATAATATTCACATGTTAAAAATATATAGTTTCCAACAAAATTTGTTAAGCAATCATTTTTCAGGTAAACACGGTCGAAGTCCAGACTCACTAATGCATCCTAACAAACTCGATAAGACACACTAATGCAAAATTCTGGTTCTCTAAGACCAACGCTCTGATACCAACTGAAATGTCCCGTTCTTATTGATTAAAAACGTTCTATATTAATTGATTTCGTTGCGAGATTTTGACCTCTATATGAGACGTTTTTCAAAGACTGCATTCATTTTAAAACAAACCATAACCTTTATTTCATCAATAAAGGTTTAAAAAGCTTTACGTAGATTATCAAATAATGATAATCTAAAACATCCTGTTTACACGTGACCATTACATAATGGTTTACAATACAAATATGTTACAACAAAATAAGTTTCTTGAATGCAGTTTTTACACAATATCATACAAGCATGGACTCCAAATCTCGTCCTTATTTAAGTATGCGACAGCGGAAGCTCTTAATAATCACATGAGAATAAACATGCTTAAAACGTCAACAAAAATGTTGGTGAGTTATAGGTTTAACCTATATATATCAAATCATAATAATAGACCACAAGATTTCATATTTCAATACACATCCCATACATAGAGATAAAAATCATTTATATGGTGAACACCTGGTAACCGACATTAACAAGATGCATATATAAGAATATCCCCATCATTCCGGGACACCCTTCGGATATGATATAAATTTCAAAGTACTAAAGCATCCGATACTTTGGATGGGGTTTGTTAGGTCCAATAGATCTATCTTTAGGATTCGCGTCAATTAGGGTGTCTGTTCCCTAATTCTTAGATTACCAGACTTAATAAAAAGGGGCATATTCGATTTCGATAATTCAACCATAGAATGTAGTTTCACGTACTTGTGTCTATTTTGTAAATCATTTATAAAACTTGCATGTATTCTCATCCCAAAAATATTAGATTTTAAAAGTGGGACTATAACTCACTTTCACAGATTTTTACTTCGTCGGGAAGTAAGACTTGGCCACTGGTTGATTCACGAACCTATAACAATATATACATATATATCAAAGTATGTTCAAAATATATTTACAACACTTTTAATATATTTTGATGTTTTAAGTTTATTAAGTCAGCTGTCCTCGTTAGTAACCTACAACTAGTTGTCCACAGTTAGATGTACAGAAATAAATCGATAAATATTATCTTGAATCAATCCACGACCCAGTGTATACATATCTCAGTATTGATCACAACTCAAACTATATATATTTTGGAATCAACCTCAACCCTGTATAGCTAACTCCAACATTCACATATAGAGTGTCTATGGTTGTTCCGAAATATATATAGATGTGTCGACATGATAGGTCGAAACATTGTATACGTGTCTATCGTATCTCAAGACTACATAATATACAATACAAGTTGATTAAGTTATGGTTGGAATAGATTTGTTACCAATTTTCACGTAGCTAAAATGAGAAAAATTATCCAATCTTGTTTTACCCATAACTTCTTCATTTTAAATCCGTTTTGAGTGAATCAAATTGCTATGGTTTCATATTGAACTCTATTTTATGAATCTAAACAGAAAAAGTATAGGTTTATAGTCGGAAAAATAAGTTACAAGTCATTTTTGTAAAGGTAGTCATTTCAGTCGAAAGAACGACGTCTAGATGACCATTTTAGAAAACATACTTCCACTTTGAGTTTAACCATAATTTTTGGATATAGTTTCATGTTCATAATAAAAATAATTTTCTCAGAATAACAACTTTTAAATTAAAGTTTATCATAGTTTTTAATTAACTAACCCAAAACAGCCCGCGGTGTTACTACGACGGCGTAAATCCGGTTTTACGGTGTTTTTCGTGTTTCCAGGTTTTAAATCATTAAGTTAGCATATCATATAGATATAGAACATGTGTTTAGTTGATTTTAAAAGTCAAGTTAGAAGGATTAACTTTTGTTTGCGAACAAGTTTAGAATTAACTAAACTATGTTCTAGTTATTACAAGTTTAAACCTTCGAATAAGATAGCTTTATATGTATGAATCGAATGATGTTATGAACATCATTACTACCTTAAGTTCCATGAATAAACCTACTGGAAAATAGAAAAATGGATCTAGCTTCAACGGATCCTTGGATGGCTCGAAGTTCTTGAAGCAGAATCATGACACGAAAACAAGTTCAAGTAAGATCATCACTTGAAATAAGATTGTTATAGTTATAGAAATTGAACCAAAGTTTGAATATGATTATTACCTTGTATTAGAATGATAACCTACTGTAAGAAACAAAGATTTCTTGAGGTTGGATGATCACCTTACAAGATTGGAAGTGAGCTAGCAAACTTGAAAGTATTCTTGATTTTATGTAACTAGAACTTGTAGAATATATGAAGAACACTTAGAACTTGAAGATAGAACTTGAGAGAGATCAATTAGATGAAGAAAATTGAAGAATGAAAGTGTTTGTAGGTGTTTTTGGTCGTTGGTGTATGGATTAGATATAAAGGATATGTAATTTTGTTTTCATGTAAATAAGTCATGAATGATCACTCATATTTTTGTAATTTTATGAGATATTTCATGCTAGTTGCCAAATGATGGTTCCCACATGTGTTAGGTGACTCACATGGGCTGCTAAGAGCTGATCATTGGAGTGTATATACCAATAGTACATACATCTAAAAGCTGTGTATTGTACGAGTACGAATACGGGTGCATACGAGTAGAATTGTTGATGAAACTGAACGAGGATGTAATTGTAAGCATTTTTGTTAAGTAGAAGTATTTTGATAAGTGTATTGAAGTCTTTCAAAAGTGTATAAATACATATTAAAACAATACATGTATATAAATTTTAACTGAGTCGTTAAGTCATCGTTAGTCGTTACATGTAAGTGTTGTTTTGAAACCTTTAAGTTAACGATCTTGTTAAATGTTGTTAACCCAATGTTTATAATATCAAATGAGATTTTAAATTATTATATTATCATGATATTATCATGTATGAATATCTCTTAATATGATATATATACATTAAATGTCTTTACAACGATAATCGTTACATATATGTCTCGCTTAAAAATCATTAAGTTAGTAGTCTTGTTTTTACATATGTAGTTCATTGTTAATATACTTAATGATATGTTTACTTACCATAGTATCATGTTAACTATATATATATATATCCATATATATGTCATCATATAGTTTTTACAAGTTTTAACGTTCGTGAATCACCGGTCAACTTGGGTGGTCAATTGTCTATATGAAACATATTTCAATTAATCAAGTCTTAACAAGTTTGATTGCTTAACATGTTGGAAATATTTAATCATGTAAATATCAATCTCAATTAATATATATAAACATGGAAAAGTTCGGGTCACTACACTCTAGACATGGAGTACCTATATCCATTATATCCGATCGCGACATCAGATTCACTTCTAGATTCTGGCAGGCATTACAGCAAGCCATGGGGACTCGTTTAAATATGAGTACAGCATATCACCCCCAGACAGATGGACAAAGTGAACGAACTATTCAAACTCTAGAGGACATGTTGCGAGCATGTGTCATTGATTTCGGAAACGGATGGGATAAGTACTTACCACTAGCTGAGTTCTCATACAATAATAGCTACCATACGAGCATTAAAGCTGCACCTTTCGAATCGTTGTATGGAAGGAAGTGTAGATCTCCCGTATGTTGGAGCGAATTGGGGGATAGTCAGTTGACAGGTCTTGGGATTATTCAGGAGACAACGGAGAAAGTACTACAGATTCAGGAACGATTGAGAACGTCTCGAAGTCGTCAAAAGAGTTACGCCGATGTTAGACGGAAAGATTTAGAATTTCAAGTTGGCGATAAAGTCATGCTTAAAGTATCACCTTGGAAGGGTGTTATTCGGTTCGAGAAACGAGGTAAATTGAGTCCTAGATATCTTGGACCATTTGAGATAACTGAAAGAGTTGGACCAGTGGCTTACAGATTGAAACTGCCACAAGCACTCAGTGGTATACACAACACTTTCCACGTATCCAACCTGAAGAAGTGCTTAGCCGACGAGAATTTGATTATTCCTTTAGAGGAACTACGTATCGATGACAAACTTCATTTCATTGAAGAACCTGTCGAAGTCTTGGGCCGTGAGGTCAAACAGTTAAAGCAAAGCAGAATTCCTATCGTTAAGGTTCGGTGGAATGCGAGAAGAGGACCAGAGTTCACGTGGGAGCGTGAAGATCAAATGAGACAAAAGTACCCGCAACTGTTTCTGGAAGAAACTACTTCAGTGGACGTTCACTAAAATTTCGGGACGAAATTTTCAATAACAGGTGGGTAATGTAACAACCCTGCTTTTTCCGTCACTTTCGTTAACTTTCTATTAGTTGTTTTAACGACGATTACTTGACGTTTTATGTGGTTATGTGTAATAAATACATACTTGATCCTTGGAGGGTTACGATAATTAATATGGGTTAGTATTAATTTGAAAATATATTTTGGATAAAGAAATACGATAAAAACGATACGGTTTGGATAACTACCTTTTGAACAACGAAACGCTCGGGTTTATTTTAATAATTATTAACTTTTTAAAAATATTTAATTTATTGGGATTTTGATAAATTAAACGTTTGGTTGTATTTTAACGATCGGTTTAGCGTTACGGGCCTTCGGTACGTCTAAACGGCACTTGAAACGAGCCACGAGCACAATGAATTGGACAGCACGAGCCCGGGATATCCCCTCGGGCCCCATTCGGCTGAACCCACCCTCACACCCCCTTGTATTTCTAATATGGGCCACTTACTTGCTTAATCCATGACTTAATTTGATTTAGGCCCTAATTAGTTATACTTAGCAAGCAATTATTGGAAACGCTTCTCACACACAAACACAGTTGACATTTGTTTTGGCTCCCTGCTCCCTCTTGGCCGTCATTCTCCATCACCACCCAACATCATCAAAAACTAATTGTTAGATTAAACCTTCAACACGAGAATTGTAATTCACATCGTCCTCTACGCGTGGGTATAATTATTTTCGCGATCAAAGGTATAATCACATGAACCCTAGCTTTAAAAATTCTGATTTCATAAGTGATGTCGTAGCGTGGGGGTACGTGATAGTATTATATTTTACTACGAAATACGTTACAAATTACACAAGTTTTAATTATTTATTTACAAATGGGATATACCTAAACCTTGCTACAACACTATAGGCAGTGTACCTAATCGTAGAGTAGTATAGTTTTTAGTAAGTCCGGTTCGTTCCACAGGGAGACGGTTACACTATATTTTTAAACAACTATATTTGTACAAAAATATATAAATATATATATAATAATATATGAAAGGGGGGTTTACCGTTTAATGACCGGTTTGTCGATTTTATATTTTAAGCGAAGCGTAAAGTAAATTTAATTAACAAAAAATATAAATGACGAATAATTAAAGGTTCGATGAAATATAAAATAAAATAATTATGCATATTTAAACTTCCGTAATCATGATATTTGACGTGTTGATTTTAATTTTATGCCCATGGGTTAATTGTCCTTTGTCCTGGATTATTTAATATGTCCGTCTGGTTTTTGTCCATAACAATCCATCAGTCATAAATATAAAGTGCGAGTATCCTCGTCAAATTATCCTTATACCCGAAGTTAAATATTCCAACTAATTGGGGACTTAAACTGTAACAAGGTTTTAATACTTTGTTTAATAATTACATCAGGATATCGACTGCGTGTAACCCAAGGTTTTAATACTTTGTTAACAATTACGCCAAGTGTCCTTGTACATAATTTTACCCCTGTTTTAATAATTCCATAGACTATTAATCCATTCCCGTGTCCGGTTAAATGAACGATTATTCGTACATATAAATACCCCGCCCATCGTGTCCGATCGAGTGTATATGGTTATTTATAGGGACGTCCAATTGTAAATCTTTATATTAAAATTAACAAACTATCATTTAGTTAAACAAATATAAAGCCCATTAATAGCCCATAGTCTAATTTCCACAAGTGTCGTTCTTTTGTCCAAACCCCAATTATGGTACAAAGCCCAATTACCCAATTTTAGTATTTTAGCCCAACATCATGATTACTTCGTCTTAAATAAGCATAATAATAACTTAAGTACGAGACATTAATTTAAAAAGGAGAACATAGCTTACATTGATTATTTATCGCGTAGTGGTACACGGACAGAATTTCGACTTCAAAAACCCGTAAAATAACCTTTACATAACCCGAACTAATCTAATATAAAACTACCCTATACTATATATATATATATATATATATATATATATATATATATATATATATATATATATATATATATATATATATATATATATATATATATATATATATATATATTATATATATTTATTTATTATTTAGTATTATTATTATTTATCTTTTTTTTTATCGAACGAATGCATGGTCTTTTATAGGCGTTTTGATTTCTGACAGCTCCGCGAGTCGTGGAGTTTTTGGCCTTCAAACTCCGCGAGTCGTGGAGTTTGAAAATCCAGCTCAGGATCCTTTGTCTCATAGCTTGTCGACATAATAAATATATAAATATAAAATATAAATAATTAATATAATTATTTATATATTATATTATATTCTTGTGCATAACTGACTTGTAATTTTTGGTCCGTTGCGTCGGGCGTTGATAGTTGACTCATGTCCCGGTTCCGGATTTTCGAACGTCCTTGCATACAATTTAATATCTTGTACTTTGCGTTCCGCAACTTGTACTTTTGTCATTTTTAGACGTTTCTTATCAATAAATTGAACCTTTTGAATTGTATCTTGTACATTTGAGCTTTTTGGACGTTTGTGTCTTCAAATCTTCATTTTCGCCTTTTGTCTTCGCACTTATTTATTTAAACAATTACAATGAAAATATAATACAATTACATATGAAAACCTATTATTTAGGAGGGATATTGCTATGAAATATATGTTCCTTTTTAGCCTTATCAAATATCCCCACACTTGAGCGTTGCTTATCCTCAAGCAATACATAACTTGAAATAAAATCACACTTCACTCAAATCACTTTTTTATTCTCACACTTTATACATCAGTGATTTTGATACGGCGGTATAAACAATGATAGTAACGATAGAACCATGGTTAAAGGTGGGTGTGCCATCCACAGTTGCCTCGGGTTTAGGTCAACGACACTTGCAATCAAATAGCCGATTTACATTCGGTTTCCAAAGCAAAGTGCACATTTGAAAGGCGGTTTACAGTCTCCCACATGACTATGAAAATGTAGATCCTTAAGGAAATTGGATCTTTATGAAAACATTTGATCTTTTGAAAATTCAATCTAGATTTTACCCTAGATAAGTTTTCCGGAATAACCCTTCACCGGTGTTGCAAAATATTTTTGTGGGTTTTGTGGGTTTCAGATTTGAAAATTTTAGCTCAAAACTTATGGTTTTGTGTCACCCACTTGCTAACCTTGTATTAGGAAAGCAACACGTCCAGTATACTTGCTCCGTATATTACCTTTCGGTAAACTACCGTCCGGTTGTAAAGGAAAGCGATGAACAAGAAACTGTTAAGGCAATGTCTAATGACATGCATTTGATTATGGTCCACAAACGTGTCGGATGCTAGTACTATCCTTTGTAGGAGCAATAGTAAAGATCATCCTATAATTTTTTCGATCTGGCACAAGGTCCTGTCTCCGACCATGCTATGCAACCACCGTTCTTACGGTTGACACCCAATTTGGTTCAGGTGACCTAATGAATTCCAGGTGAATTCCTAGGATTTTACGTTCAATGGTAATGAACGCATTGAAAATGGGTTTTCAGAAAACAAATCGTTTTTAATTTTGATCAAAATATTTTCTCGTTCAAGCTTGAGTTTAGATATCATTGAATTCCATGAGTTTGTAATTCTCAATCTTTAAGGTCAATCTCAAGGATTGAGTAATATCAGGCTTAAAAGCTGATTTTTAATCTTTAAGGAGATTATCCTTTCTGGGGATCTGATTCATTAGTCTTATCAAGCTAATTTGCACGGTGCCCCCCCATTGTACGAGATAAATCCTTCTCATGGTTAGGATAAATCTGACCACTTGGCGACCCTGTTTGATGCTGAGGTCCGTGGATTTCCTGCTGATTTTAGAGATGACTTTTCTAGATTTTTCGTCAACCTACACCTGGTCTGGACGACAACTTCTTGACCTAAATCAAGCAGCGCGTGGCTTTTTCGGAAGACTTTACTTCCTTTTAATGATGGAATTGATTCATCGTGTAGATCCATCTTTTCTTTTCTTTCATCGGGTAAAACAGTTAATTTAGTCCAAAAACAAAAGCACCTGCAATAACTTTACGGAAACATGTGCTAGATAGTTTTTAATTGAATAACTAGGTACATTCTCCCCAAACTTAGTTTCTTTCTTTGCCTTTTTATTCTCCTTTATTCCATTTTAAATGAATTCAAGCGTTTTAGAGTGTTTCTCAATTTATGTCCTTTCCGAGGTAACGATAATTTCGGTATTAACACCTAGTTTTCACCGTTCATAAATATATATAAACATGATTTTAAATTCATTTAGTTGAAAATTTTTCAAATTTTCATAAAATTTGGCAAATAAACCAAGTATAAACCCGAGAGAATTTATAACCCTTCCCCACACTTGAGATCATGCAATGCCCTCATTTGCATGAAATCAGACTCTAATTATAAATTCATGAGGGTGATTAGTGTAGAAAAATGATTGAAAATATCCAGTTTGTAATTACAAAGCTCGTCGAATGATAGATGGTGCGCCTCATCGTTCATTCCTTCTTGTTTTATCACACATGCTTTTTTCTTTTTTTTTTAAAACGGCTGCTTTTCTGAACTGTTTACTAATATTTGAAAAAGCGTCTTTTACCCTAATCATGCATTTTTATTAACGAGTTATGCACTAACCCGAACCCCTAATTTAACGTTAAGTGGGGTTAAACTTCCCCACACTTAGCTAACGACATGTGAAGTCTGTAGAATAAGTTCCACGAATTAAAATAGTGAGCCACTTATTTACATCTCGGGTGGTATATATTATATCAATGGGTTTAAAGTTTAGACTCACCCGATCGTCACTACTTAATTCTTTTTTAAGTGTAGCTTTTAGTAAATGGATATGTCTCTTTTCTGGTTCTTGGTCAAATGGATCGATATACACCGACATACATATTTCTATAGGGTGGAAAATTCCTAACATTTCCTTTCGTTCATTCTCGGGATCAAAGTTTTCACCTCTATTACCCAATTGGGTGAAATTCGAGGTGTCATAATCTATTACAGCTCGTAGTTCATCTTCGGTAGATGAATCGTCTATTGAGAATATTGGGTTGGACGGTTGTGGAATGGTGAATTTCGGGATTGGAGTAGATTCTTCTTCATTAACGGTACTTATCGGTCCCACCACTTTGGTCTCGAGGGTAAAATTTTCAACGTTATCGTTTTCCCAAGAGTACCAATTTGTCACCCTTACTTCTTCTTCATCCATTGATGGATCGATGATTTCGTTGGTAGAGGCTAATGTGTCGATATGTTGTGAAATTGGTAAAATTGAATAAAAAGTATCATCGGGATAGTTTGTGATTTCGGAGCTCTCGAATTCATCAAAATTCGATGATATGAGATTTTCTTGCACAATACTCCTCAGATCAACAGGTGTGTAGTCTGATAGAGTTTCAGTTTGCCGGTTTACAAACTCTCTCATTTGTTCATTTTGAGCATTGAGTTCTTCGAGTTTGATTTTCATATTGTCTAATAAATTTTCAGACACGTAATTTTCCTCGTCTACTGGTTGTTGAGCTTGGAAATATTCTTGGGAATAATCCCAATTTGAATTGTATTCTTCATAATCATTTCATTCAGGTTCCGTGAGTGCGTAATTTTCCATAGGAACGTAATAATAACATTCCCATGTTGAGTGATAATCTCCACAGATTTCACAACCAGTTATTGTTTCGTCATTCGTGATCTAAGATTGATCGAACGAATTGTCATCAACACCCGTTTGAGAGTATTGATTTAATTGATTTTGGATATCAAAAAGAGTTTCCATAGCCTTGTTTTCAAAAATTTTCATTTTATTGCGATGGCCAAATTTTAGCTACAATGTGGTGCATTTACTAATTATCCTATTAGTTATAAAAATAGAAAAACTTATATAAGTTGTCCAATTAATAGACTTTTCTGCTTTTGCCCACGTTTCGAATAGCCAAAAGATGCAGCAGGGAGCCAGAACCCTTTAAATCGGAAGCTCACAACTCAGCCACTAACAAATCCAACTATTACTACGAAGCAGAAAATTGTCAACGTCCATTAATTTAACCACTTAAATAATTTTTCTTTCCGTTTGAGATATTAGATAAGAAATAGAGAAAATTTCTAAGTCCTAAAAACTAAAGCGTCGAGAAATAAGAAAGAAAAAGAATGCGCGTCGAAAAACGTCGAAAAACGTCGAAAAATAAAAATAAGAAAGTAGCGAGTCGTGACTTAAAAGGCACTAAAATTTTAAAATCGTCGCAAAATTCTAAAGCACCTAAATCTTAGTCTAAAGAAATAGCACTTAAGGGATTTAACGGCAAAGCCTAAAAATCTAAAAATAAAAATAAGCTACGGCAAAATACTAGAACTTAAAACTAGCTACGAACAATAAAGATACAAATATTACACTAAAAAATACAAAATATAAAAATAAACTTAAAGTTGTAAAAAGTACAATTTTTATAAAAATATTATTTTTATATTATTTATTTAATAAAACTATTAATTTTATAATTTAATAAAACTAATTAAACTAAATAAACAAAATAATAATAAAACTAAAACTAATTAATAAATTAATTAACTAATTTAGGGTTTATTAATAATAATAAATAATAATATACCGTAATAAATGCTGGTTTAGGGTTTCAGGCGCGTCAGACAGGGCGGCTCCGCGACTCGTGGAGTTTTAAGCCTGCAAACTCCGCGAGTCGTGGAGTTTGAAAACCGTTTTTTTTTTAAATTTTATATTGTTTTTCTAAAAATATATTTATACAAAAATAAATTAAAAATATAGCGTTTCGCCGATTTCCCCGGCAACGGCGCCAAAAACTTGATGTCGTAGCGTGGGGGTACGTGATAGTACTATATTTTACTACGAAATACGTTACAAATTACACAAGTTTTAATTATTTATTTACAAATGGGATATACCTAAACCTTGCTACAACACTATAGGCAGTGTACCTAATCGTAGAGTAGTATAGTTTTTAGTAAGTCCGGTTCGTTCCACAGGGAAACGGTTACACTATATTTTTAAACAACTATATTTGTACAAAAATATATAAATATATATATAATAATATATAAAAGGGGGGTTTACCGTTTAATGACCGGTTTATCGATTTTATATTTTAAGCGAAGCGTAAAGTAAATTTAATTAACAAAATAAAATAAATAACAAAAAATATAAATGACGAATAATTAAAGGTGCGATGAAATATAAAATAAAATAATTATGCATATTTAAACTTCCGTAATCATGATATTTGACGTGTTGATTTTAATTTTATCCCCATGGGTTAATTTTCCTTTGTCCTGGATTATTTAATATGTCCGTCTGGTTTTTGTCCATAACAGTCCATCAGTCATAAATATAAAGTGCGAGTATCCTCGTCAAATTATCCTTATACCCGAAGTTAAATATTCCAACTAATTGGGGACTTAAACTGTAACAAGGTTTTAATACTTTGTTTAATAATTACACCAGGATATCGACTGCGTGTAACCCAAGGTTTTAATACTTTGCTAACAATTACGCCAAGTGTCCTTGTACATAATTTTACCCCTGTTTTAATAATTCCATAGACTATTAATCCATTCCCGTGTCCGGTTAAATGAACGATTATTCGTACATATAAATACCCCGCCCATCGTGTCCGATCGAGTGTATATGGTTATTTATAGGGACGTCCAATTGTAAATCTTTATATTAAAATTAACAAACTATCATTTAGTTAAACAAATATAAAGCCCATTAATAGCCCATAGTCTAATTTCCACAAGTGTCGTTCTTTTGTCCAAACCCCAATTATGGTACAAAGCCCAATTACCCAATTTTAGTATTTTAGCCCAACATCATGATTACTTCGTCTTAAATAAGCATAATAATAACTTAAGTACGAGACATTAATTTAAAAAGGAGAACATAGCTTACATTGATTATTTATCGCGTAGTGGTACACGGACAGAATTTCGACTTCAAAAACCCGTAAAATAACCTTTACATAACCCGAACTAATCTAATATAAAACTACCCTATACTATATATATATATATTATATATATTTATTTATTATTTAGTATTATTATTATTATTTATCTTTTTTTTTATCGAACGAATGCATGGTCTTTTATAGGCGTTTTGATTTCTGACAGCTCCGCGAGTCGTGGAGTTTTTGGCCTTCAAACTCCGCGAGTCGTGGAGTTTGAAAATCCAGCTCAGGATCCTTTGTCTCATAGCTTGTCGACATAATAAATATATAAATATAAAATATAAATAATTAATATAATTATTTATATATTATATTATATTCTTGTGCATAACTGACTTGTAATTTTTGGTCCGTAGCGTCGGGCGTTGATAGTTGACTCATGTCCCGGTTCCGGATTTTCGAACGTCCTTGCATATAATTTAATATCTTGTACTTTGCGTTTCGCAACTTGTACTTTTGTCATTTTTAGACGTTTCTTATCAATAAATTGAACCTTTTGAATTGTATCTTGTACATTTGAGCTTTTTGGACGTTTGTGTCTTCAAATCTTCGTTTTCGCCTTTTGTCTTCGCACTTATTTATTTAAACAATTACAATGAAAATATAATACAATTACATATGAAAACCTATTATTTAGGAGGGATATTGCTATGAAATATATGTTCCTTTTTAGCCTTATCAATAAGGTTTCATAGTTTATGTTGGTCAATTGCTCGATTTATGGTGTTTGTATGCTTGTTTATTCGTTAGATTGTTCGTATTGATTGTTTTGATTAAAAGTTGAATTGCTTTATGATGATTCTGATAAAATTGGTTTAATTACTATTAATACAATGTATCTAGATGGATTGGTGTCGAAAAACTATTGAGTTTTCTCTTTTGAATCGCTTGATTTCGTTTCCGTATGCTTAAGTTATGACCGTTTGAATTATCGTTGTGTTTTTATGCTTGATCAGAAAACTGGTATTGATGGGTCACGAATTGGCTTATGTATTGATTACTATTGGATATATAATTCAAAAACACTCAGTTTACACTAGGATATCATGTCATTTTCTTGAGTAAAACTCGTGATATGCCTAATCGAATGAAAACGTAGATTTTTCCGGCACATGCATGAAAATGGACTTGTATGCTAAAATTTATCGACTTATGAGATTAGATATTTTCATATCTAAAATTTACACAAAACTTAATTCACTTTTAATGCAGATATCATAGTCTAATTGTATCTAGATCTTCGGATAATTGCATGCGAAAGTGACTAGCTAAACTAGGATCGAATCTGCAACTTGTTCTCTGATTTGCACTCTGTGGTTTGTGTTTTGTAGATTAACATGAATGCTTCTGGAATATGAATCTTTATATGATATTTGATATATGTTTAGTTTGTTGCAACCTCTGAAACCTTATGCATTGTGCACACTAGGGCTATAGTTTTAGTAATTTATGAAATGAGCTGAAACAGAACATCCAACTTGAATGAATAAACTGTACCAATTGGCTAAACCAAAGTTTCTTATTTTTGGATATGTGATATTTTGACTTGTCCTTGAACCATGTCCACTGATCTTGTATCAATTGCATATCCCTAGCTCCGGTTATAGCCATTACGAGATCAGTGCGCGGTCAGAAACTGATTTAGTAAACGATAAATGTACCCCTTCTGAAACCCGACTTGTATACATCGTATGAGACCCTGACCAGACTTTTTGTAATTGATTTTGAGTCTACTTATCATATGGAGTTTTTCATATTACCATGAATTTTTTGCTATGAGATATTATGCGAAGTTTGCTACATGTACATGAACGTTATGCATGACAATAAACTATGATCGTGTAATTGATCATTTATGAACTAAAATGTGTTGTTTGACTTAGGTTTGACATTTTGACCAACATTTGACATTAACCTACTGATTTTGACTTTAGTTAACTACTTTGACCATGTTTGACTTTTGGTTTGACTGTGGTTGACTTTGTTTGACTTGCATTAATTAGTTGACTTTTACTTTGAACCGTGTCGAGTCGAGCAATAAGACAACTTACTTTATGAAACCAAATTTGTATAAGACTTATATGTTGACCAACCTAAATACGTATACTTAGGTTGCGTTACTCGGCTATAATACGTACAAGTTATTTGTCTACTTTTTTCAATCCGAGCTTTATTCAAAGGTGAGTCTACAGTTCTGCTTTTTACATGTTTTCAGGGATGAGAATACACGTTGTTGTACTTACATTTTCAAATGCTTTTATGTTGACAAGAGTACTTATTATACATATTGAGTTTGATCACAAAGCCCCTAGCTTGAATACTTTTATTACCTTCGGGTAAGCACAATCTAGATGGACGGATCCGTTAGGTTAGACAAACCTCGCCCAAACAATATTAACCGTGGCGCATTTACTTTGAACATTAGATACAATCGAACAAGTGTATAACGTTTTTATGGGGTAAAGGGATTGTAGTGGTTTCTATACTCTGGTCATTGCTAGTATTCAGGTGCTCATAGATTATGTAAACGTTTCGCAACTTGGAGTTGTACTTTTGAAATCGCGTGGTCAATGAACTTAAACTATTTTCTCAATACTATTTTTCAGATACTGTTACAATATTTAAACCTGTAGATTCACCAACATTATTGTTGACCTGTTTTGCGTGTTTTATTCTCATGTCCTTAAGAGCTATAGTCTTCCGCTGTGTTGATGCTTTGGTCTGGCCGTGGAGTCAGCATGCTTATTAAAGACATTATTTACTTTCGCATTTAAAACTTTTACAACTATTTAATACTGTTGGCTTGTGGTTACGATCACAACAGTGTTACTTATTTTGGGATTTATTGGCTCATGTTTTGAAAGTCAACTTTTTAATAAAATTAAATGTGATTGCTTTGAAACGTCTCATATAGAGGGCGTAACTGTTAACTGTGGCACCTATGATTAATACACCGTCAGATGGAAATTTGGCGGGGTGTTATAAATAATCACTTTAGGAACACCACTTTCCCACCAACCGATCCGCACACGATCATCCGTCCATGAATTAATCTAGGACGACAATAATACACCACGAGCTAGACTATACATCAACACTCGACACAGGGTTTCTTTTCTAAACCCCACAACACAACCACACAAGACGGATTCCTAGTGTAACGACCCTGGTTTTTCCAACATTATTTTATTAATAATTATTATTATTAATACGTGTGATTAAACGAATGTATGTTATTACATTTACTTGTTGCCATGATTAACCATACTTGATTCTTTAATGCCCGAAACGTCTTTGTGACACCCGAAACTTACACGAATAATATTTTCGCATATTATTTACATTCATGATTAGTTTTAGTAATCATTTTGATTAACTATAGTTATTAGTTAACTACTTGGGCTTTAGTTGGAATAATTTGTGAATTACTTGAACTTGGGCTTGCTAAATGTAGTGGACTCATGGTTATGGACTTATAAGCCCACCCTACACCTTAATGGACTTAATTAGCCCAACACCCATGTAAGTACTACCTTAGGATTTAACTAGATGAAAAACCTAGTAAAAACCTATTTACCATTTACTTGCACCTCATCCCCATACATGCACCCTTAATTACCATCCTTTTAGTCAATAAGCATGCAAGTGTTGGTGGGCATCTCCCACCCTCATTGGTGGTGGAAAATCACGGCCACAAGCATGGGGAGGGGGGGGGGTTTTGGTTTCCAAGTTTGACTACATAAACACTTGTTCCACTTCACCCTTTCACACTTCAACCTTGCATCTACTTTCTCTCCTTCTTCTCTCTAGTTCTTGTAAGTATTATGAGCAATTCTCCCTTCTTTCTCCTTACTAAAACCGAACCACAACACCCCTTAATCATCATCATTTACTTGTTGTTACTTGTTCTTGTTATTGTTACTTATTTGTAGTTGTTTTGATTACTAGTTCCTTATTGTTACATACAAATTACTAAGAAGCAAACTTTCTAGTTTGATTCTTCATTTATCTTGTGCTAACAAGAACATGCAAGAACAAAACTCTCTAGTTTATGTTCTACCTCTATTGTTATAAAAGATTGCAAGTTCGTGGTTGTAAAAATCATACATGCATTCATGTTAGTAAACTTAAAAGTTTACTTTCTAAAGACCAAGACCTAGGCTTGAATCTTTAAAAGTATGAAACTCATGAACTTGTTACTTGTTTATTTAGTTTATCACTTTCATTCTTGCACTCTAATTACACTTTACTAGTTGATAATCAAAGTTTTGTAACCTATGGTTTCACTAAAGTAAAGATTCAAGGGATGGAAATTATGATTTAACTTAATGACTTTACTTAGACTTTCACTTGGGTTATGATGGTCAAGACTTGGTTAAAATGATGTAAACACATCCATGAGTTGTACACTTGAAGCTATATGCACCAAGGATGAGAACCATGATGAACATCAAGCACCAAAACCACCGGAACTCCCTTAAACTTACTGTTCTGTCCAAACTTTCTGATCAGCTGAATCCGTAACAGACCAGTAGGTCTGGTCTAATCTAACCTTGATTTTTGGATAGAACTTTTCGAGTAGATAACTTTTCATATAAGACTCGTCTTCATACGAGTTACGGTTTAGAGTCTATGGCCCTCCGAGCGTCACTAAGTCCATTTACTTTTCTAGTTTTCTGTTTCTGATTTCTGTTTACTGTTTTCTGAGTCAGACCTAAACACCTGGGCTACTGTAACTGTGATATAGTTAGCTCTGTTCGAGTAGATAATTTTTCGTTTAGGACTCGTCTTAATACGAGTTACGGTTTAGGATTTATGGCCCTCCGATCGTCACTAGGTCCTTTTAACGTTGTGCAGAAAATTCTGACCTACTCGCACTTAGACCGTCGCCTCGGTCAAACTAAGACGAGTTTGCTTCTGAGATTTTTACCACACTTAAGGGACTCATATACGGAGCCATGGCCACTGGTCTCACCTTATTTCAGTAGGTATAGAGACCGTGGTGACTGACCGAAGTCAGCCTTCGTTTTAAAACTTCCTTTATGAACAAAACATACTTATACCTTCCGTTTGATCATGTTGATGATGACCCTCATGACCTTATTTACATACTTATAAACCTTTTAAGACAAGCTACCGACTTAGTACTTTTTGACTTAGGTTGAGGACTTTTGGACCGATTACTTGCACACTTTCCCGACTCTACATTACTACTATTTTACCGCTACTTAACATTGTGAGTTATAGCTTTCCCTTTTTACTTTAACTTATTTTGGGAACTGAGGATACATGCGCATTTTATGTTTTACATAATAGGCACGAGTACTTAAACTTTATATATGTGTGGGTTATATAACGGCAGAAACATTCCCTTTAGCTCGGTAACGTTTAGTCATTGGTTTTTGAACCGTGAACGCGAATCTTAGATATGGATCCATAGGGTTTGACATCCCCACTCGGGCTAGTCGCGCTAGCATTTAACGAGTGTTTAATACTTCGAGGTTATACGCACTTTCCAAGTGCACTTTCAGGGGGTACATAAACGTTAAGTTAGTTACCGGGTGCCCGCGGTTAAGCATATACTTTTACATACTTTTGAAACGCTCGTTGTAGCACCGAAATCTCGTGGCCTACTTACATTACTGTTATACTTAAACTATAGCTCACCAACCTTTGTGTTGACCTTTTTAAGCGTGTATTTCTCAGGTGCTTGAAGTCACTTCCGCTATCATACTAGTCGTGCTGTAGAACCCGCTGCTTAGAGTTGTTATCGCATGACTACTTATCTTGCATTCAAACTTATGTACTTTTGGAACTATGTTATGTAACGACCTTTGTGGTCACGTACACTTATTTAATGCTTCTACTTAGTGAAGCTTACTTTTGGATTGTAAAACATTCGACGTTTGTTCTGACGTCACTTTTTTTTTAATGAATGCAAACTCTGTTTTGAAAACGCATATAGTACTTAACCTTGTAATGATCCTGTTGATGATGGTCCGTACATGATGATTTAGTACGGGGCGTCACATTTGGTATCAGAGCGTTGGTTGTAGGGAATTAGGATGCATTAGTGAGTCTAAGACCGACCCGAGTAGGATTCACTAATAGGACTAATCTACAACTTGCTAGTTTACTTGTTTCCGCTGTGTTTACTACATGTTGCTGCTTACCTTTACTGCTATATGCCGTATGTTACTACATGTTTTCACTACTGCATGCTATTATTTGCTTTCGATTGCATGCTACTTTCATACGATTTGCTGTTATTGCCATGCTAGTTACTGTTATACATGATTTAAACTATTGGCCAATTATTTGCGTGCTTTATGACTTACTGACATGGAAAAATTTATTTTTTCTTGTTCAGATGTCGGACGTTCCACCTGCTGGCATTCCGGGCAGTACAGGCTCAGACCCCGTTGTCCCACCTATTGCTATACCTGCTGCTACTGCTGCTGCTGCCGATATTTCGGCCCCGACACCCACTGGCGATCCCGGCGCTTCCACTTCCGGAGCTAGCTCTAGTGCACCTGCCCCAGCGTCTTCTTCCAGACCCCCGAGGCAACTGGCTCGCATTGGTGGTATGGAGATCCCCGCGGAGTTCGGGGAGGGTCCTTTTCGTAATCACTGGCGCACTCCCTACCGACGCACTCCCGACGGGTACCTAGCAGTGATTATGCCAGGCCGACACCGACAGATGTTGGCCGCCTTCGGATATCCAGTTGAGCCACCCGTGTCACCACCACATGATTCAGACGACGGGTCTTCCACCGATGCTCCTTCAGACGACACCACATCTGATGACTCCAGTGATGAGGAGGATCCCGCTGACAGACCGATTCAGGCACCCTCTACCCCGCCGAAGAAGCGGTATCGCTTCGCTGGCATTATTCCGGGTCGTACTATCACTGACGCTTTTGGTCGGCGTCGGAGGATTACTGCTCGTAAACGGCTGGTACCGTACCCTGCTGACCCACTGATATTACCATCTCCGCCCAGAGCCGGACCATCTACTTCAGCACCACTAGCACCACCTGCACCGCCAGCACCACCTGCCCCACCATCTTCCTCTAATGAGGGACTGAGGCGGGAGATTGAGATTCTTCAGGCCCGAGTTACTGAGCTTGAGGAGAAGTTGGCTCAGGTTTTGGACATCTTGCACCCACCATCACCGTAGGACTTTGTATTAGATTCTGTATTGTAATTTCTTTTGAAATTTCATATTTCACTTATGTATCGTACGAACTTATTGTAATGTATGGAACTTATTATCTTTAATGAATGGAAATTTGTGTTGTTTACTTTTTGCACAAGTGTTCTATTTACATTATCATAGTTTTGCGGTGCTTATATCTGCTTGCGTTACTTAATCAACATGTGTTGTGCTGTTTTCATGTTGATTGTTATATACTATATTATTATTATTTGCAAACTGGATTTTGACTTGAGTCAAAATGTTTGTTTAGAACATCATGGCCAACGGGAGATCAACCCCTACCGCAGCACAAATTGAGGAAATGATTAACGAGCGTGTTGCTGCTGCTCTAGCTGAAAGGCAACCCCAAGCTCCACCACCACCACCACCGGTTGTTCCACCCGTCCAAATTGGGTGTACATATAAGGAATTCCAAAGCTGTAAGCCGCACTACTTCAGTGGCACTGAGGGACCAGTCGGTCTCACAAGATGGTTCGAAAAGTTAGAATCGGTATTCAGGGTTAGCAATTGCTCTGAGGCTAACAAAACGAAATTTGCATCTTGCACGCTTTTCGATGGCGCGCTTACATGGTGGAATACCATGGCCCAAGCGCAAGGAATTGATGAGGCGTATGCTACGCCTTGGGAAGAATTTAAATCTGCTATGATCGAGGAATACTGTCCGAGGACCAAAATCCAAAAGATGGAAATTGAATTTATGCAATTGAAGACCGTAGGGAACGACCTTAACAGTTACAATCGTAGGTTTTTGGAGTTGGCTCTTATGTGCCCGACCATGGTCACCCCCGAATTTAAGCGCTTGGAAAAATACTTCTCGGGACTTCCTAAGTCCATCAAGGGCAATGTTACCTCATCCAAGCCACCAAGTGTTCCCGAAGCAATGCGCATGGCGCATACTCTCTTGAATCAAATCATCCTTGACGAGCCGGAGAAGGCTAAGTTTGAAACTGGTAGTGGCGAGAAGAGGAAATGGGACAACAACCACAACAACAACAACCGAGGTAGAAACTATGATCAAAACTCGGCAAAGCGACATGAAGGTTTCAGGCAAAACAACAACAACACCAACCCCAACTACAACAACAGCTCCAACCCGAACTACAAAGGAACTTTACCACAATGCAAGAGGTGTTATAAGCACCACACCGGGTATTGCAATGTTGTCTGTGAGAAATGCCAACGGACTGGGCATGTTGGTAAGGATTGTAAGGTTACTACTTTGAACGTGAAGCCAAACCACAACAACAATGGGCCTAGGAAATGTTATGAGTGTGGAAAGACGGGCCATTTCAGGAACGAGTGCCCAAACAAGCGTAAGGATGGCGGACCACCACGTGCTAGAGCCTTCAATGTTAATGCAAGGGACGCCCGCGACAACCCCGACTTGGTGACAGGTATATTCAAAATCAATAATCTTTTAGCTTCTGTCCTATTTGATACTGGTGCCGATAGGAGCTATGTGTGTAGACATTTTTGTGATAAGTTAGATTGGCCGTTAGTTCCTTTAAAGGAAAGTATGCTTGTCGAGGTAGCCAACGGAAAACTTGAAAAAGTGGACCAAATTGGCCGAGGGGCTATTATCAACATAGCCGGTGTAGACTTTGAGATAGACTTGATACCCATTAAGTTGGGAAGTTTTGATGTTATTATTGGCATGGATTGGTTGACTAAGATAAGAGCCGAGATTATTTGTGGAGACAAAGCTCTTCGTATACCGCAAGGAGATGGCGAGCCATTGATCATTTATGGAGAGAGATGTAGCTCTCAATTGAACCTCATCAGTTGCATTAAAGCACAGAAAATAATGAAGAAAGGACGCCTTGCTGTCCTAGCTCATGTGAAAACCGTAGGAACCGAGGAGAAGAAAGTGGAAGATGTGCGTATTGTGAACGAGTTCTCCGATGTCTTTTCCGAAGAATTGCCGGGATTACCGCCACCTAGGGCAGTAGAATTTCAAATCGACTTAGTGCCAGGAGCTGCACCTGTAGCTCGCGCACCCTATAGACTTGCACCTTCCGAGATGCAAGAATTGCAAAGCCAGCTACAAGAGTTACTTGATCGAGGGTTTATTCAACCGAGTTCTTCGCCGTGGGGCGTGCCTGTGTTGTTTGTAAAGAAGAAGGATGGATCCTTCCGAATGTGTATCGACTACCGTGAGCTCAACAAATTAACAATCAAGAATCGATATCCTCTCTCACGAATTGACGATCTTTTTGACCAACTGCAAGGATCTTGTGTTTACTCAAAGATCGATTTACGATCCGGCTATCACCAGTTGAGGGTGAAGGAAAGTGACGTGATGAAAACTGCATTTAGAACCCGCTACGGACATTATGAGTTTCTTGTAATGCCATTCGGTCTGACCAATGCACCTGCTGTATTTATGGACCTTATGAATCGTGTTTGCAAGCCGTACTTGGACAAATTTGTTATAGTCTTCATAGATGATATCCTCATCTACTCTAAGAGCAAAGAAGAACACGAGCATCATCTCCGATTAGTACTTGAACTTTTGAGACGTTAGCAACTTTACGCAAAGTTTTCCAAGTGTGAATTCTGGTTGAAGGAAGTTCAGTTTTTGGGTCATGTTGTGAGTGACCAGGGCATCAAAGTTGATCCCGCCAAGATCGAAGCTATCAGCAAGTGGGAGACCCCCACTACTCCGACCCACATCCGCCAATTTTTGGGTCTTGCCGGTTATTACCGAAGGTTTATCGAAGGTTTCTCTCTGATTTCACGTCCGCTAACCGCACTCACTCACAAAGGAAAGAAATTCGTTTGGGGAGACGAGCAAGAGAAAGCGTTTCAATTCTTGAAACGGAAGTTAACCACCGCACCTATCCTATCACTTCCTGAGGGTAATGACGATTTTGTTGTTTACTGCGACGCCTCGAAAACTGGTTATGGTTGTGTGCTTATGCAACGTACGAAGGTCATCGCCTATGCTTCTCGTCAACTTAAGATCCACGAACGAAACTATACTACACACGATCTTGAACTTGGAGCCGTTGTCTTCGCGCTCAAATTGTGGAGGCACTACCTTTATGAAACTAAATGCACTATCTTCACCGATCACAAGAGTCTCCAGCATATATTTGATCAGAAACATTTGAATATGAGACAACGAAGGTGGATTGAGACGCTAAATGATTACAAGTGTGAACTTCGCTATCATCCGGGTAAGGCCAACGTTGTTGCTGACGCCTTAAGCCGAAAGGAGAGGTCGGCACCTCTTCGCGTTCGAGCATTGAACATCACGATTCATTCCAACCTCCAGAACCAAATCCGAGCAGCCCAAGAACAGGCTCTCATAGAGAAGCACTTACGATATGAATATTTGAACATTCTCATCTCTAAATTCGAGGTTAGAGAATCCGGACTCCGATGTTATGCCGGAAGAATTTGGGTACCACGCTATGGAGACTTACGGAGCCTCATATTGGATGAAGCTCACAAGTCAAGATATTCGATTCATCCCGGAGCGGGCAAGATGTACCATGATATTAAAGAACAATATTGGTGGCCGAATCTCAAGAAAGACGTTGCAGCTTATGTTAGTAAGTGTTTGACTTGCTCAAAGGTTAAAGCCGAGCATCAAAAACCTTCTGGGTTACTTCAACAGCCGGAAATCCCACAATGGAAGTGGGAGATGATAACTATGGACTTTATCACCAAACTGCCAAAGACAGTGGGCGGATACGATACCATTTGGGTTATTGTTGACCGTCTTACCAAGACTGCACATTTCTTAGCAATGAAAGAAACCGATACAATGGAGAGACTTGCTCAACTTTATATTAAAGAGGTTGTATCACGACACGGTATACCCTTATCGATCATCTCCGATCGCGATCCTCGATTTGCTTCTAGATTTTGGCGTTCTTTGCAAGAAGCCATGGGAACTCGTCTCGACATGAGCACTGCATATCACCCTCAGACTGACGGGCAAAGTGAACGAACAATTCAAACCTTGGAGGACATGCTACGTGCATGTGTTATTGATTTTGGAAAGGCCTGGGAAAGGCATTTGCCACTCGCCGAATTCTCTTACAACAACAGTTACCACTCGAGCATTAAAGCTACACCTTTTGAAGCATTGTATGGCCACAAGTGCCGTTCTCCTCTTTGTTGGGCCGAGCTAGGTGAAGTGCAACTCACCGGGCCCGAGATAGTCCACGAAACATCAGAGAAGATTGCCCAAATTCAAAACAGACTCAAGGTAGCTCGTGATCGCCAAAAGAGTTATGCTGATAGTAAACGTAAAGACTTTGAATTCAACGTTGGTGACCGCGTTATGTTGAAGGTTGCACCTTGGAAGGGTGTGATTCGCTTTGGAAAGCGCGGAAAGTTAAACCCGCGGTACATTGGTCCTTTTGAAATTTTGGAGCGCGTTGGACCCGTTGCTTATCGCCTTGATCTTCCAGCACAATTGAGCTCAGTTCATCCTACCTTCCACGTATCAAACTTGAAGAAGTGTCTTGCTCCACCTGAACTGGTCATACCATTGGAGGAACTTACTATTGACGACAAACTTCACTTTGTGGAAGAGCCTGTTGAAATTATGGAACGTGAAGTTAAGGAGTTGAAACACAATAGGATTCCGATCGTCCGAGTTCGATGGAATGCCAAACGAGGACCTGAGTTTACTTGGGAACGAGAGGATCAAATGAGACAGAAGTATCCTCACCTTTTTCCACCTCCTCCATCACCTTCAGATTCAGCTTAAAATTTCGGGACGAAATTTTCTTTAACAGGTGGGTAATGTAACGACCCTGGTTTTTCCAACATTATTTTATTAATAATTATTATTATTAATACATGTGATTAAACGAATGTATGTTATTACATTTACTTGTTGCCATGATTAACCATACTTGATTCTTTAATGCCCGAAACGTCTTTGTGACACCCGAAACTTACACGAATAATATTTTCGCATATTATTTACATTCATGATTAGTTTTAGTAATCATTTTGATTAACTATAGTTATTAGTTAACTACTTGGGCTTTAGTTGGAATAATTTGTGAATTACTTGAACTTGGGCTTGCTAAATGTAGTGGACTCATGGTTATGGACTTATAAGCCCACCCTACACCTTAATGGACTTAATTAGCCCAACACCCATGTAAGTACTACCTTAGGATTTAACTAGATGAAAAACCTAGTAAAAACCTATTTACCATTTACTTGCACCTCATCCCCATACATGCACCCTTAATTACCATCCTTTTAGTCAATAAGCATGCAAGTGTTGGTGGGCATCTCCCACCCTCATTGGTGGTGGAAAATCACGGCCACAAGCATGGGGAGGGGGGGTTTTGGTTTCCAAGTTTGACTACATAAACACTTGTTCCACTTCACCCTTTCACACTTCAACCTTGCATCTACTTTCTCTCCTTCTTCTCTCTAGTTCTTGTAAGTATTATGAGCAATTCTCCCTTCTTTCTCCTTACTAAAACCGAACCACAACACCCCTTAATCATCATCATTTACTTGTTGTTACTTGTTCTTGTTATTGTTACTTATTTGTAGTTGTTTTGATTACTAGTTCCTTATTGTTACATACAAATTACTAAGAAGCAAACTTTCTAGTTTGATTCTTCATTTATCTTGTGCTAACAAGAACATGCAAGAACAAAACTCTCTAGTTTATGTTCTACCTCTATTGTTATAAAAGATTGCAAGTTCGTGGTTGTAAAAATCATACATGCATTCATGTTAGTAAACTTAAAAGTTTACTTTCTAAAGATCAAGACCTAGGCTTGAATCTTTAAAAGTATGAAACTCATGAACTTGTTACTTGTTTATTTAGTTTATCACTTTCATTCTTGCACTCTAATTACACTTTACTAGTTGATAATCAAAGTTTTGTAACCTATGGTTTCACTAAAGTAAAGATTCAAGGGATGGAAATTATGATTTAACTTAATGACTTTACTTAGACTTTCACTTGGGTTATGATGGTCAAGACTTGGTTAAAATGATGTAAACACATCCATGAGTTGTACACTTGAAGCTATATGCACCAAGGATGAGAACCATGATGAACATCAAGCACCAAAACCACCGGAACTCCCTTAAACTTACTGTTCTGTCCAAACTTTCTGATCAGCTGAATCCGTAACAGACCAGTAGGTCTGGGCTGATCTAACCTTGATTTTTGGATAGAACTTTTCGAGTATATAACTTTTCATATAAGACTCGTCTTCATACGAGTTACGGTTTAGAGTCTATGGCCCTCCGAGCGTCACTAAGTCCATTTACTTTTCTAGTTTTCTGTTTCTGCTTTCTGTTTACTGTTTTCTGAGTCAGACCTAAACACCTGAGCTACTGTAACTGTGATATTCAGTTAGCTCTGTTCGAGTAGATAATTTTTCGTTTAGGACTCGTCTTAATACGAGTTACGGTTTAGGATTTATGTCCCTCCGATCGTCACTAGGTCCTTTTAACGTTGTGCAGAAAATTCTGACCTACTCGCACTTAGACCGTCGCCTCGGTCAAACTAAGACGAGTTTGCTTCTGAGATTTTTACCACACTTAAGGGACTCATATACGGAGCCATGGCCACTGGTCTCACCTTATTTCAGTAGGTATAGAGACCGTGGTGACTGTCCGAAGTCAGCCTTCGTTTTAAAACTTCCTTTATGAACAAAACATACTTATACCTTCCGTTTGATGATGTTGATGATGACCCTCATGACCTTATTTACATACTTATAAACCTTTTAAGACAAGCTACTGACTTAGTACTTTTTGACTTAGGTTGAGGACTTTTGGACCGATTACTTGCACACTTTCCCGACTCTACATTACTACTATTTTACCGCTACTTAACATTGTGAGTTATAGCTTTCCCTTTTTACTTTAACTTATTTTGGGAACTGAGGATACATGCGCATTTTATGTTTTACATAATAGGCACGAGTACTTAAACTTTATATATGTGTGAGTTATATAACGGCAGAAACATTCCCTTTAGCTCGGTAACGTTTAGTCATTGGTTTTTGAACCGTGAACGCGAATCTTAGATATGGATCCATAGGGTTTGACATCCCCACTCGGGCTAGTCGCACTAGCATTTAACGAGTGTTTAATACTTCGAGGTTATACGCACTTGCCAAGTGCACTTTCAGGGGGTACATAAACGTTAAGTTAGTTACCGGGTGCCCGCGGTTAAGCATATACTTTTACATACTTTTGAAACGCTCGTTGTAGCACCGAAATCTCGTGGCCTACTTACATTACTGTTATACTTAAACTATAGCTCACCAACCTTTGTGTTGACCTTTTTAAGCGTGTATTTCTCAGGTGCTTGAAGTCACTTCCGCTATCATACTAGTCGTGCTGTAGAACCCGCTGCTTAGAGTTGTTATCGCATGACTACTTATCTTGCATTCAAACTTATGTTCTTTTGGAACTATGTTATGTAACGACCTTTGTGGTCACGTACACTTATTTAATGCTTCTACTTAGTGAAGCTTACTTTTGGATTGTAAAACATTCGACGTTTGTTCTGACGTCACTTTTTTTTTAATGAATGCAAACTCTGTTTTGAAAACGCATATAGTACTTAACCTTGTAATGATCCTGTTGATGATGGTCCGTACATGATGATTTAGTACGGGGCGTCACACCTAGTACTAGAATGGAAACGATTCATATACTATAATCCCGTCCACGACGAATTGTTATCACAACAAATTTCGCACTTCGCCACACGACCCACAAAATATCCACCAACGCCGGGTGAATCCTCTTGACTAGACAAGGATGGCCTCAATATATTAATGCAACTAATGGGTCACATCACTAGGGAACACACCCTTGAAAACAAACAACATCCGCGTATCTCTATGTGAGACAATCGGAACTGGCACTTCACGCCTCACAATCATCCACAAAGTGGAATAATCCACTGACGATTTCCACGATCATGTTTCCCGACAAGGAAAATACAACATCCACCACAATATCGAACTCGTACCCACTCAATAATATTATCCGAGTTTCACGGCAACCCATATTTTCATTACGAGGGCACCCGCAACGACATTTTCATTCTCTCACTTCTGTGATCTCAAAGTCCGCACTTGGTCACATACCGCACTTTGGTACTACACGACCACTTTACATAAGAAGTCTTACACTTCACTTGATCTAACACAACCAGAGCTTCCTCGGGCGGCAGTAAAAACTCCCCCACTTAGGATTTAGCTCCACATTCTCACCGCCAAGATGATAACACCTCGCAGAATTGTCCTTCCACGACACACATGATCAATCTCATCATTGGTCATTGATGTGCGAGCGGAGGTGTACGAAATACTATTATTTTTTACTACGAAATACAGTACAATTTACAAAAGTTTTAATTATTTATATAGATGAGATATACCTAAACCTTGCTACAACACTTATAGGCAGTGTACCTAATCGTAGAGTAGTGTAGTTTTTAGTAAGTTCGGTTCGTTCCACAGGGAGCTAGTGATTACGTACTATATTTTTATAGAACTATATATATATATATATATATATATATATATATATATATATATATATATATATATATATATATATATATATAAAATTATAAAATGGGGTTTTACCGTTTAATGACCGGTTTGTCGATTTTATATTTTAAGCGTAAAGATAGATGACGATAATTAAATTGCGTAAAATAAATAACAATATTTAAAGTTGCGATAATTAAAATTGCGATAAGAAATAAAATGACAGTAAATAAAATGACAGTAAATAAAAGTACGATGAGATATAAAATAACACAATTATGCTTATTTAAACTTCCGTAACCATGATGTTTGACGTTTTGATTTTAATTTATTTCTCTGGGTTAATTGTCCTTTGTCCTGGATTTATTTGATACATATCTAGTTTTTGCCCATAATACTCCATCGGTCATAATTATAAAATGCTCGTCAAATTAACCTTATTCCCGAAGTTAAACATTCCAACTAATTAGGGATTCAAACTGTAACAAGGTTTTAATACTTTGTTAATAATTACACCAGGTTATCGACGGAGTGTAATTCAAGGTTTTAATACTTTGTTAACAATTACACCAATTACCCTTGTATGTAATCCACCCCTGTTTTAATGAGATATGAATATTAGTTTACCCACTTGATCAGTTTGAATAATCAATTACCCAACCCGAATAATTAATTAAATGATTGTAAAGGATGTCGTATAAACATCATTAAATAGGACATTCATAATCATTTAATAATTATTAGATTAACTAATTTGAAGATAGGTTCGACAGATTCCAATGAGTTGTCATTCGATTAGACAATACCCCCCCCCCCCCCCATCTATTAATAATCCATAGTCCAATGTCCACAAGTGTCGGTCTTTTGTCCAAACCCTAATTATGGTACAAAATCCAATAACCCCGTGTTTAATATTTAGTCTAACATCATGATTAATTTGGCTCAAATAAGCATAATAATAACTTAGTTACGAGACATTAATTTAAAAAGGAAGAACATAGCTTACAGTGGTTATTAATCGCGTAGCGTTACACGGACAGAGTTCCGACTTTAAAACCCGTAAAACATTTCTTACAATAACCCAATTATTATTAAACTTAAATTAAAATTAAAATTATAAATATAATTATAAATATATATTACATATAGAGAGAAAGAAAGAAATTGAGGTGTGTTTTCTCGTCGAGCAGAAGCCTGCCTTTTATAGGCATATTTCCTGAATCTGAAGCTCATGCACTCGCATGAGATTGTAGTGTATTTCCCATGCACTCGCATGGGCTCATGCAAGTGCATGGGATTTTAGTGCATTTCTCATGCACTCGCATGGCCAGCCTGGATCAGATATTTTTGATTTGCAAAACGTGGGCTGCTCGAATTAATTAATATATAATATAATATATATAATTATATATATATATATATATATATATATATATATATATATATATATATATATATTATATTCTTGTGCATAGTTGACTTGTAATTTTAGCTCCGTTGTCTCGTACATTTACGCCCGGTTTATGTCTCGGTTCCGGATTTTTGAACGTTTTTTCGTATGCTTAGATAACTTGTACTTTGCGTTCTGCGGCTTGTACTATTGTCATTTTTAGACGTTTCTTATCAATAAATTGAATCATTTGGATTGTAACTTGTACGTTTGAGCTTTTTGGTCATTTGCGTCTTCAAATCGTCGTTTTCTTCTTTTGTCTTCGCACTTATTTATTTAAACGAATATTACTTGAAAATAGAACAATTACAACTGAAAACTTTACATATTGGAAGGATATTGCGCCTAAATATATGTTCATTTGGAGCACTATCAGTCATAAATATCAATTCACCACGAATTCACTTTAGGCTCTCAGAGCCGTCAAACACAATCACTTGAGATGTCGTACACGCGATGACATCGTACCTTCCTACTACAATTTACAACTAACAACTCTTCGCCTTCCACAAGGTGAACTCCACTAAACTCTTACATACGCCTCTAAGCATAGGCATATGCCACTCCGCTTCATCAGTCACGCTTTTTGGTCAAGATCACCTGACCTTCCATTCAACGAACAATTATCAACAACTGCCCACTCTCATGGTGAAGAGTGACCAATCCGACACAATTATTGCGTCGACCGCAATGTCAAACCTTCATCATAACCTTCAGCCTAACTGAACATTAAGTCCATTACCGGCTCACCGATCACCTTTACCCGTCTACCACTTAAGAGCAACAAGATTCGCTCATCCGTCACTTCATAAGGAGTATTTACCGCAATGCTCTTTAAACTTCGACTTTCGCAATCGTCGAATTACTATCATCCGTTGATCGCTATTGTAATCTCCGCCGCTTCCAAGGGTATCTCATGGGCACCCTAAGCACAAAGTGATCACACCACTACCGGAGTCGAACATTACACTAGCAGGTATAAAGAGGCACCTGACGCAGTGTCATGCAGACTCCCACCACAATCTACCGAGATTTAGAAACTCGATCTTTAGGTTCCATAAACCCGATGTCACCCATCTCTCCACAATAATGACCCGAAGTCATACCTACCCGACAAACCTTACAGTTTATTGTCTTATCAAAAGTTACTAGCGATCACACGCTACCCGCAATTCCACAAGGCCAAACAATATAGCCTAACGAAGCCCTTCATCTAACACTAAGGAGATGCTCGGGAACCCCAAGTCTTACACCCTTCCACATATCGGCGCAACCACAACTACATGGGATATTCCGTTAGGAATGTTACTCTATAATCGACCACACACTAACACACCATCGCAACCATTGTCATATGGGTCCCACTCCCATGAGTTTAATGACCCGAAGACTCCTCGATTTGCCAATTCCAAGGCGACTCACAACTAGAATCCTTACAAGATCCTCTAACCACACAATCTACCGAGTGTAAACCCAAACTACAATCATTAGACTTGTCGCATTCCATTACGGAATTCAAGTCCTCGTCGTACACACACGCACACATAAATCAGTCATCCTAGTTACGATGTGTAACTACAACCAATGTCAACCTCAATAACGCACCCACTACATAGGGTGGCTAAGCACGCACCAAACTCGTGAGTTTCACTCACTCACCTTAACTAACCGAATTCACCGTAACACTTCCCGACTAACAATGAACCCGATGTGACAACAAGCACATCACCCGAGACCACCATATCCTAGGAACCAATACATGATTCCTATTTCGTCCCAAATTTACCCCAACCATGCCATGTTTTCTCCGCTCGGTACTCGTCATGTCATGCTTGGTGTCAAGCTACACTTTCGTAATAATGGTGATCAGTCACTATTACAATTGCGTACCTTACCATTCCTACATGGTCACGCAAAGTACTTTACCCGGAGTAGCGCAACATTCACACAATACAACATACATTCACCTCTAAACAAGTGATGTCCCGACGTTAGACTGGATTATCCAAAACCCCCAAGTACCCGAGCCCCACCATTGGACTCATTGCTAACACACCGTACACTATATATAGTATAATAATATATACACACATATACACCGCAACAACGAGTCAACCTACAACCTAGGTGACTATTATTCCTTCCGATATCCGAGTCAGCCTACTTACACTAGGCACTATCTATCTAAGGCACAAGCGTAAACAACAATTAAGGCCTCACCTATCCACATGTCCTAGTTAGTGTACCTACGGTAAGGCACTAACTATTATCATCCTGACCCGTATTTTTACAAGTTCGCATACAATTCCACACCGTCAAGTCTAAGTCTAGGCACCTATCACAAAGTTACCTATATCCCTTAGACCATGCTCTGATACCACTTGTAACGACCCCAAATCCGTTTACCAAAAACGAAGCACTGTTTTTTTATAAGTTAGGTCCCAATATAGCGTTCATAATAAATGACATTTCCAACTCTGTTTTAACCAAAAACATAATATCATAACGTTACGTTTAACAACTTATAATGACCCAATTACACAAAATACGGGTTAAGACTCAATAACCCAACCCGATACCAAGAGCATAATCCCGGGGACTACCAAATCCCCAATCCTCGTCCAAATGTCCAAAAGCTACCCCATCGAGCCCAAGCGCTCCTACGCATCTAGTCTATCAACTAGCTAGCTTCACAATCACAATACCTGTAAAAAGGTAAACAACGAGAGCGGTAAGCATAAAGCTTAGTGAATGCAATAATTATACATATACATATATAATCTACTAACTTGCAAACACTTACACAAATACCGCATACGAGCTAGCAATTCAACAACCATGCAATCACAATGTATAAACTAAATATCCGCAATTCACAACTAGCATCGCCAATAGCATATAGTTCACAATTTAATATGCTAAAACTACAACACATAACCATGGTTAACCAATCGTACAAGGGAATGGTTCTCGCGAAAGACCATCGGAGTGCACAACATCCATTAGTGTACTTAACACCGCGTATCACTAACCCCCGGGTGGTATCTTAACACTTCATTACTTCAGCCATCATACATCCCGGAGTGGTGTCTTAACACTTCGACACTTCACCCATTATACTTTCCGGAGTGGTGTCTTAACACTTTGACACTTCACTCGTTATAATTTCCGGAGTGGTGTCTTAACACTTCGACACTTCACTCGTCACGTGAAATGTGGTGTCTTAACACTTCGACACTTCACATCTCACGCTACACAAATAAATGCATCATATACATACACATAAAATTATTCCACTAACCTTGAAATGCCCGCACAAGTCATGTATGTAAATCGCCTCCAACGCAACCAAGCAAACCTTTACCTATAATACACATATAGTACAATACACATAAACACACATTCTCTAAAAGAGAATTTATACCAACGCCCTTAACCAAGGGTTTATACCTACCTCCACAATCCGCCCATTTAGACACCTAAAGTGGACTTCACCAATTACCACTACGGATGGTAATTCCGACCCATTTAAACAAGTACAAACTAACCCAATTTATACTTGAAACCATTTAGACCAACCTAGGTCTTAGCACTAACTTACTACTTAGGTAGTAATCACTTCAAACATCATTTACACCAAAACCCCAACATGTGTAATATTGACCCATATTGCGTTTGACCACATTTGACTTATGTTAAAATACCATTTTAAACCAAAATCACTTCCCACGATTTCTTTCATTCAAAAACGTCATTTAACACTTAACAAAAGTGTTTAACATCCATTTATCCAAAATTAATGTCATTACCAAAATTTGACCCAATCAAAGTCAACCCATTTTGACACAATTCATAAAAACACCCATAATCACTAACGGCTAGTGATTATATTTTTAAAACACTAATTAACACCTAAACCAAGTATTTACATACTTGATTCACCAAAAATCAAGAACACTTCACACATTTCAACACAAAACCCATTTTGACCTAAATTAGGGTTTACACCCAAAATCAAGTCAACACAACACCAAAATCACTAGTACACAAGTGTTCTAAGGTTTAAACCAACATATGCAAGACCCAAACTTACAATTTCATCAATCAAAACTCTAAGTCACCAATTTGAGTTTACTTACATGAATCTTACCAAAAAAAAACCCCAAAATCACAAGAAATGGAGTTTATAACCCTAACTAGCACAAACCCTAACCCCAAATCCAAATCAAAGTAATTAAATCAAATCTAGGGTTTACCTCAACTCCAAAATCGAGCTAGTAACAAGAAACATCAACGAGAACCAAAACCCGCTTCCAATTTGGGCAAAATTCACCACCATCTTCACCCATTCAAGCTTTCTCTCACTAGAACTCTCCTCTCTCTCTCTCTCTAGAGGGTTTGGTTGGTGAGAATGAGGATGAAAATGAGGATAAGATCTGATCTTGGGACTTAAAACCGTCCATAAGTGAAAAGACCAAATTACCCTCTTCAATTTTACAAAATTACAAAAATAACAAAAGTCCCGCTGTGGACCGCCGGTCCAAAGTGGACCGCCGGTCCAATTCTGACATGTTGACAAAAAAAACCTAATGCTGGACCGTCGGGCCAATCTGGACCGTCGGGCCAATCTGGACCGCCGGTCCAGTTTGCTCCTGTTTTGCCTTTGAACTAAGGTTGGATCGCCGGGCCAATCTAGACCGCCGGTCCACCCAGCCTTTGGAAATTCGAGTGTTACAATTAGACGTGTCAACATGTCTAAATAATATGTTAATTAGAGGTATTCCGCCTTTTTTCTAACTAGACGTGTCCATTTGTTTAAAAGGACATGTTAATTTATTAGCACGTCTGTATATGGGGCTCTAAATGAGGACAAATGTAGTAGTTAACTTTTTGCAAATGTATCGAACTTGTCACGAAAATATTCGATATAAAATAAATATAAACATATATGTTAAAAGGGGGTGATTCTCACACACTTTTTTGATCCTCACACACTAATTGAGTATTATTAGAAGAGTAAAAGGTTAAAATAGGTGTGTGAGGATCAAAAAAGTGTGTGTGAGAATCATCCCCATGTTAAAACCTCTAGTGTATGTATTAAAGTTATTAATCACTTGTATTTTAAGTAGTCATTAACCGGAATCAATAGTAACATGTCAAGACTTGATCGATTATGTGGCTAAGCTTGGAGAGGCTAATATGTTAACACGGACTTCACTGCCATGCATGTTATCAAAATTTGAATACATTTTTCTCTATGCCACGTAAGCTTCCACCTCATCACCTTCATCATCTTCAACACTTTTTGACGACACCATCTTAACTACCAACCCTATCATGCATCTCCACCTCTGAACATCAGCACCATCACTATGCAACACCATCTTTAACAACATTATTTATTCAGTCCGAAATTTCCACTATGACCTCACTACCATAGTACCATTTCTACCTCACTACCATATCCTAAAATCAACACAATCAAGAAAAACGTGGCACAAATTTTGGAAAATAAATGCTTAGAAAAAAGAAATCTGTGACAAGTACATTACATTAACAGAAAATAAACCCTTTATAAACTGCAAATGACGTGTAGTTAATAATCACAACCAAATAGGAAGAAAGTAAATTTTTTTTTTTTTTTGCGTAATACTCTTTAGTTATCTCGAATCGTCAAAAGTAAGGGAAAGAATTCCCTTCTAACTCATAAAATCAAAATCGATCAAAAGCCAAAATTGGTCAACATTTTAACATGAATTTAAACTAGGATTTTAGAGTTTTTGAATAATACGAACAATCTTAGACAATTATTTTGAAGTTTATATTTATATTTATTTTATGAATTTCTTTTATATTTACACATCTAATTTTTGAAATATATTATTTTAAATGTATAAAGTATAATTCGAATAATCCCAGATTAATCTTCAAATTGCCGATTACTCCTTCCAAAATCTCGACCGAGTCATTCCTGAATAGTGATTTCTGCAACCTTAGATACAAGTATAAACAACCACTATATTTATAATTTAGCAATAATATGCTAACAAAATTATAGCTATTCTTAAATTTTGCATCTTATGGCATATTACAGAAGTTCTTTTCCCACATTTTTAAGCATGAGAAAGTGAATGAGAGAAACTAAATGAGTTATTTTCAGAGGTGTTCAATATTTGGGTTGAAATCGTTTGCATCAAATATCGAATCGACACCAAATCGAAAAAATCAAACCGAATTTGAAAAATGATTTTCGAATCATGTAAAATCGAAACCGAATCTGAATTCGATTTTTCTGTTCGGTTTTCGTTTTTGAAAATTCTGAATTTGATTAACCGAATACCGAATTGAATTTATAAAATATTAAGTAAATATATTAAGTTATTAATATTATTGTATACATGTATGAAATACGATTTAAGTAAATATCTCAACTTTTAATGAAATTACGCTTACTCGGATTTGAATTCCTATTTGAAACTATAATTTCATATGTTCCCTAATTTTTTTCATTCCAAATTTTTAAAACTGTAACCATTTTAAGTAGACTTTCATGTTCAAGTCAATTATGTGTGTATATATATTGAACCAATAACATTTGTGTATGTTGATTGTGAGCTATAGTTTAGTTTGTTGTTTTATAAGTTGAGCTTGGATGTTTTCTTTCTATAGTTGTGTTGAGTTTAATCTATTGGATGAAGTTTTTCCTTTATGTTATAAAAGTTATTTAGTTTTTTCGCAACAAAAAAAGGTAAATTTGTGCACAATTTCCTTTACAACATTTTATTATTGAAAAAGTTTATACTATGACTAACACAAAGTTTGCTCTCAGTTATTGAGTTTATTCATTTTCTTAGTATATTTGTTTGGGTAATGAATCATACCCGATGAATATTATTAATATAAGAGTTGAACAATGAAGAGCAAGTGCTACAAGATGGTCTCGTAGCCACAAAAATACATCACAACCACTAGACGGCAAAAAAGAAAACCGACTAGAACCCACAAACAAGTAAATTTGTATATTTGAGATTGTTCCCTTTAATCGTAAATCAAAGATGTTTTCTTGTCTCTCGTTTCTTTTCTGAACTCACAAACCAACTAGAACCTACAAACATGTATCGTATTATGATATTCTACAAGCTTATTATATTTTGTAAATTTATATATATGTTCAATTAGATGTTTTAGTTTAGTATGACACTTTAAAAAGTTAATAATATAATGTTTATCTCGTGAAAAAAAAAAAGTAAAAGAAAAAGATGATTTGGAAGTCGAATTTGGTTTTAACAGAAACCGAACGTTTCGTTTTTAATATTTGCATTGGTTCCGGGAAGATTTTCGGCTTTGATTTTTAAAATTTCAAAACCGAGAAAATCGAATCGAAAAATCGAAAATTGAACCGATGAGAGTAAATAAGATCTTGGCCTATTTGAGATTGTTCCTTTTAATCGTAGTCAAAAGTGTTTTCCTGTCTCTCGTTTCTTTTGTGAACATATCGAAGACACCCCTACCCCTAGTTATTTCACAACTTGACACATCCAATTATTCAAATGGCCAAACTATAATAGTTAGAAATGTTATCCACTCATTTCTTTAACCTTTCTGTCTTTTGTTTGAATAAACACAACAAAAAAGAATCATTAAAAGAAGATACAGTAATGTGGTAAAACTTAAGCATCTATGTAGATGAGTCTTTAGTTTGCTGAAAGAATAAGGCGAATTCAACAGTGGGTTACTCTAGCTTGACATCATGTCGTTACCGTTCGACTGAAGTGCTTGGTTTGCAAAATAACGGACATCAACGTCAGGGTCCTCAGACAATTCAACAAGGCATGGCCTAATAGTACTATCCATAACCTGCACAACCGAAAACAATAATTACGTTCACTTAACTGAATAAGCATGAGTTAGTACATATGCTTACTTGGCACGTGTGATCATATTTGATAATTGTGTAGAGAGTAACTTACAGAATGGTCAACAATGGGGATTAAGGATTGCAGGACTTTTGCTACATTAAATTTGATATTGGGCACCCTGAAAACACATTTATGGTAAATTAGCATAAAGAGTGCCAAAAGAAAAGAGAGATTATATTTAAGAGATAAATTCACCCGTCTTTGGAGACAGTAACAATCACGGGAAGCAATTTTGAACATGTGATTTCTGACCCGAGAACAGGAGCAAGTAGGGAAATTGCACGAAGAACTGTCATGCGATGCAAGTAATGTGGGTTGTTAACCATATCTAACACCTGTCAAAAAACAATGTCATTTAGTGAATACCAAAACTACCCCTTAACACTGCAAGCATTTATTATGCAAACCATGAGAATAACCTGTGGAACAATGTGCTGCATTGCCCAATCCGGACCAAATTCCTCTGCAAGGCGCTTTAAGTTATTAGCAGCCGCATCTCTAATGGAGTAAACCTGCAACAAATATCCACTTTAGGTCAGTAAACCTGTATATGTATATATACATATATACATATACATATAACTATATAATATTAAGGGTGTGATGCACCACCTTGTCTTGTAACCATTTCATGCAGAGAGCACCTAGCTTATCATCAAAAAAGCCTACACCTAATTGACTTGCCAACAGAGGTATGTATTCGATGATAGCCAATCGAACCCTCCAATGCCTGTCTTCCGCAAGTTCAACGATTGCCGGTAATAAGGATTGAGACAAAAGATCGATCCCAATTACCTGCAACAACAACTGACATTAGTTGCAAACAATACTTGCGAAGTGAAAAACATAAACTAAATCATAAAAAAACAGGTGTGTACCTGATTCACTTGATCTAGCTTACTGATGATATTGAGGCGTACATCAGGGAACTCATCCTTCAATAGTGAAAGAAAAATAGGAAGGAGTTGTTCAATTGTTGCATCCTGCAAATTACCATCAAACACAAAATGAATAATACATTTGATAAAATTATGAGTAAATTATATGAACAGTCCCCGTGGTTTACATTAAACTACACCAACCGTCCTTATCTTTAGAAAATTTTAGTGATAGTCCTTATGGTTATCATGTTAATACACCAATCGTCTTTATCATTAAAAAATTACATTGATCTGGTCCCTCCTATTTATACACATTTTGAATAAAGGACCATCAACGTACAATTTAAAATATGTCAGGGACGATCAATGTAATTTTTTTGAAAGATAAAAACAACTTGTGTAATTTCATTAAAACCACAAGGATGACCATTGTAATTTTCAAAAGATAGATAGATGGTGTAATTTCATGTAAACCACAAAGACTATTGGTGTATAATTTACTCTAAAAGTATCAATCAATATAAATAATAAATGATGCCATAAAGATAAATCATACTATTATAATATCCTTACTTTTCCTAAAACAGGAGCCATGCCCATTATAACGGAGGCCAAAGCAGACCTCACATGCTGAGAAGAATCAGAAGACAATTCCTACATGTCATTGGTAGGTGTTAGATAACTGAATAATAACAGAAAATAACAGAATTTATATAATAGCTCGGTTGTTTAAGAGTGAATAACTAACTTTCACGCAAGGAAGAATATGTTGAATTGCAAGTTCGGCATTTAAAATGCGGGAGAACTTGGTGACCTTTCCGGCAGCTGCTATGCGAACTTCGGCTTCATTATCTCTAAGTAGCCTTACATATGCTGGGACCAACTCCGACCTATTAATTTCAAAAGGACAAAAAACAATGATTGAATAGTGTAATCAATAAATAAAAACAAAAATAACAAATTCATATACGAGCTCGGCTTGTTGAGATATCATAATATGCCAATAATATTAGGGGAAAGTGAATATGGTATTGTGGTACATATAAGCTTATATGACAAAGACCTTCAAATCACTTTATTTTGATGATTTTCATGCGAAATAAAATTTATTTCGATTATTGTATAACATTTTTCAAGATTAAACATTGATTTGAAACAAACAAAATCAAGTTAATCCATGTTTTACACAAGTTTTTCTTATTTCACTTTAAGTAGGATGTCATCCATAAATTGTAAAACTTGTGAAAAAAAGCTTGAGAAAAAAGATCCGGTTTGCATAAATTATGATTCATTAACATATTTCAAAACTTATTTACAAGAAAAACATCAAAATAATGAGATATAGCGGTGTTTGTCATATAAGCTTATATGTACTACAACACCATATTAACATGATACAATAATATAATAGTTACGAGCATACTTGGTAGGTTCCGTGCCCACAGCTTCGCATAATTCATATAACTGATTTGCTACCATGTACCGAACACGCCATGACTTGTCCTGAATAAGAAGATACCGTTTGAATAGTAACTTTAGAAAGTAATGTTTTAAAAATGAAATTTTTCAGAAGAATAGATAAAAAAAAAAAAAAAGAACCAACAATTATAATATATCTACTCTATAAAGTAGAATTAAGAGTTAACCTGAGAAAAATTAACAATGACAGGAAGAATATGTGCAACACAGTCCTGGGGTTGTAACAACTTCCCAAGTACAGCACAACCCTCAACGGCTAGTAAACGTACAGAATCTTGATCTGTAACAAAAACAAGATTAATACCAACAACAAACACCAATTAATGATAATAAAAACAGAATTAAAACCTAAATCCTTTTTACCATCTTGAGTAAGATCCTCAAATATTTGCATGATGTCAGTCTTGAGATGACCAGGTTCCATTGTAGCAGCAAACTTTCCCAAGTTTGTAGCAGCAGATCTTCGAACCATAGGCATGTCATCTTGACATAACTGACTGTATACTGACCTTAGTTCCGCCTTTAATGAGTCAGGGGCACTCGGATATGCAATGTGAAACAACCCGCATGCCGACACACGTGCGGTGAACCACTCACCAGCCGCTAGCCTCTGCAACCCATAGAAACCGTTATGAACTTGATAATGGACAGATAAATTCATATGTAGGGTATGTTAGGTAAAACTAGCTGGTAACTTTTTAGATGTATTTAGTTGTTTGGCAGAGTAGCTGGACTGTTAAAAAAAGAGTAAACTGACAAAAAGCTAGGAGCTTTTTCTCAAATGCTAGTTCTAGAAGCTTCTAGCTTTTTCCCTTTGTCTAAGGATATGTTAAGTAAAACTAGTTGGTTGCTGGTAGCTTTTTAGATGTATTTAGGTGTTTGGCAGAGTAGCTGTTGCAATTAAAAAAAGAGTAAACTTGCTAAAAGCTAGGAGCTTTTTCTCAAATGCTAGTTCTAGAAGATTCTAGTTTTTTCCCTTTGTCTAAGGGTATGTTTCGTAGAACTAGTTGGTTGCTGGTAGCTAGTGGCTTTTTAGATGTATTTAGTTGTTTGGCATAGTAGCTGTTGCGGTTAAAAAAAAGAGTAAACCGGCTAAAAGCTAAGAGCTTTTTCTCAAACGCTAGTTCTAGTAGCTTTTAGGTTCTAGCTTTTTCCTTCTGTCTAAAACCTTCAATCTCTTTTAACCAAACGAAGTTTTTTATTAGATAAGAGTTTTTTCATATAAGCTAAAAGCTCCTTACCAAACACACCAGTAAAACCCAAATAAGTAATCATAAACTAACCTTGACCAAAGGTACAAAAAAGTCAACCAAATCAGTCTCCTTCATCTGTGATCCAATCCTGCATAATGACTCAACCGCTTTCTCCCTCACACAAGTTTCTTCAACAGTACAAAGTGTTTCAAGAGGAGGTAACAACACATTAGCATGTTCAACTCCTCCAACATAAGGAATAAAGACGCCTAATTCGTCTGCCATTGCAAGAAGAACCTCGTCATCATCATCATTGTTTTCACTCAAGAAGGGTATCAACTCCTTTCTGGTACGTTCCTCACCCAGAGCACGAGCGATAGTTGACAGCCTTCTAATTGAATTTAACCGCAACTGTATATCGTCGTTTTTCAACTCATCTATCAATACCGCTATTGGGTACAACGGCTCATCCCCCATCGACATTGCAGCTCACAAACGTACTGCAATATAAAATCCAATACAAACTAAATCAGGCATCAGCAGTCACAAAATCCGATATATATCGCATAAATCATACAAGTTGCAGGTTTAATAATGTTGTTTTAACATTTACAAATTGCAGGCTTAAAAACTGTAATAAAAATATTACTTTTGTTTCATAAAAAGTAAGATGTATCACATTAATAAAAATATAAAAACACACAACATATATATGTATTGTATATACATTTACATAAGCTAAATCATAAGCATAAAATAAAAATATACGTAAACAAATATATTATGCAAAATATCACATTAAAACTTATCATCAAAATCACGAATTCTTTTAATACTTATTTCAAATATCTAAAACTAACCCTAAAACCAACAAATTAATAAAAAGGAGAATTAAACAACCGAAATCAATCGCAAAATCAATATTTCAGGAATGGAATCCTAAGATTGAATATGTTAATTGATCAATCGAAATAAAAACGAGAGCAAGATTCAATTGACAAAATGAAAAAATAAATAAATATATTTACGAAGTGGATCTGAATCTTACCAGATAAAAATGAATGAGTTTTCAAATTAGGTTAATTGTTAATTAACGGGCCTGCACTTTCGTCGTTAACTACCCCTAAGAATGATGATTATGATGATGGTATCTTTGATTTATATTTTTGTTTTGAAATTTGACGTATTAATTATTGTTAACGTTATGTTTATGAGCATAGCAGCAGTATCGAAAGAAATGGAGACAATTGCACTTTTCATGGAAATCAACTTTTTCAGAATAGCCCCTTAACTTTGTGTATATGTCAATTCTAACACGAACACTTTTAGTAAGCCAAGATTGACAATTCTGGCATTACATGTCAATTTTTTTTTAGCGAAACACAAAAATTTTAATAAAAAAGATCCAAAGATGAAACTAAGTTACAACTAATACAACTAAGTTGCAACTAATTCAGATCTCAACAAGGTTGTTTGACAAATAGTTAATCTTATTAAACGTGTAGAGTGTGTTTGTTTCTCTCTAAGTGATGATATGATTATATATACTCCCCTTTTATTTGAAAATTGTAGAAACAATATGTTGCTAATGTTAACAAATGTAAACATAATAAACATAAGTCTTTTATTTTTTTGGGGGAACGAAAACTTTATAACCAATCTAAATCTCGAAAAGAGACAAGATAACAAGAATACACTCGAAAACCAAAGACCGAGGCTCGAAAGCAGAAAACAAAGGCATACAATGAAAACGAATAACCGTTATCTAAAGCCGAGCCTCGACAACAAACCTAAACAAGAAAAGAAACATGGCTAACAACAACCTAAAGAACCAACCACACTAACTAACCTACCAAACTCTCCAATAAACATAAGTCTAGTTCTGCAATTTGCCAACATTTTAGTGTTCTTTTCAATGTTGAAAGAAACGTAGTTAGCATTTTATAGCAATGGAAATCAAATTAAATATATTAGGAGTAGTATGGTATTAATATCTTTATCTTAATTAATTTTGATGGAAAATATAAAATGGTCAAGTTTTGTCTTTAAATTTTTTATGTTTGACTGGATTTAGTTGTGAAATAGATGACTAAAAGGAATGGAAAACTTAATGATGTCTAATACTCCCTCCGTTTCACAAATATATGCTATTGATATAGTTCAATCTAAATCTCTTTAACATGATATACGAATGACATACTTTATTTGACCAAGCAAAAAATCGGAAATATCTATAAGACCAGCTTAGCGCTTACATTTATTGTTAGCTAACTTTCGTATATAAGCCGTTTATAATTGAACTCGCCCAAACATAAAACATTTATAAATGGAGTAATATTTATTTGCATCTTTAATTTTGCTTGAAATCAGAGGATAAATCTCGGTCCTTGGATCAATTATAATCAATGGCTAAGATTAAAAACTTGGGACAATCACATGTGATTGGATCTTACAATCACATTTGATTGTAATAACTAATCACATGTTATTGTACAAATCTCAAGCAAAGTTATGGATTCAAATTAATATTTCTCTTTATAAATATACTAAATAACATAATAGAGAAACAAATCAGATTTGGCCCATTTAGACGTAAAATAGTGTAGAACCTGTTTCTTTATTTGACCTGACCCCAAATATAGGGACTAAAAGCGATACATAACAAAAATTGTAGGGACTAAACGTGTAAACTCGCCATTTCCATTTCTTTCAGTAACTCCAAAACCCACCAAAAATTTTCAGCGGATTTTCATCTTGTTCACCGCTGACTAAGTTTCATAATCATCACCTTTTAACACTAAATAATTTGATAAGGATCAAAGGATCCGTTGAAAGACAAACGCTCTTCGCAACAAACAATTAAAACACAAACATGCCTAATTGATAAAATACGTATGTAACAATACGCAAATATGATGAGTTTTCAACTCAAACTTTTATTAACTTTCCAAAAGATAGATTGCTTGTTACATGTACGCATAGGAGTATATATAATACAAAAGATTCCTCACCTCTTACGTTTCCTAACCGACTACGAATCCTAAATCATATCTAATCTAATATTTAATTTAAAATTAGTAGAAACAAATAATTTAAATAAGTAAATAAACTAAATAAATAAAATAGATAGTCTTTAACTTTTCCTTCAAGTATCGTGTCCGATTCAATTAGCGTGCTTTTCAACCCGGTTCCACATCATATTTTGGTACCACATCAGTCTTCCGCACCTGAAAAGAACTCGCCCTCGAGTTCCAACTCAAAGAAGACCATATACCCGGATCAAAAATAAACCAATCAATAACAACTCGGCGAACATTACAACTTAAATAAAATGATATGCCCGGATCAAAGACAAACACATCAATGACAAACTCATCGTTATCATTCCAAATTAATTTGCAACGACCTCTTGCAAAATTCTTATACTCTAAAACCCTTAGACCCTTCTCCCCTTCTTGAAAAGAACTCGACCTCGAGTTCTCAATGTCCGGTTTAAACACGAACAAATATCCTTTATTAATCATCTTGCTCGCATCTATGGAGTTATTGAAATAAACATAAGATATTTTATTTCCTCCATAATCTTTTGAAACCGCTACAACTTCACCTTTATCAAGGATACCTTTAGAACTCGCGACTACGTTAGAAAGTGATAAATTCTCCTCTTTTAAACCAGAACCTAACAAGTCAAAATCTTGTGTTTCAGATTCTTTACCTTTTTCAACACTAACAACAACTATATCATTCTGCATCTCTTCTAAAATAATTTCTTTTTCAGGATTCAAGGACACATTTTCTTCTTCAACCTGACTCTCTTCGGCTATTTTATTATTTTCTACCTCAAGTTGACTCTCTTCAACTATTTTGTCACGATTCTTCATACGTTCTGATTTTGATTTTTTCAACCTCGTTATTAAACTTTTCATCGAGTCAAAGAACTCATCCGTATCGAGATTCTCCTTAACAGGTTGAATCTGCTGGTAGAGCTGTGGTTGATAGTAAGGATGATAGTAGGGCAGTGGTGGATAGTAGGGTTGATGGTAGGATTGTGGTTCACAGTAAATGGGGCATTGGTGGTATTGAGATAATCCATATTGGTAGTATTGATGTGATTCGTTCCAAGGTCGTACATCATAAGTAGCTCTTCGGGTTTCTTCTTCAAGCCATCGATGTTTTGCACGCTCGTTGGATTTATTAACTATATCTAGCGTGTTCATGAGTCTTTTAAGAGCGATATCGAGATCGTGATTTTGATTGCCCTTATCGTCGGCCATTGAAACAAGAAAAAAAAATGCGATGAACAGTGATTTCGGCGTGAACAGTGCCGTGAACAGTAACGACGATTTTTTTATTTTTTATTTTTTTGAGATAAAATATCAAAACCAAAACGTGGGAGAGACCCAACTAATCGGAATTAAGATATGAGATAAACTATCAAGATCCAAACGTGGGAGAGACCCAACTAATTGGAATGATGATAGGGTGGATCGATTGCTCTGAATACCAAATAATAAGGATCAAAGTATCCGTTGGAAGACAAAAACTCTTGGCAACAAACAATTAAAACACAAACATGCCTAATTGATAAAATACGTATGTAACAATACGCAAATATGATGAGTTTTCAACTCAAACTTTTATTAACTTTCTAAAAGATAGATTGCTTGTTACATGTACGCATAGGAGTATATATAATACAAATGATTCCTCACCTCTTACGTTTCCTAACCGACTACGAATCCTAAATCATATCTAATCTAATATTTAATTTAAAATTAGTAGAAACAAATAATTTAAATAAGTAAATAAACTAAATAAATAAAATAGATAGTCTTTAACTTTTCCTTCAAGTATCGTGTCCGATTCAATTAGCGTGCTTTTCAACCCGGTTCCACATCATATTTTGGTACCACATCATAATTTTACAAACAAAACCCAAAAAAATTATATCAAAAACGGATGGGTTTTAGTGGATTAATCTTAAAGGTAAAAGTGTAAGTGCTCTTCTAAGGTGTAAGCTTAGCCTTAATTCCTCGTTCTCGAACAATTTGCAGTTATGTGTTTTGATAGTAGATAGAGTGATATTGGTTTGTACTAAAGTCTCTGAAACACCCTGCTTTTTTTTTTTTTAAATCACAGCGGAAGTCTTAATTCACATAAATACCCTTAGTTAATTACGAACATGATTATCACAAATCATTAGCTAGTTACTTATTACAAACAACCGGTGTTACGTTAAACAACCAGTTACATATTTATAAAAGTTAAGACATCAGAGTTCGTCTTGTCAAACATATCGTCAACCCAACTCCCGTCCCTAGCAGCACTAAGATCGAAAACCTGCAAGGGAGGAGGTGAGGGGGGTTAGCACGAGGCTAAGTGAATGGAATCATCTAACAGATCTAGCATACAGTACCAACTTGTACAACTACAGCAACTACAACAATCCATAACAGGCAACTGACAACTAATAACTAGCAACTATCAACTGGCAACAATCAACTAGCAACTATGCTCCAACTAGAGACTCGGCGGCTTGTACGAGCACACGACCACTAGCTGATCAGTCTAGCGTCTATCGAAAGTCCTTACTACTGAATCCCCAGTATAGTAAATCCACACGCAGGTGATGCGTCATTCAGCACTATACTCAACAAACAGTAGCCAACTGGACCCAACCACAACAAGGTTGACCTCTCTGAGCTGAACCTAACAACAATAGGTTCCAACAGGCAACTACAACTTGTGCACACAACTGTTAAGCAACTACCACTACGAACAACTGTTCCTACGACTAGCATGGCAACTCTACGATGATCATTATTACAACATATCTACTAAGCATAGCAACTATAACAGTATAACATAGTAGCACAACTTGCTACTGTACACTACACACGGAGATAATCCCACTCACCGATTACCAGCTACAGCTCAGTTATCTTACTTCTGAGCTTCTTCCTTGTTCTTATCACCTGAGAACAACACAACGAAGTCAATATACATATCTCAATCAATAGTATAATCAAATCATACTATAAACTAGGTCATAACACCATATATTCATAATTTTATGAGTCTACATCATGACTCCATTCAATAATGGCATACAGGTGCGTGCAAAACACGACATACACACTAAAACTTCTTTTCCGACCCAAAAACAGTTTGATCTAGTTTCTTAAAAGTTCACCATTGAAAAGTATTCTTTATTACGATTCTAACGATAGTTTATTCATCAAAAACGGAGTTACGTTTTGAAAGTTACGCCCGTTTCAATTTCATAAAAGGTACTGTAGCAAATAGTGACACTGTAGCAACTCGGGTACTGTAGCAACCCGGGTACTGTAGCAACTCGGGGGTACTGTAGCAACTCGGCACTGTAGCAAATACTGGTACTGTAGCAAATAGTGGTACTGTAGCAAATAGTGACACTGTAGAAAATAGTGACACTGTAGCAACTCGGTACTGTAGCAACTCGGGGGTACTGTAGCAACTCGGGTACTGTAGCAAACTGGGTTTCGAACCAATTTCGCTGATTTTGTGATTTCTTTCCCAAAAACTCGATTTCTGAGTGATTTTGATCAAATTTTAAGCACATGGAAGCTACTAAACATATATACAACCTATTTCTAACATTAATTGAGCATCACAAACACATATAATCAAGAATCAAGCATCAAAATGCATAAAACTCATATGAACCCAAAACCCATTTTGAGCAAGAATTAATACATGAATCGATGATATGCATACCTTATATTGATCACGAAATCACAAGGAATATATCTCTAGCTTCAATTAATCCAAAGACTCACAAAATCAAATTAGGGTTTATGTGTGTGTTAGTGTATACATTCGTGTGTGGGTTTGATGAAATGAGAAATGGATAGAACTATCCAGATACATACACTTAAATGAGTTACAAACTCATACCCCATATCACACAGGTATTTACCAGTTATCTTATCTGATAACCTTTCGTATCTCCTTAGGCGGTACTAACGGAGTCCAAATTAAATAAACCAACATGTTCTGTGACCCTTGTCATAAACTGGTCTCAACTAAACAACCAAATAATTATAAACATATAATTATAAAAATCACTAATTACGCCCTACCCCAGGGTACAATGGTCATTTCATCTAGGCCCAAAATGCGGGTGTTACAAATCTACCCTCCTTAAAAGAGATTTCGTCCTCGGAATCGGGTCAACTATGGTCAACAAACCCAAAAATTGTTACTCGCACCGCCAAAACACACGGTTAACTTTATCGATCTTATCCCCGATACCGACAATATCCACCACAATTGCATAGGGAAATGAGATTCCTGACGTCAATACACTCCCGATACCAAATAACTTCTCACAATCTCCGTCGATCAACGTCCATTAATCCACTTAAGCCCACAAATTACACGATCAAGTCAAATAATCAGAGTCAAATTCGTGTTTCTTCGCCATTCCGTATCATAAATTTCACGATCTGTCATCCAATTCAACTCTTTATACAGTCTACTTTTCCCAATTATCCAAAGCTTCGGCAATAGAATTAGTCATCATGCTAAAATCTATACCTAGGTCCACAAAATTGTCTCGTAAGTCAACAGAACTTCACAGGTTATTCGTCTCATATCCAGTCACATCACAATCCAATATAGCACAGGCCGCCTAATTTTCCTTCAGCTTCCCAGAAATTCCGTATGATTTATCACAATATACTTATGTTGGCCAGACACAAGCATATTATCCTAAATCATACCTTCATTCTGAGTTGCTCGTAACGGAAAAATTCTACTTGTCTCATTCACTAGCTTATGTCCAATCAATCTCATCAATAAGCATCGGTAATTAGTTTAACTACTTTATGACTAATCAATCACAACATCTGTCCAATCAAAGTTACTAAAACCTTGTCTATCAATCATCCAAATATAATCTATCAACCAGATCATACATCCAACAAGCTTAGGAAATACCGTCATAACAATCATACTCATGCCACTATCCAACAACTTCATGTCGTCCAAAAGTTCACTACACAAACATACTCAACGCATCTCTATCCAAGTCACGGTTCTCAATCCCAAAAAATCAACCTAAGGGTCACCCTTACCCCACATGGCACAGAAGGGTCGCAACCAAAACATAAACAACATAATGCAACAAAATAAATCTTATACTACTATCAAGATCTACTAATCTACCACACATATATATACACCCAATCATATACATGTGTATAACTAAAAATACGAGGATTTTGAAGCATACCTGTATTCACATCATATTCAACATCTGCATCTGCAACCATCTGATAAGCTCTTGCTGTTTCTGTAGGTGGATTCTTTCTTTTCTGCCCAACTGGAGAACCAGAAGATCCACCTACTGATCCCGACTGCGCTCCTGGCCCCGCCCCAGAACCTGATCCTCTTATATACGGACACTGAGCTGACCTATGCCCCACTTGATGACATCTCCAACATACATCCTCTTGGAATGAACACATTCGAATCTCGTGCCCCACAATACCACATCTCAAACATCTTTTGGTTGAATCTGAACAAGGACCACTATGAGATGATCTGCAACTATAGCACCAAGAATTCTGACTTGATGCTGACCCACTATGTTCTGACCCACTCTTCTGTTTCAACTTAACAGACTTCTTTGACCTAGAGTCTGAATGACTCATCACCTGATCTTGTTGTGGCATCTCATAACCTACTATTCTATTCCTTGCTGCTCTGACGTCATCCTCTACCATCTTTGCCATAACAAACGCTTGCGATAACGTCGTCGTCATCCTAACCATTGTTCTGTACTCCGGTAAAATTATATTAACAAAGTGCTGAATTCTGGACTGCTCATCTGGAACCCACTGTTGCACAAACCTTAATTTATCCATATACTGCTCAATCACCTCATCTATCGTCATCTGAGGTGTCATTTTCATTGCCAGAAATTCCGTCTTAATTCGATTGAGGTCATAAGACGAACAATACTGCTCACAAACTTTACTATAAAATTGTTCCCAAATAATCATGTTCACTTGCTCTTTTGGTATACTAGAAATAACCGTATCCCACCAAACCATTGCCCTATTTTTCAACATACGACTAGCATAAATAACCTGTAATTCTGGTTCGCACTGACAGGCCTCAAAAACCTTTTCTATCTCTCTTAACCAGTTAAGTGTTACCGTTGGGTTAAAACTTCCTGAGTACTCTGGTGGATTACAATTCAGAAACTGTTTGAAGGTACATTTCTTTGGTTGTTGAAACATCGGCGTCTGATACGGACCCCACATCTGATTTGGGAACTGTTGATTAAACTGAGGTGGCATATGAAACTGTTGAGGAAACTGATATTGAGGTGGTAACCATTGCTGTTGTTGGAAAGCACTTCCAATTTGCTGATAATTATTTGACTGCACCGGATACCCACTAATCGTCTGATTCGGTACACTACCACTTGGATTCACGGTTACCTGGCATTGTTCTAATTCCCTTATTCGATCACGTGCTTCCTTTAACTTACTTTGCAAATCTAAAATTTGTTCCTGCGGATCCTCTTCTGACACATATCCGTCTTCATCTGGGGCTCTGAATGTTCCGGGGGCTGACGGACCAGTTGCGTTTCCTGTATTATCTGCCATATCTGCACTACCACAACATCTCACACAAACTCTTAGTGAAAAACAGGTTAGTACCTATCAACTAACACATGTAATCCCTACATTCACTTAACCCGTTCCCTCATATATGTTTGGCACAACACAAGGTTTGGGAACATGACATTCAACACAATGTACATGCGGCCAAACCTATGCTCTGATACCAAGTTGAAACACCTTGCTTTTTTTTTTTTTTTTTTAAATCACAGCGGAAGTCTTAATTCACATAAATACCCTTAGTTAATTACGAACATGATTATCACAAATCATTAGCTAGTTACTTATTACAAACAACCGGTGTTACGTTAAACAACTAGTTACATATTTATAAAAGTTAAGACATCAGAGTTCGTCTTGTCAAACATATCGTCAACCCAACTCCCGTCCCTACCAGCACTAAGATCGAAAACCTGCAAGGGAGGAAGTGAGGGGGGTTAGCACGAGGCTAAGTGAATGGAATCATCTAACAGATCTAGCATACAGTACCAACTTGTACAACTACAGCAACTACAACAATCCATAACAGGCAACTGACAACTAATAACTAGCAACTATCAACTGGCAACAATCAGTTAGCAACTATGCTCCAACTAGAGACTCGGCGGCTTGTACGAGCACACGACCACTAGCTGATCAGTCTAGCGTCTACCGAAAGTCCTTACTACTGAATCCCCAGTATAGTAAATCCACACGCAGGTGATGCGTCATTCAGCACTATACTCAACAAACAGTAGCCAACTGGACCCAACCACAACAAGGTTGACCTCTCTGAGCTGAACCTAACAACAATAGGTTCCAACAGGCAACTACAACTTGTGCACACAACTGTTAAGCAACTACCACTACGAACAACTGTTCCTACGACTAGCATGGCAACTCTACGATGATCATTATTACAACATATCTACTAAGCATAGCAACTATAACAGTATAACATAGTAGCACAACTTGCTACTGTACACTACACACGGAGATAATCCCACTCACCGATTACCAGCTACAGCTCAGTTATCTTACTTCTGAGCTTCTTCCTTGTTCTTATCACCTGAGAACAACACAACGAAGTCAATATACATATCTCAATCAATAGTATAATCAAATCATACTATAAACTAGGTCATAACACCATATATTCATAATTTTATGAGTCTACATCATGACTCCATTCAATAATGGCATACAGGTGCGTGCAAAACACGACATACACACTAAAACTTCTTTTCCGACCCAAAAACAGTTTGATCTAGTTTCTTAAAAGTTCACCATTGAAAAGTATTCTTTATTACGATTCTAACGATAGTTTATTCATCAAAAACGGAGTTACGTTTTGAAAGTTACGCCCGTTTCAATTTCATAAAAGGTACTGTAGCAAATAGTGACACTGTAGCAACTCGGGTACTGTAGCAACCCGGGTACTGTAGCAACTCGGGGGGTACTGTAGCAACTCGGCACTGTAGCAAATACTGGTACTGTAGCAAATAGTGGTACTGTAGCAAATAGTGACACTGTAGAAAATAGTGACACTGTAGCAACTCGGTACTGTAGCAACTCGGTGGTACTGTAGCAACTCGGGTACTGTAGCAAACTGGGTTTCGAACCAATTTCGCTGATTTTGTGATTTCTTCCCCAAAAACTCAATTTCTGAGCGATTTTGATCAAATTTTAAGCGCATGGAAGCTACTAAACATATATACAACCTATTTCTAACATCAATTGAGCATCACAAACACATATAATCAAGCATCAAAATGCATAAAACTCATATGAACCAAAAACCCATTTTGAGCAAGAATTAATACATGAATCTATGATATGCATACCTTATATTGATCACGAAATCACAAGGAATATATCTCTAGCTTCAATTAATCCAAAGACTCACAAAATCAAATTAGGGTTTATGTGTGTGTTAGTGTATACATTCGTGTGTGGGTTTGATGAAATGAGAAATGGATAGAACTATCCAGATACATACACTTAAATGAGTTACAAACTCATACCCCATATCACACAGGTATTTACCAGTTATCTTATCTGATAACCTTTCGTATCTCCTTAGGCGGTACTAACGGAGTCCAAATTAAATAAACCAACCTGTTCTGTGACCCTTGTTATAAACTGGTCTCAACTAAACAACCAAATAATTATAAACATATAATTATAAAAATCACTAATTACGCCCTACCCCAGGGTACAATGGTCATTTCATCTAGGCCCAAAATGCGGGTGTTACAGTCTCGGATTTCTTAATTGCTCATCAAGCTCGTGTTTCTCACGTTAGAACTTTCGGGCCATTCAGGTGCCTTTGTTTATGTAGTGATCAATTGAGTTTTGATAATGTTGGTCCCGAAATAACAACAGGATTATCGTAGAGGGGGTGAATACAATTTCTTTTTGTTTAAACATATTATACAACATTTAAGTGTACTCAAACAAGTAATTAAATAGGATTCAAGGGTAATTTTCAACTTATTCTTTTATTGATATAAATTTCAAAGAATCACAACTATTTAAAGACGGAATAAATAGTTGGTTGATACAAAGTTGTGATGACCCGGAAATTTCTGACCAAATTTAAACTTAATCTTTGTATGATTAACATTTTCGACACGATAAGCAAAGTCTGTAAAACTGAATCTCAAAATTTTTGAACTACTTTTATATATTTAAATACTTTTCGGTTGTTTTTGACGATTCGCGAACAATTTTATGTAAATAGATACATATATACTATAACTTGAAAAGGTAACAATGTATTAATTATTTGATACCGTACATTAAACTTATTGGTTTAAATATCTATTTGAATATATATGATAAGTTGAAATATTTATTATTAAAATTTATTTATAAATAACTTCCAATGTGTATTTAAAAACTGATTTATATATATTAAAAAGATATATACATATATATAATTTCAAGTTATTTAGTAAACGATAGTAACATTTTCAAATTGCTACAGTACCCAAAATGCTACAGTGTTTTTGAAAATCACTATTTGCTACAGTGAAATTGACTTTGCTACAGTGAATTGCTACAGTAAAAATTGGCTTTGCTACAGTAACTTTGCTACAGTGGTATATTTTATGGATGATTTAAGACTATATTTTGACAAAGGTACGATTCACGAAACGTAAAGTACAAGTTTTCTCAGCGTACGAAAGGGCGTTCGAAAAAACCGGAACCGGGACATAAGTCGAGTGACAACGTACGACTTATCGGAACAAAAATTACAAGTCAACTATGCACGTGAATTTAATATAATATATAATTAATTAATTTAAATTATATATATTATATTTATATTTTATTATGTCGACAAATGTTAGGACAAAAACAATGTGAGCTGTCCCTGGTCCTCATGCGAGTCGCATGGCCAGAAGGCCATTTCCATGCGAGTCGCATGACTCCAGATTTCAGGCCACATCTATAAATTTCAGTGTTTTCGCTCGAATTAAATCACACACATACACAAATATATATATACTCCGTAATATTATTTATTATTTATTATTATTATTATTATTATTATTATTATTATTATTATTAATAATAAGATTATTATTAATCTTATTTTTTTTTATTATTATTATTAGTGTTATTATTTTTGCGATACAAAAATAATAATGTACAAAAAAATATTACGACGGAGTGATGTCCAAGTAATTTTCAAAACGAGTTTCCGAGCGAGCTAGAGCTAAGGAAAATATGAGTTATTGCCAAGGAAATTATGGGTAATGTTCGGGGGTATTTTTGTGAATCAAACCTCGTGTTTATCATCTCCGATGCGTCTACGTGCTTTCCTGCAATATTGTATATCAATATTAAACTGTGAGTTTCATAAGATCCCTTTTACTCTCTACATTTTTGGGCTGAGAATACATGCAAATATTTTATTAACCGATATACAATATTTATATGTGTGAGTTTCATTTGCTCCCTTTTTAATTGCTTTTGCAATATATATTTTTGGGCTGAGAATACATGCACTTTAATTTAAACGCAATGGATACAAGTTACATACTAAATTCTACACCGAGTTTGAACCAAAAATCCCTTAGCTTTGGTAACTAGTAACTGCCGGTTATAAGAACTGGTGGGCGCGAGTAGTAGTATATGGATCCATAGGGCTTGATATCCCCGTCCGAGCTAGAGCACTAGCCTTTTAACGGACGCATGCTATTTGAGAAGCGTACACGTTGGTTTGCGTGTATTATTAAGATGATTATACAAAGGGTACAAATTATATATACGTTAAAGTTTAGTTACCAGGGTGCTCAATTTCGTAGAATATTTTGATAAACGTTTCTGGATGAAACAACTGAAATCTTGTGATCCACTTTTATATAATCTATTGATAAACATTTCTGGATGAAACAACTAAAATCTTGTGATCCACTTTTATATACAGATTATACGAAACACTAAAACTATGAACTCACCAACCTTTGTGTTGACACTTGTTAGCATGTTTATTCTCAGGTTCCCTAGAAGTCTTCCGCTGTTTGCTTATATGTTAGACAAGTTATGTGCATGGAGTCTTGCATGGCATATTTTTCAAGGAAACGTTGCATTCACCAAATCATCACCATGTATCTTATTTTGACTGCATGGTCAATGGAAGTACTATTGTAAACTATTATTTACAGTGATTGTATATATGTAGAAATTATTAGATGTCGAAAACCTTTGATTTAAATATTCATTTATGGTGTGCCTTTTTAAAAGAATGCAATGTTTACAAAACGTATCATAGAGGTCAAATACCTCGCAATGAAATCAATGAATGACGTGTCCGTCCATATGGATTTGGACCGATCGTCACAAAAGTACACCTAAAATAGCTAAAGAGGATATCTTAAGCTTTTACAAAGTTTGGACTCTATTTAATTATACCCACACCACTAAATATTACTCCGTACAATAGTGGAGTTACTTATTTATAGAAGTCCTATTAACCAGACAATAGATCTGTTGTCCAGTGGTACATAGGATGTCTGTACTTGTGTCGACAACATCATCAGAGAGCGTGCTCTATTTCTTTCCTCTTTGGTAGCTATTTGCAGAAACACCTCAAATTGGTTTGGCCGTACTATTTGAATAAACAAATAGAATGTTGGGTTTCCTAGGCGTTGACAAAGTAATAACCCATGTCTGCACATGCGTTAAACTTCTGCATTATCACGTGGTCTTGTAAGGTCAATTGACAGTCGCCGACGCGTGTCCTTTTCTGTTCAACTTTGTCTTCGACTTCTGTTGAATAGTACAATTGATTTAGACCACACAAAACTCAATAACACATAAGTGGTGTATGAGGGAAGTGAGATGTAGACAATCCTTCCTCCTATCCGAGAATAAAGACAAGTTATTTCTCCATTTAGAGTAAAAACACTCTCAAAAGTAGAGAAAGTCATCTCTCTATGTACATATAACACTTGCTATACTAAGGACAACTCCAACCAATACTCCACCATTAACCATAACGGAACCAAATTGGGATGTTAAGAGAAAAGGGAACACGATTATTAAATATAGAGTACTTCATTCATATAATTGTAAAAAAGTTAGTTCATTTACTAATTATTGCTTATATTCATTTCATATTCATTTTTCTATCTTTTTTCATTTAGAACTTAATGAAACAAAAACGTAAAGAGCCCATAATGTAATCTTTAGAGAAAGAGGATAAATGAGGTGTACAAAAGATACATATTACAAAATTATAACATACAACTTACAAAATTGTTAGTTAATGATGTGGTTTTACGTATTTCCTAAGCTACTATATAATTCTCTTATATACATTTCGATTCCATAGTATTTAAATTGTCGTAACATGATGGTAATCATAAAATAATCAAGAATTCAAGAAAACTTTACTTTTGAAATTGAAGATTTTATTGACCATGTTCTTACAGATGGCGAAAACTTCAGAATTTTCTCTTCTTCCTTTGCTTGCTTTCGAGTATTTACCCGTAAATGTAAAAGTTACCTTTTTCTCCGTCATCGTTATCTCCATTGACTCCATATCTCCTACGAGTATCAGTTTTTAGTAAAATACATAAAAGTCATTAGTATATAAAAAAACGTAAGGTCACAAATAAATGTCATGTAATTCTTTTAGGATGTAATAATGTAATATATTTGATACTTTGTATAAGATTCATCTAGTTTATCATTACTTGGAAGACTATCTTAGTTAAGAATTGAAGTATGTACATATGATAAGTTCAAAACTTAACAAATTTGAGATGGAAACACAAGCTCAATTATTAAAGTATTAATTTGCTCAAAACGTGAAAGTAAAAAAGAAAAAGTGCACTGATTAACAAATAATTAACCCCGTGGCGGAGCCACGTGTTACGCAGTGGGTGCATGTGACCCCACTCAAAAAGGAACTAACACCTTTTTACCTTGTAGTTATTGTGCGCTGCTAAATTGATTTAGTTAAAATACTATGCACATAAGAATAATAGTTATTGGTCTAATGATCCAAGGATCCTGATTTGACCATGCCTAATTACAGTGAAGATTCATAGCTTCTGAGGTCCTTATATTTAATTTTGGTTATGGCATAAAGGTCCAGCTTGTTGTATTATGTTTATTTGTTGAGCCAAGAAGACAGTAATGTTTGTATGTTTGTCTTGGTTTTGCTTGTACTCCTTATCTTTTCACAGATTCGTAAAAATGATTATTTATATATTTCAGTTTTTTGTCACACAAAAAAAAAAAAAAAAAAAAAAAAAAAAAAAAAAAAAAAAAGTAAAGTCATTTATCTAAAAATTAATTGCTTACAAACTTTTATAGTTATTTTAGTACTACAGATTCACCCACTAAAGTCATTTTTATTGATTAAAAAAAGATTAGTTATACTGGGACTAACATATATTATATACTATATACTTTAGTAATAAACCAATAATATGAATCGAACATGTGCAGCGCTCTTCCCCAACTTTTTTTAAATATGAGGTGAACTGCCAAGCAACCCATAACAAAATGTTAGACCGACTAGAATAACCGAATTGGTTTAGGAAAAGAAAAATCTATCGACCAACCCTGCCCCCAAAAGCAGAGGCCGAAGCTTTCCGTGCCTCCGAGGAAAGATTCTTGCTACCCAAAAATTTAGTAAGTGAAGTTCTCCTTTCAACTTAAAAGGGGCTTCATCATGTCGGCCTTTCTTTAGGTCATAACTAATCTCGCTAATATCTTGATAGGACTCTTGACACATGAATATCAATGAATGGGAAGATTAGCCATTAAGATTGAGAGAGAAAGTCAATCAGTCAAGATTGACTTTCCACGGCTCTCTTGAAAATCTCTACATAACAGTGGCTAAGCTTAGCTAATCTAGGGAGTCTTGTATCCTTTATATAGCCTCGTATAAAGGATCCTCCTTAAGGCTAGGGAAACACGTTTTACTCCTTCTCGGGTACCTAACATTCTCCCCCCAGGAGTGAGACGGGTTTCCAAAAACTAACTCCCTAGTAAACATACAACATTACAATGAAAGAATCAACTACTGCTAACTAACTCCCCCCCCCCCCCCCCAACAAAAAATGATGTACGACCGTTGATGAAGATCTTAAAATCTTCAAAACTTGATGTCATCGTTCTTTCAACGGTCTTTGAGCTTGCCCAGCGGAATGCACAAGGTAGACATTCATCATTGCATCATTTCATTTTGATGAAGAATACCTCGAAGTCTTAGAATCTCCCCCTTCAAAGTACTTGGGCTTTCCTACGTGAACTAAGAACGATCTTGAAACAAGCATCTTCTAACTTAGCACGATTATCGAAAAATTGCTAAAGTCCCGGCTTTTGACTAAACCCCAATGGAGAATTAAAAGATCTTCTTCGAAATCACTTAGCTCCCCCCCAACACTTGACTTGATTAGTAAGCTCGAAAAACTTGAGAAACTCCCCCCGGAATGTATGGGGCATACGGCCAATCAAGTGTGTACTCATCACATCTTTGATAGCCTCAATTATTCATATATTGCCGGTATCAATATAGTTGGCTTTGACGTGGCTCCTTCGAAGTTCCTTACGTCTCCAATACTCCCCCAAGGATGTGGAAGTTCTTTTCGTTTTCCTTTGCTCACTCGTCAAACAAGTAATGCTTTGACTTTGTCTCTTTGAAGTCCGAGTCTAATACCGTATGTGTATTGAAGTCACACACACATCAACCATATCTATATCTCCCCCACAATGATGCTCGCATGAATATCGTATGAAATAAGAGCGTCATTGTATAAAATGGTTGATGAGCTAGGCAAATCTCCAAATATCGTGAATAACGCGTATGAGAAAAGCCGTGTGAATCCGAGCCTCGAAAATAATTGAAAATATGCTTTGGAGGTCCAGATTCGGTAAAGGACTAGTCATGAAAATTCTGTTAAAAGTCAGGGGCTAAAACTGCCAAAATTGTTGTCAGATTCGGTAAAAGACTGCCCTTGTAAATTCTGGAAACATGGCAGGGACCAAAAGTGAAACTTCTAAAAAATACATGTCAGATTCTGTAGTGGGCTGATAGTAAGCTTGTTGGGCTGAAAAAATTTGAAGATCTCCATATCTTCATGATGAAGATGATGAAGATTCGAAGGTTTGAGTTTGAAGATATATGTGTTTGTGTTTGAAGGTTTGAAGGTGGAGGGAAAACATTCATAATATTCATAGGATCTTCATTCGGTTCATTGAATGATAGGCTCTGATACCAATTGATAGGACCCTTGACACACGAATATCAATGAATGTGAAGATTAGCCATTAAGATTAAGAGAGAAAGTCAATCAGTCAAGATTGACTTTCCACGACTCTCTTGAAAATCTCTACATAACAGTGGCTAAGCTTAGCTAATCTAGGGAGTCTTGGATCCTTTATATAGCCTCGTATAAAGGATCCTCCTTAAGGCTAGGAAAACACGTTTTACTCCTTCTCGGGTACCTAACATATCTCATATCGGAAGACAACTTTGTATCCGCTTTTGCTCGTGCACTCTATAAATTCTAAAACTATGTAACCAACTATTTTTAGACCGTATGAACAACACTAAAGCAAGGACGGAAACTCACGGCCTAGTTGGTGAATGAGCCGAGGTACGAAATATGTGCTATCAACCATTTACACCATAAGTTACAAGGCGTAAAGGGGCGTTAAATCTGACTTGGCAATTTTTGACCTCTTAATGTATGTTACGAGGCGTCCAAACTGATGCCTACGAGGTATCAGTTTCGTTACCAACTAACAACAATGAGGCGTTGAATTCCACGTGGCATTATTTGATTGGTTGTGGTTTTTAGCCTTTTGACAACAACTATTTTTCTTATTAAAAAAAAACAATTTTTTTCAATTATAAATGCCACACTGATTTATTCATTCTTTCACACATTCATCTCTATCTCTATCTCTTGATTTCTATACTAGTTCTTTTACATCACAACTTATTCAATGTATTTATCAAATGGAATCTGACGATATAATCTTTAAGTCTGATTCTGAAGACGAAGTTATAACGGATTCGTCCAGCAATACGTGGACCAATCTTCGCTACACAAATATCACGATCTCAATTCTACATTATGAGAGATCGTGAAGTTGCAACTAATCGGTTATGGAAGGATTACTTATAGGAGACGACTAAGTATCCGCCAAATATTTTTCGGAGACGTATTCACATACGCTGCCAATTGTTCATTCTTATCACACCAAGTATATCTCAGTACTCCGGGAAATAAATTCCCAGGTAATCTAAATTTTTTAAAGAAAGTTATGATGCAAGTAGTTGCCAACTTTGACTAAACTACAAAACTGTACATCCACCATACACCAATTGGCTTATGGCATAACCGGAAATACGTTTGATGAATACTTCCAGATGAACGAGACAACGTCTTGTGTAAGTGTATTATTGAGTTACATTGTCCCTAGTATATGAAAAAGACCAATGCATAAGATATTCTACGTTTGTATAGTACACAAGAAAAGAAACATGGTTTTAGGGGGATGCTTAAGAGTATTGACTATATGAATCGTGGTTGGAATAAATTGTCCTACTGCATTGAAAGGTGCGATACACTAGGGGTGAGCAAAAAATCGGACGCTTATGCTTGTAGAAATTGCTTCATATAACATGTGGATATGATATAACATGTGGATATGACACAGATTTTTTGGGAATGACAGGTTTGAATAATGATATTAATGTTTTAAATGCCTATGATATTTTGGTAAAAGGTGTAGTTTGGATGCGATACCCAAACCGAAAACCATCAAACTCACCCCGTAGGAGTCGGATGGATGTAAAATACCTCCACCTCCATGTGACAGGATTGAGTATCATCCCACTTTGTCAAGGGGTTGTAAACCTTTGCCAATAGTGGAACTCGGACATGTACTCATTATGACAAAGGCTGCAACATGTTGGACCCCAACTTCTAATGCAACGTATACCACTAAGCTATTAGTTCATTAGAAAGAGACACTACTCTACTCACACATTTGAGCTAACTGGGCATCATTATACCAAATGTTAGTACCTAGCCGATGCTATATATCAATTTGGACTACACTTGTCAAACAGTTGTCGATCCTACTGACACGTGCCAAATTTATGAGATATCAAGCAAGTGTCCGAAAAGATGTTGAGTGAACATTTTGGGTACTTCAAGTTCGGGTTTCTATTTTGAGGATACCTTTTCGAGCTATGAGTGTTAATAAGATGTGTAGGGTGATGTACACTTGTGTAACATTACACGTTACAAGAAGATAATGGATTCGCTATTAGTTCGATTGAGGAAGAAATAAATGTTAGAACCAGAGAGCATAATCCAATGTGTTAGAGAAAGGATCGATAAACAATTAACTGTGAAATACGAGACAAACGAGACAAATAAGTGCGTGATTAACCAAAGGACGATTTCGTCGAGCATAACTTTCCTCCAAATTTCGTACTATGAATGGATTCTAAAATGTATATGTAATCTTAGGAATTTTAATTTATAAAATTTTAATCTATGTAATTTATATTGTTAGGAATTTTAATTTATGTAATTTATTTAATTAATAGTAGGTATTTTAATTTATGAATGCTACTGTAATTATTTGTTTTATTCTCAAAAACATCAAATTTACCTTCAGTCATAATTATTGTAACAAGTGGTCTTACATAATCTTGAAAAAGGTCAAGACATAACCAACCTAACACGACCATGTATCTACTTAATTAAGTGTTTCGTATATTTTCATTTGAGTAGTAATAAACTAACGAGCATCATATAAACTACATATAAGGTACAAGTCTGACAAGAATGTAACGACTTTAAGGAAGAAAATTTGCAAATTTGGAAAAGGTATGACAAATGGACCCAATTTCTAACCAGGGTATCCGATGTCAAATTGTAAAAATTTTATAATTCCTTGTAAAATATAATTTTATCGGTTTTTTGTTTTTTTTTTTTTTTTTTTTTTTTTTAACGGCAAGCTTGCATCAGTCCGGACCGAAGCCTAGTCATCATTTGCAGATACACACGCGTTCGGGCAGGAAACCCGAACCATATTACAGGGATCCGAACCTTAAACCATCCCGAGGGGCAGGCGGGTCGGATCTGGGTCCTGAATAGGTCGGTAAAACCTTCCCAGGGGCAACCCGGCTTATGGTAAGTAAGCCTACCACGGGTATTTTTAAAGAGTGGGATTCGAACTTGAATCCACTGCTACCCCTTGCCCTGGCCCCACCGAAGTGAAACCAAGGATACCACTCAGCCACCGCTGGAATGGATTCTTTATCCGTTGTACTTTGAAAAGTTTTAGGATTCTTTATATTGTAGTACAATCTTGATCAATCAAATCTCATATGAATATGATATACACATACTATAGTCTTGTTTAATGGTTAAACGTCAATGACACTTATAATAACACAATAAAAATAAAATACTTTAAATGAAACGGATGGAGTAACTCAATTTACTTTTAGTTAATATCAGGAACGAGGGATCCTAGACCCGCATAAAATATGAGTAAGTTGTGAAATTTGTAACCCTTTGAGTTACAAAAGTTTAGTCTTTGGAATCAACTAAATTAAAGTGATCAACTAAATTAAAGTGAGTATTAAAAAAGATAAGCAAAATGGTGAAAGTTTGTAGAATTTGCTTTATTAGTAATATCGAAGTGAAGGTTTATAGATTTTACAAGAGTTTTCATATTCAAACCTCGTTAACAGCATATCTTGAGGTATGGGGAAGTTTAATAAAACAAATGATTACTAAACATTCAATTGGCGGCCCATTTAACAACTAGCAATTTAGTATCATGAACAATGCATGAATCCACAAAGTTCATCTTTAGAACTACTTTATAGTTCTGAGTTAACACATTACATCATAAACTATGATCATGAAACACCGCATAAAAAAAGGATAAGACTATCCAAAGATTTAGTAATATTAAATGGAAGTACTTACCATTGTATCTTGCAACGATATTGGCTACTCTATCTCGGCACAGTTTGCATCTATAATCAGCCAAAAGCACAACTTCCTGAACCTTTTTCACAAATTTAGTCATTAGATGAAATGTATGCATAAACACAAACCTAAATAGAGCAAAAACATCAAAGAAGATATTGAATACCTTAGGGAAAGTTAGTGATTCAATGGAAGCAAGTGTAGTTGGAACTTTGACATTATTCTTCTTTGACTTTTTGACTTCTTCTTCCTCATTGTGCTCAAAAGCAGACATGCCTATTGCAAATGTGGATTTTTTCATAAGGGTATGTATATGTATGTTTTTTTAGCAAAGGGAAAAGGGAATTCTATCTTACAAGGAAGATTACTTTAAATGGTGAAATAGTTAACTTTTATGTGATGTTTTACCTTCTAATACATGAAGTGCAAGTTAGTATATGGTAATAATTGATTGATTTTGTTGATATGGAAAAGGGTTACCATCTTAATAAGGTTGGTGGGGTCCCACCACCATAGATGTAAATGCATACAAAACAACAAGAATAATGGTTAACTTCAAGTGAATACAGCAATTTGTAAATTGTCAAATAGTGTCCCTTAACTAATGAATACCTCTAGTATGTTCATACAATAAAATTTACAAAAAATTGGTGGTGACAGCTGTATTGGAAGGTAAGTTTTGTCTTGAGTGTTGGTATTTTGTATAACAAGAATAAAAGATATGCCAAATATAACTCTCTGCATAATACCATCAACCGCCTAAATGAAGACGAGTTTTTTATATAGTAAATTGGAATTATTTGAATCAATCAATCATATATCATATATCCAAATGATATGAAGCAAAGTTTAATGTGGGAGAGTACAAAGAGAACACTAACCTTAGATAGATAGATGCGTAATCCATTTAGAACAACTTAAAAGCGATACAAGGCAACCAGGAAATTAACGAATATATGCATCCCAAAATGGCTTCAATTTTAACACAACTGAATCACCACAACCCATCACTATTACTCACAATTTGACAGAAAGGAATCCTTTTTTACCAATTCGGGGGTTTGAATAATTTTTTTTGCTTGATAAAGATCATCAACTTAAAGTCACACGCTGTTAAAAAAAAGAAAAAAGAAAAACTTAAAGTCACACATTAAAGGGTATGTTCAACTTATATTTGCCTCAATTTCAAATAATAGGTACTTAAAAGTGGCATTTAACCTTGCATAACCACTCATAAGTCATAATTATTACCATGTTACCAATGGAACACAAAATTCTAAAATAATTATTACCATGTTACCAATGGAATACAAAATTCTAAGTGTCTTGATTAATGTTTAACCTTGACACAAGGCAGCCAAGCACTTTTCTAAAGCGACATGTTAGAAAAAAAACGATTATTACTCGTGTAATTCTCACCCGTCAAGCAATCAGATTGGAGTCGAATGCCAAACCAAATCAAACTTGACCTCTATCTACTACCCATGCGCGTGGAAAGAGACAATAACAACAGACATATAATCAAAAGGTCCAAAATACAGAGCAGGTGCAAATTAAATAAAAGACGGATGATGAATCTGGTGTTACAATCCAATATTCGACTTTCACCAACACTCCCATATTTCCCACAAGTATAATAATAAAAAGCACTGGAAAATAAAATTAGATTTAACGCAGAAACGTGAACAATTAAACCATCACCAACGACATTTATACTAATCTTCAAACTCGTGCATGTGATCTAATAGGTAATTTGCTGCCAGCTCCTCGTTCTTGTTGCATGCAAAGAACACCTCTAATACAAGCGCTCTATCAAATCCCATTGCTTCAAGCTGTGATAATATAATAATAATAATAAATATCAAATTAAATACCATGTGTTATAAATCTCACATTTTAATCAAATGTAGCTTATAAAACTTTGTAAACGAAAAGGTATGACACTTACGCGTTCAATAGCTTGACGTTCCTCTGCTGTAACAGTCACAGCCTGCGGCATTGCACCAGCAAGATCACCACCAAGTGCATTCCTGAAATTTAATTTAAAATTAGAAATAAAAAAACGTAAACAGATAAACGAAATACATAAGAGAAAAACATTAACAAGTAAGTAAAACGTACTCTCCGCCTTCAACTGGCTCGTTGATCAAACGAAGAAAATCAGCCTGATGCTCTTGTATCAGTCTCACCAAATGAGGATTTTGCTTCCCAAGTTCTTGAAGCATAGGCTGTTTAACATCATAATAATGGTAACAAACACAATTTCACACCGTATCATATTTACTCTTGTGTGTACATTACATTACATTACTTTACATGTATATGCAAATAAAAAAAAAACAAATTGACAAATACCTGCAAGATTTGTGGATTAGCCTGCACCATGGCTCGGAGTGCTTGGAACTGTAAAGATAAACGAATCATCAATTATACTTGCAAATACATCCTCCTATTATAGACAAAAATTTCATGGATGGTCCCTGTGGTTTGTATTAAATGTCATTCATGGTCCCTGTGCTTTTTTTCATCATTGTGGTTTTCACATTAATCATTGGTGGTCCTTATCCCTAATGTCCATTAACTTTTTCTGTTAAAATTAAGCATGTGACATGCACATGAGGGCAAAAATGTATTTTACTATCTCATCACTTATTCACCATCTTCTTTATTCTCCTCTTCATTTATCCACAAAAACTAAAAACCCTAACATCAATTGAAATCTAAATCCAAATCCAAATGAAAATTAAACTAATGATACAGCTCAGGTAAATGGATTAACAAGTTATTGTACAAATCAATGATGTATTAACGAACGCAAAAGGCACAACAATTAAGTATCAAACGTAAAGTTCAATTCTGAGTAAAAATGGAAATGTATCAGTATAAATATGAACACAAAACCTCACATGGATCTACAAACCTCACAGAACATGAAGATACTTTAAATGGTTAGATCTGTATTACCATAATCCATCGAGATCCTAACAAAATTGATTTGAATCTTAATTTTGTTTGTGTGGGGGAGGAAGATGAGATTTGATACAAACAAGGATGCTAATAGTACAACTTATATGATTAAGTAGAAAATGAGGTGATAAAGGAGAATCTAAAATGACGAATTTAACCTCACATGTCAGGCACGTGCTTAATTTTGACGTATTAAGTTAATGGGCGTTAGGAACAGGGGCCACCGGTGATTAAGGTAAAAACCACAGGGACCATCAATGATGAAAATAAAGCATAGGGTGATAGGGACCATTAGTGATATCTGATACAGACTACAGGGACCATCCATGAAATTGTCTCTAATATATGTGGGACTGGGTAAGTGTAAATACCTGTGGACTGTTACGGAGAAAATCGAGGTTGCCTGCAGCACCACCAGCAGGGGCATTTGCACCCATGTCAGGAAGACCCTACACCACATGTAAAAAATTTCACTATTCACATTGTTCAAGATGTGACTACACAAATTTACAGCTCACAAAAAAAACAAAAAAAAAAAAAAAAACTACCTGAGGAAAAAGGTCCAGGGGATTTGCATTTGGCCCAGCAGAAGGCATAACTGGTGGTTGTGTAGCTTGCAGGGGTTGAGGGTTTACAGCCTGCACACCTGTCACTGGCGGAGGAACTTCAGCTGCTTCAGGAATACCCTAAAAAGATATAAATAGTTGAATAATTTATAATTTATTATATAACAAAAATAAGAATAAGATGGGTTTATTAAAGAACTTACAGAATAGAGATACTCGACAGCTCTTTCTGGATTGTTAAAGGCGGCACGAAGAGCACGAACAACTGTATCCCTATCCCAAATCCCACCACCCATATCAAGAAGATGCTGAATTGTACCCTCCAAAGTGCTTCCCGCTACCAGATTAGACGCTGCTTGATCGTATACATTCTCTGACCTATACATATCATCAATAAATCATCACAAACATGATAAAATAGATAATAAGAGACTATCCCTATCATATTGGAGAAATACTAACGGAGCATTCAAAATAGATGCTGGATTTGTAGCAGGAGTAGCTGAAGGAACAGATGCGGGCCTGCAATCATACAGAAACACATTAAATATCAGAAACTGGTGGGCGAGTTTGCCTTGAAAAATATAGAATAACGTGTTGTTTGTTTTTTAAAATGTTTTTTGTCTGAAGATCTGGGGACCATGTCTGTAAAGAAGATGTGGTCTAAAGGTCCTGAATACTGACAACGGTTTGTTGTTTATGTCTGCAAAATAACTTAACCCAGTCTGCAACATTTAGAAGCATATATCTAAGTATGCGAGGCTGCAGACAATATATGACATTATTTAATTTTATGTCTTCAGAAAAACAAACAAATAGTCTGCGGTAAAAATGTATGCGGGAGTGCAATCATAAGACATAATAAGATCTGCAGACTGAAAAACAAACACCACCTAAATATCAGAAACTAAGAAACTGTATTTTGACTGCAACAAAATAGACCCACAAATGCAATAATTATTAAGATATCGTATGAGCTTAAGCTTACTGTGTGACCGCTGGAGGAGGAGCCTGAGTTGCAGCTGGTGCAGGAGGAGTCACACTAGTCTGAGGGGCCTGCATGATAGTTCAATTAAGATCACACACAAACTTCAAAAATATAAAAATGATTAAAAAAAAAAAGTGATGGACATTGAAAGTTAAAGAAACAGATCACTACCTTTGGAGCAGTTGCTGTTGATGAAGTTTCACCAGCAGGTGCTTTAGTCTGTAGTTGACATTCATAATTAAATTAAATGGAAATACCATTTTTAAATATTAGCATTCACAGTGGAGTTAAGCAGACAAGAAAAACTATAAGCACTATAATCATAAATAAACTTGGACCAATGAACCTAAATCCTGGTGGTCATTCGTCATCGGTAAGTTTAATTTTATTCAATATTAAATCTAATATTAAAAGATAGATTGCATAACATTTTGATGTGGTAGAACTTTCAAGTAGTGAGCAACTGACTATAAAAGATAAAGGATAGTTAAATTTACCTTGGATAACATGATGACAATAAAAGAATTTTCAGCAACTTTGTTCTCTTCCAAAGTGGTTCCATCTTTAAGCACTTTACCCTGATGAATAAGCATCTGCTGTGCAGCAGGATATACATCTCCCTGAACAGTTTCTATATTCTTCTTCACATCACTAACCTGCATAATAATGACTATATTACCCCCACATACAAAACTATCACAAACACAAAGATAAGGGTGCATAACAAAGAAAAACTATTAAACACATCAACTTAATATATCATGTGCCAGACTATTAACAAAGGATAAAAGCTATGCATTACTTGCATTTCAATGTGATATGTATCATATTCCAATGTGAAATGTATCATAAGAACTGACAAATTAACTAATCTGCTATTGTAAAGTAGCTAACTGATGATAGACTATCTTTTGAAAAGCACAAATGGATTCTGCAGACCAAATCCAAGTATAGAGAAAACCAGTTCAATGACAGCTAACTTTCAGCATACAAATTTTATTATTTCCCTAAAATTGATTCTATTAGCATAAACATAATCTTACATACATTTGAGAAAGTTTCGTCAGGTGTTTTTTAGTAATTCAATATAGACGTTTCGACTGCTAATATAGTTATATTACATCAAACATCAAAAATCAACAATACCAAAATAACTAATAACTTAATAAATTTCCTTCATTACACTAGTTATCCTCGAAAAACCAAATACGAAACTGGAACTGCAATTGCTTTCTGTAGTAAGCAATTGATCACATTGCATACCACTAAAACACCAATTCATTCAAGATTTAACTAAGACCCCGATGAAGCTAAACTTAGCCTATAGCCCTATAAAAAATGAAAACAAGCAAGCATCAAATATTTGCTTTAAAAATGTGGAGTATGATTACCATTGACTTCTCTATCAAATTACTCACCTAACTAAACATAGTTAACATTCAAATATTCAATATATATGAAACTACTCAAAACTCACAACTCAATCAGCAGTATAGACTATACATGTAGATGTATATATATAGCAACTTATAATCCCCAATTTTTCCCTAATTAATTGCAGTGTCACTTACAGTCTTAAACCCTAGGAAAAATAAAATTCCAAAATCGATCAATAAATTATTTACAAATTACAATATAAACATTATAGACTATAAATTCAGATCAAGCAACTCATAAAACCCTAACTCACAATCAATAACTCATAAGAGCATCAAGATTAGATATAATTAAAACAAAATCAATCGGAATTGAAACGATTACAAACCGTGTCTTCAGGTTTAACTTCAATTTCAAAGTGAGTCCCCTTCAATGTTTTCACAAAAACCTTCATCTTTCGAATTTTATATCTGCAGTCAAAACTCTAATCAAATAAGTAATCCATTTACGTCACCAAAATTATAAATATATTAATCATAATAATCATAATCATAAGTATTAAAGGAATTGAAAACTTGAAATGAGAAGAAATGAATATATGAACATAATAATCGATTTCGTCTTGATTTTGTGCTAGTGTTTGTGTGTGAGATTGGTGCGAGGGTGTATGGTATACCCCCTTTCTCAAGGCAAATGGAAAAGCTTGAGTCGTTACGATCACGCGCTAGAAGTAATCGTAGAAAACACGCGCTGTGCATGTAATGATATTGCGATGATATCCAATCACCAAAGACCAGCCTGAATCAAGCCCATTTTAGAGCAGGCCCATCCAAGGGGCCAGGCCTATATCCAGCAAATATTTTTAGAGTTTGAGCTTTTAGATTATTTTAAGCGCTATTTATCAAAACGCAACATGACCTTGTGACCTTGCGACTAGGAGCGACCGAGATCAAAATTTTCAGATCGCGATAACTTTGGATCCGTAGCTTGTACCTAGACACCACGTAATTTTTAAGGATCCATGCGTTTTTACTAAAATCGAGAATTAAATGGAACGCAACTTATAATGTCTTATAGCAACTTATAAGCGGTTAAAGTGCGTTCAAAAGTCAAAATCAACGAAGAACGGAAAAAACTAAGGTCTTCGAGGCCGATTTTTGAAAAAAAATTGGGACAAAAAAAACGGTGCCCAAATCGGACCTACGAGTCAAAAGTTATGACGTTACAAAGTTTACAAGCCTCGAAAGCCCAAGTCACAAGGCTCGCAAGGTACCTTATGAGTTGCTAGGGATTTTGGAACAATAGTCGTATACTATTTTTATTATTTAGTGGCGGATTGCCTATTATTGTGATTTCATAAATATGGTGTGTTCGTATGTAGAATGTTAAATCCTAACTCATGACCGTCTAATAGATTTATAAGTCCATGTCCAAGTAATAAAAACGAACCTTATAAACAACAAATTTTTTAATATATATAAAAAGTTAATACTACTAAAAAGTTAACATTCTAAATAACAAAACAAGTTATTATTGTTTCTTAGGTCTTTCGATCAAAATGACTTTAAACTTGTGGTAAAAAATAATAATATAATAATAATAATAATAATAATAATAATAATAAACATTGATGTACTACTAGTGTAAGATAGGTTTAAGTTTTTTATCTTATGGTCCTCCTAAAATTTGCTAATATTATTTGCGACCCTTCTGATATAGTTGATGTTCCACCATTGTACGAAAGTATTTTAGAGGCAACATGTTAAGGGATTGAAGTTATGAATGGATAAAAAAAAGGTTGAATGAAAAGGAGTGGGTGGGATCAATGATCGTTTGAGAATAATTAACTTTTTCAAATGACTTAATGGATAAATCAGTCGTTTATAGGGATGGCGTACGCGAGCGATGGGCGTAGATTCTATATACTCGCGACCCGCTCATTTAGTTTTTGTTTGCTCGTTGAGACATGTTATCCACCCGCGGATAAAAATGTTTCGCTCATGCCTGTGACCGGCGGGTAAACTTGTGGGTAATAAAAATATACAACTTAGTTTAAAAAAAATCAAAAAGCCAAATATTTTTGTTAATTATAAATCACATGTACAAGTTGACATGAAAATTAAGTTTTTTACTTATATGTAATGTTATATGTTAAATCATTATTTCATTACAAATAAAATCACTTTTAAATTTAATAATTATATGTGTGTAAACTCTCGGGTAAATTACAAAAAAGTCTCATGGATTAGCGGATCGAGTTTTTCTCGTGACGAGTAGCATATACCCGTGACCGGCCCGGCATCCGTCAGCGGGTATAATTATTTACTTGTAACCGTGCCCTCGGTTAAGATTAATTATTTTACCCTCCCATTACGGATTAGGTACCCACGGTTCACAGATTTTTTCTCTCGCATTGCCATCCTTAGTCGTTTCAGATAAACCAAAGTTCAACAAGTGTTTATAATTTGTGTGTTATAGCATCATGGGCTACATAAGTTATTTTTTGGTTCGCATAGGAAACTCCCTGATATGTGCGATGTGTAGTACGAAATAGTATTATTTTTAATATGAAATACGGCGAAATATGATACAAGTTTTATTTATTTATATAGATGGAATATACCTAAACCTTGCTACAACACTATAAGCAGTGTACCTAATCGTAGAATAGTGTAGTTTTTAGTAAGTCCGGTTCGTTCCACAGGGAGCTAGTGATTACGTACTATATTTTTAACAACTATATTTATATAAAATATATATAATTATATATAGTAATATTATTATTATAAAAGGGGGGTTTTACTGTTTAATGACCGATTTGTCGATTTTATATTTTAAACGTAAAGATAAATGACGATAATATAAATGACAGAATTTAAATTGCGATAAAGTAAATTGCAGTAATTAAAATGACAGTAAATAAAGGTACGATGAAATATGAAATAAAAGTATTATGCTTATTTAAACTTTCGCAATCATGATGTTTGACGTTTTGATTTTAAGTAATTGTTACCCGGGTTAATTGTCCTTTGTCCTGGTTTATTTGATACATATCTGGTTTTTGTCCATAATAGTCCATCGGTCATAATTATAAAATGCTCGTCAAATTAACCTTATTTCCGAAGTCAAATATTCCAACTAATTAGGGATTCGAACTGTAACAAGGTTTTAATACTTTGTTAATAATTACACCAGGTTATCGACTGCGTGTAATCCAAGGTTTTAATAATTTGTTAACAATTACACCAATTACCCTTGTATGTAATCCACCCCTGTTATAATTAGTCCATGATACATTAATTTATTCACTCGGCCAAAATGAATAATCAATTACCCAATCCAATTGATTAATTAAATGATTGTAAACGATGTCGTATGAACGTCACTAAATAGGACATTCGTAATCATTTTTTAATAATTATTAGATTAACTAATTTGAAGATAGGTTCGACAGGTTCCAATGAGTTGTCGCTCAATTAGACAATACCCCCCATCTATTAATAGTCATAGTCCAATGTCCACAAGTGTCGGTCTTTTGTCCAAACCCAAATTATGGTACAAAATCCAATAACCCCATCATAATATTTAGTCTAACATCGTGATTACTTCGGCTCAAATAAGCATAATAATAACTTAGTTACGAGACATTAATTTAAAAAGGAAGAACATAGCTTACCGTGGTGATTAATCGTGTAGCGTTACACGGACAGAGTTCCGACTTACAAAACCTTAAAACATTTCTTACATTAACCTAATTATTATTAAACCTAATTTAAACTTAATATTATAAATATAAATATATATAATTCTTTACAGAGGAAGAAAGAATGAAAAGAGTGTGTACATAATTCGCTGAAAACATCGCCTTTTATAGCACTTGGCCAGGTTTTAGGGCTCATGCGATCGCATGGGCTGTGTGCCTATATGCCATGCGATCGCATGGCTACTTGTGACAGCTAACATTAGTTTGTTTTTTTCTTTGCCGACGTTTTATTTAAATATATATATATAATATATATAATTTATATTAATTATATATATATATATATATATATATATATATATATATATATATATATATATATATATATTATATTCTTGTGCATAGTTGACTTGTAATTTTTGATCCGTTGACTCGCGCGTTGATGCTTGGTTTATGTCTCGGTTCCGGATTTTCGAACGTCCTTTCGTACGCGTAGATATCTTGTACTTTGCGTTTCGCAATTTGTAATTTGCACAAAAAATCATTTTCCTTAACTCCCAAAATCCGCGCAAGTCTTTTAACTCACTTTTTAGGACGCTTTTGAGTGCACTATGGCTTTAAGGACCCTTTTTCAGTTTTAGTGGCACTTTTTCTTCAATTCTTTAATCTTCGTGCTTCGTCTTCGCATTTATTTATTTAAACGATTACAACTTAAAAATAGAACAATTACAACTAAAAATATTACATATTGGAACGATATTGCGCTTAAATATATGTTCATTTAGAGCACTATCAAATATCCCCACACTTGAACGTTGCTTGTCCTCAAGCAATACAGAACTTGAAATAGAATCACACTTCACTCGAATCACTTTTTTTATTCTCACACTTTATACATCAGTGATTTTGATACGACGGTATAAACAATGATAGTAACGATGTGGTTTACAGTCCCACATGACTATGAAAATTTAGATCCTTTAAGGAAATTGGATCTTTATGAAAACATTTGATCTTTTGAAAATTCAATCTAGCTTTTACCCTATATAAGTTTTTAGGAATAACCCTTCACCGGTGTTTGCAAAATGTTTTTGTGGGTTGTGTGGGTTTCAGATTTGAAAATTTTAGCTCAAAACTTATGGTTTTGTGTCACCCACTTGCTAACCTTGTATTAGGAAAGCACATGTCCAGTTTACTTGTCCCGTATATTACCTTTCAGTAAACTACCATCCGATTGTAAAGGAAAGCGATGAACAAGTAACTGTTAAGGCAATGTCTAATGACATGCATTTGTTCATGGTTCACAACGTGTCGGATGCAATTACTATCCTTTGTAGGAGCAATAGTAAAGATCACCCTATAATTTTTCGGTCTGGCACAAGGTCCTGTCTTCGACCATGCTATGCAACCACCGTTCTTACGGTTGACACCCGATTTGGTTCAGGTGACCTAATGAATTCCAAGTGAATTCTTAGGATTTTACGTTCAATGGTAATGAACGCATTGAAAATAGGTTTTCAGAAAACAAATCGGTTTTAATTTGATCAAGCTAATTTTTAATCTTTAAGGAGATTATCCTTTTCGGGGGTCTGATTCATTAGTCTTATCAAGCTAATTTGCACGGCGCCCTCCCCATTTTACGATACAGATCCTCTCATGGTTAGGATAAGTCTGACCACTTGGCGACCCTGTTTGATGTCGAGGTCCGTGGATTTCCTGCTGATTTTAGAGATGACTTTTCTAGATTTTTCGTCAACCTACAGCTGGTCTGGACGAAAACTTCCTGACCTAAATCAAGAAGCGCGTGTCTTTTTCGAAAGACTTTACTTCCTTTTAATGATGGAATTAATTCATCATGTAGATCCATCTTTCTTTCAAATATATTACGGTAAATCGGGTAAAACTGATTAGTTTAGTCCAAAACAAAAGTACCTGCAATAATCTTGTACAAAAATATGTGATATATGTTTTAAAGAATTTGGTGAATTCTCCCCACACTTAGCTTTTATTTATTTTTTTCTTTACCTTTTTATTCTCCTTTATTCCATTTTAAATGAATTTAAGCGTTTTGGGTTGTTTCTCAATTTATGTTCTCTCCGAGGTAACAATAATTTCGGTATTATCACCTAGTTTTATCGTTCATAAATATGTATAAACATGATTTTGAGTTCATTTAGTTGAAATTTTTTTAAAATTTTCACAAAATTTGGCAATTAAACCAAGTGTAAACCCGAGAGAATTTATAACCCTTCCCCACACTTGAGATCATGCAATGCCCTCATTTGCATGAAATCAGACTATAATTATAAATTCATGAGGGTGATTAGTGTAGAAAAGTGATTAAAAATACCCAGTTTGTAATTACTAAGCATGTCGAATGATAGATGGCGCGCCTCATCGTTCATTTCTTTTGTTGTAATTTCACATATGTTTTGCGTCTTATCGTCAAAATTAGTAGCTTTTGCTGAACTTAATGCCAGTTTTTGAAAGTGCGATGTTTTACCCTATTTTTGTACATAAGATAAACTACAAACATATATATATATATATATATATATATATATATATATATATATATATATATATATATATATATATATATATATATATATATATATATATATATATTATAAAACCTTTATTTATTAAAACAATTTAAATGAATAATTTTTTAAAATTTTGTGTAATGACCCGGATTTTTCCGCTAATATATAGAAGATTAATATTTACATAATTAATGATTCCAATATGTTAAGCAATCAAACTCATTAAGACTTGGTTATTTAAAATGAATTTTATACAAATGTTTGGCCACCCAGTCTGTCTGACGATTCACGAACGTTATAACTCGAAATAATTATATAATGATGTATATATGGATATATATACTTATGATTTGATAAAATGATATTTAAGTATCTCATTACATATAATAACAATTGGTTATATATATATATAATGAGATTACTAACTTAAAGACTTCAAGACTATATACATATATATAACGATTAACGTTGTAATAACTTCTAAATTAAAATGTATGTATATGTATTGTATTAATATGTATTAATACACTTTTGAAAGACTTAATAACATATATCAATATATTTATACTCAATAAAGATAGATATACTCATTTTCTCATTCAATTTTATCAAGAATTCTATTCGTATTCATTCGGTATGTATACCCGTATCATACATTCATACACAACTCTTAGATATATATCCTATTGGTATATACACATCAAAATACCATCTAATCAGCCCTAGATTCTGCCCTCAAAGAGAGGTAACCTTAATTGAATGCTAGCATGGAAATTTATACAAAATAACAAACTTGAATTTTGTTTTTGTTCCCCCCATAGTTCACGCCATTTTAGGGGTTATATACCAATCCATTTCATTCAATTAACTACATAATTTTACTCTCTAAACACATACTTAAACACTCTCTCAAACCTCCATTCAATTTAGCAAGTATTAGTCTCAAAAATCCAAGTTATAATCAACATAACAAAGCTTCATCAAGAACATATCAAGATAACCTTCCAAGTGTACAAGTTTACTTTCAATCTTTCAATCCAACTCCACAACTCTTTAGAATCCATAATCCTACTTTCATATCAGTAGCTTTCCATCTTATAATCAAGGCAATAAACATATTCAAGCTTTGGTTCAATTCATATAATCATAACTATCTTAAATCAAGATAGATTTCTTACTTGAAACTTTTGTTGATTCCATGGTTCTACTTCAAGAATTTCAAGCCATCAAAGCTACCTTTGAGCTAAAGATTATTTACTATATTTTCCAGTAGCTTTACCCTAGTAAGTTGAGGTAATAGCTTTGTTCAAAATCTCGTTCGATTCATATTCATATGGCTATCTTATTTTGAGTTATAACTAATAACAACAAGAACATAGTTTAGATTATTTCTAAACTTGTTTGCAAATAAACTTAATCCTTCTAACTTGACTTTTAAAATACTTCAACACATGTATTATGACTATATGTCAAGCTAACATAAGGATATAAAACTTGTAAACACGAAGAACACCATAAAATCGAATATACGCCGTCTTAGTCGAACGGGGGCTGTTTTGGGTTTAATTTTAAAAACCTATCTTAAACTTTGAATTAAAAGATTTTCTTTGGTGAAAAATCTTATTTTATATGGATATGAAATATATCCAAAATCCATGGTTAAACTCCAAGTGGAAGTATATTTTTCAAAAGAGTCATCAAGATGTCGTTCTTACGATGGATATGACTATCTTCTCTTATTTGACACCTAAGCTGTATTTTCAACTATAAACCTATACTTTTTCTGTTAATATTAATAATGTTGAGTTCGATACGAAACCATGGCAACTCGAATCACTCAAAACGGATTTGTAACGAAGAAATTATGGGTAAAACAAAATTGGATATTTTTCTTAATTTTTAGCTACAGACATGATTCATAAAAATGGATGCTAACCTTATCCTAGCTAACTTACCTTGTATCCTACATGTATTTATACATGTCTTGTTCCCGAACTTATGGAAATACAATTTATAATAGTCGTGATTAAGTTCTACGACAATATATTATAGTCTTAATAAAGATCTTAAGGCACCATATATATATATGACTTGATCACCGTGGATCCGTATACAGCGTTTTGACATATCATTTTGATTTCTTCTATATATATTATTGAAACGAACTATAAGACACCATTAGCAGTAATTTCGAGTTACCTGTGGGTCGAAGTGGATTCCAAAATATTATATACTTTGAGTTGTGATCGAGCTTGAGACATGTATACAATGGGTCGCGGATTGCTTCAAACAATATACATATTATGTGTCTTATTATATTAAGACAATATATTATAGTGTTAGTGAATTCTAACACAATATACGCATTTATATATATATATATATATATATATATATATATATATATATATATATATATATACTGTTGGACTATTGGACTATTGGACTACGAACGTTGGACTACTAATAATGGACAATTAAAATTATCACAAGTATCATAAGTATGGAATATTAATTTTATATATATATATATATATATATATATATATTGACACAAGAATATTATTATTAGGTTCGTGAATTTGTCAAAGGCCAAGTCTTACCACCATCTATTCGGAAATCATCACAAGTGAGCTATAGTCCCATTTTTACTATCCAAATTAATTTGAGATGAGAATACATGCAAAATTTATAAATGTTTTACAAAATAAGCACAAGTTCATGAAACTACATTCTACGATTGTTTTGTCATACCGGATATCTGTACTTATTATTATTATGCTTGGTAACCTAAGAATTAGTGAAAAATACTAATTGACGCGAATCCTAAAGGTAGATCTACGGGCACCAACCACCCCCATTTTCGAATAGTGGAAATGCTTTAGTACTTCGAAGGGTTCTTGTCATACATTTGAATAGTGGAATGTATGATGCCAGATATCTTAAGCGCTCTATGTTAAGGTCGGTTACCAGGCGACTCATCGTATGAATGATTTTTTTTGCAGTTGTAATGATCCTGCGCATTTAATTAAATGAAATCTTGTGGCTTATTAAATATTATGATTATTATATAGAAATTAAACCTATGACTCACCAACATTTTTGTTGACGTTTTAAGCATGTTATTTCTCAGGTGAATATTAAAATCGCTTCCGCTATCGTATGCCATCCCAAGGTCAAGATTTGGAGTCGGCATAATTGTTTATATTGTTTAAACTTGCATTCGGAGTGTTTGTTGTAATATATTTGATCATGTTGTAATGGGTTGTGTAAAAACATATTTATTTGAGTAGATTGTCTTTGATAGACAATCTAAATTATGTCATTAAGACCCTTATTCAATAATAAAGGTTATGGTTGTTTTTAAAAACGAATGCAAGATTTGAAAAACGTCTCATATAGAGGTCAAAACCTCGCAACGAAACCAATTAATATGAAACGTTTATAATTAATATGAACTGGGAATTTTAGTTGGTATCCGAGCGTTGGTCTTAGAGAATCAGAAAATTTTTCGTTAGTGTGTCTAACTGATTTTTGATGCATTAGTGAGTCTGGACTTCGACTGTAATTGTTTTAAAAATGATTGCTTAATATAATTTTTGGAAACATAAGATTATTAACATATAAATATTATAAGATATATCATTCTCTTAACGTGCCTGCTATTATGTGATAGATGACTTCATTCGATCATATAAGCATCTCTAGTGATTCAGATTTCATTTACTTATCAAGTGATTCAGAGGCTGAGTCAAAGCATACGACTTATGAACTAGCGAAAAAGTTAACTTTTGGTACTACCATTAAAGAGGAAAATTGTTGGGAAAATTGGGAAGATTCACAATTGCCAGAAGAGGTTCCAGAAGAGGATCCGGAAGAAGATCCAGAGGAGGAACCCGAAGAAGAGGATCCTGAAGAAGTTGTGGAAATTACCGAACCACAACGTGATTTGGGAAAATCTGTGGCTGTTATACCCGATCCCAAACCCGATGAACCTATTATGACCCAAAATGTTTATGATCATCCACCTGAACCACCTAAGAAACCAGTTTATAAAATGACCGCTCGTATAACGACTGTTGGTTTTGCTCCCAAACAATTAGCCGAAAGAACCAATTGGGAGGAATTGGAAAAAGAACTATCCAAACGAAAATCCAAACGTTTGGCCGAGAAAGAAACAACGTCAACATCTAAGAAATCTCGCCGTTCTTGAACCATCAGCAGCTATCCTGTATTCCATGCATTGTAAAATATGTATTATATTGTGTGTTTAAGTTTGTAAGAAAATTCGCAATGTAATTTTCCTTATGAATGTATAATAATAAGAATAAGCATGGAAGGTTTATTATTATTATTACAACTTATTATTACGTAGTAACGTAATAAATTACCATAGTTTTTCATATTAGAATTTTAGTAGTTAATTTGTGTGTTAGCTGCTATGTATGAACATTATTACAGTTATAAAATGCTAATATGAAGAAAAGGCTTTTATAATAATAAGTTCATATTAAGCTACAAAATACTTTTTGACTACTTCTAAAAATTCTATATGATTAACTCATTCGGCTATTTTTGAAGGAAATGGCTCCTCCAGCTACTAGACAACAACAATTGAACACTGAAGAACTTCAAGCTTTCGCTGCAAATATGGCTGTAGTGGTGAATGCAATGAACAACAATAACCAATCGGGTTCCAGCAGTGGAGGAAACAATGGCAACCGGATAGGATGTTCTTACAAAGCTTTTATGGCCTGCAAATCCAATGAGTTTGAAGAAACCGAAGGACCCGTTGGACTAAAGCGGTGGACAGAGAAGGTTGAAGCTGTGTTCGCAATCAGCAACTGCGCAGAAGACGATAAAGTTAAGTATGCCACACATACTTTCAGGGGTACTGCTTGTGACGACCCGGGAATTTCTGACTAAATTTAAACTTTATCTTTATATGATTTTGATACGATAAGCAAAGTATGTAATGTTGAGTCTAGGAAATTTTTGAAACGATGTTCATATATGAAATGTCCCGTTCTTATTGATTAAAAACGTTCCATATTAATTGATTTCGTTGCGAGGTTTTGACCTCTATATGAGACGTTTTTCAAAGACTGCATTCCTTTTTAAAACAAACCATAACCTTTATTTCATAAATAAAGGTTTAAAAAGCTTTACGTAGATTATCAAATAATGATAATCTAAAATATCCTGTTTACACACGACCATTACATAATGGTTTACAATACAAATATGTTACATCGAAATCAGTTTCTTGAATGCAGTTTTTACACTATATCATACAAACATGGACTCCAAATCTTGTCCTTATTTTAGTATGCAACAGCGGAAGCTCTTAATATTCACCTGAGAATAAACATGCTTTAAACGTCAACAAAAATGTTGGTGAGTTATAGGTTTAACCTATATATATCAAATCGTAACAATAGACCACAAGATTTCATATTTCAATACACATCCCATACATAGAGATAAAAATCATTCATATGGTGAACACCTGGTAACCGACAATAACAAGATGCATATATAAGAATATCCCCATCATTCCGGGACACCCTTCGGATATGATATAAATTTCGAAGTACTAAAGCATCCGGTACTTTGGATGGGGTTTGTTAGGCCCAATAGATCTATCTTTAGGATTCGCGTCAATTAGGGTGTCTGTTCCCTAATTCTTAGATTACCAGACTTAATAAAAAGGGGCATATTCGATTTCGATAATTCAACCATAGAATGTAGTTTCACGTACTTGTGTCTATTTTGTAAATCATTTATAAAACCTGCATGTATTCTCATCCCAAAAATATTAGATTTTAAAAGTGGGACTATAACTCACTTTCACAGATTTTTACTTCGTCGGGAAGTAAGACTTGGCCACTGTTGATTCACGAACCTATAACAATATATACATATATATTAAAGTATGTTCAAAATATATTTACAACACTTTTAATATATTTTGATGTTTTAAGTTTATTAAGTCAGCTGTCCTCGTTAGTAACCTATAACTAGTTGTCCACAGTTAGATGTACATAAATAAATCGATAAATATTATCTTGAATCAATCCACGACCCAGTGTATACGTATCTCAGTATTGATCACAACTCAAACTATATATATTTTGGAATCAACCTCAACCCTGTATAGCTAACTCCAACATTCACATATAGAGTGTCTATGGTTGTTCCGAAATATATATAGATGTGTCGACATGATAGGTCGAAACATTGTATACGTGTCTATGGTATCTCAAGATTACATAATATACAATACAAGTTGATTAAGTTATGGTTGGAATAGATTTGTTACCAATTTTCACGTAGCTAAAATGAGAAAAATTATCCAATCTTGTTTTACCCATAACTTCTTCATTTTAAATCCGTTTTGAGTGAATCAAATTGCTATGGTTTCATATTGAACTCTATTTTATGAATCTAAACAGAAAAAGTATAGGTTTATAGTCAGAAAAATAAGTTACAAGTCGTTTTTGTAAAGGTAGTCATTTCAGTCGAAAGAACGACGTCTAGATGACCATTTTAGAAAACATACTTCCACTTTGAGTTTAACCATAATTTTTGGATATAGTTTCATGTTCATAATAAAAATCATTTTCTCAGAATAACAACTTTTAAATCAAAGTTTATCATAGTTTTTAATTAACTAACCCAAAACAGCCCGCGGTGTTACTACGACTGCGTAAATCCGGTTTTACGGTGTTTTTCGTGTTTCCAGGTTTTAAATCATTAAGTTAGCATATCATATAGATATAGAACATGTGTTTAGTTGATTTTAAAAGTCAAGTTAGAAGGATTAACTTTTGTTTGCGAACAAGTTTAGAATTAACTAAACTATGTTCTAGTGATTACAAGTTTAAACCTTCGAATAAGATAGCTTTATATGTATGAATCGAATGATGTTATGAACATCATTACTACCTTAATTTCCTTGGATAAACCTACTAGAAAAGAGAAAAATGGATCTAGCTTCAATGGATCCTTGGATGGCTCGAAGTTCTTGAAGCAGAATCATGACACGAAAACAAGTTCAAGTAAGATCATCACTTGAAATAAGATTGTTATAGTTATAGAAATTGAACCAAAGTTTGAATATGATTATTACCTTGTATTAGAATGATAACCTACTGTAAGAAACAAAGATTTCTTGAGGTTGGATGATCACCTTACAAGATTGGAAGTGAGCTAGCAAACTTGAAAGTATTCTTGATTTTATGAAACTAGAACTTTTGGAATTTATGAAGAACACTTAGAACTTGAAGATAGAACTTGAGAGAGATCAATTAGATGAAGAAAATTGAAGAATGAAAGTGTTTGTAGGTGTTTTTGGTCATTGGTGTATGGATTAGATATAAAGGATATGTAATTTTGTTTTCATGTAAATAAGTCATGAATGATTACTCATATTTTTGTAATTTTATGAGATATTTCATGCTAGTTGCCAAATGATGGTTCCCACATGTGTTAGGTGACTCACATGGGCTGCTAAGAGCTGATCATTGGAGTGTATATACCAATAGTACATACATCTAAAAGCTGTATATTGTACGAGTACGAATACGGGTGCATACGAGTAGAATTGTTGATGAAACTGAACGAGGATGTAATTGTAAGCATTTTTGTTAAGTAGAAGTATTTTGATAAGTGTATTGAAGTCTTTCAAAAGTGTATAAATACATATTAAAACACTACATGTATATACATTTTAACTGCGTCGTTAAGTCATCGTTAGTCGTTACATGTAAGTGTTGTTTTGAAACCTTTAGGTTAACGATCTTGTTAAATGTTGTTAACCCAATGTTTATAATATCAAATGAGATTTTAAATTATTATATTATCATGATATTATCATGTATGAATATCTCTTAATATGATATATATACATTAAATGTCTTTACAACGATAATCGTTACATATATGTCTCGTTTAAAAATCATTAAGTTAGTAGTCTTGTTTTTACATATGTAGTTCATTGTTAATATACTTTATGATATGTTTTCTTATCATAGTATCATGTTAACTATATATATATATATCCATATATATGTCATCAAATAGTTTTTACAAGTTTTAACGTTCGTGAATCACCGATCAACTTGGGTGGTCAATTGTCTATATGAAACATATTTCAATTAATCAAGTCTTAACAAATTTGATTGCTTAACATGTTGGAAACATTTAATCATGTAAATATCAATCTCAATTAATATATATAAACATGGAAAAGTTCGGGTCACTACAGTACCTACCCGTTAAATAAATTTCGTCCCGAAATTTTAAGCTGTTGAAGGTGTTGACGAATCTTCTGGAAATAGATGCGGGTATTTCTTCTTCATCTGATCTTCACGCTCCCAGGTGAACTCGGGTCCTCTACGAGCATTCCATCGAACCTTAACAATTGGTATCTTGTTTTGCTTAAGTCTTTTAACCTCACGATCCATTATTTCGACGGGTTCTTCGATGAATTGAAGTTTTTCGTTGATTTGGATTTCATCTAACGGAATAGTGAGATCTTCTTTAGCAAAACATTTCTTTAAATTCGAGACGTGGAAAGTGTTATGTACAGCCGCGAGTTGTTGAGGTAACTCTAGTCGGTAAGCTACTGGTCCGACACGATCAATAATCTTGAATGGTCCAATATACCTTGGATTTAATTTCCCTCGTTTACCAAATCGAACAACGCCTTTCCAAGGTGCAACTTTAAGCATGACCATCTCTCCAATTTCAAATTCTATATCTTTTCTTTTAATGTCAGCGTAGCTCTTTTGTCGACTTTGGGCGGTTTTCAACCGTTGTTGAATTTGGATGATCTTCTCGGTAGTTTCTTGTATAATCTCCTGACCCGTAATCTGTCTATCCCCCACTTCACTCCAACAAATCGGAGACCTGCACTTTCTACCATAAAGTGCTTCAAACGGCGCCATCTCAATGCTTGAATGGTAGCTGTTGTTGTAGGAAAATTCTGCTAACGGTAGATGTCGATCCCAACTGTTTCCGAAATCAATAACACATGCTCGTAGCATGTCTTCAAGCGTTTGTATCGTCCTTTCGCTCTGCCCATCAGTTTGTGGATGATAGGCAGTACTCATGTCTAGACGAGTTCCTAATGCTTGCTGTAATGTCTGCCAGAATCTTGAAATAAATCTGCCATCCCTATCAGAGATAATAGAGATTGGTATTCCATGTCTGGAGACGACTTCCTTCAAATACAGTCGTGCTAACTTCTCCATCTTGTCATCTTCTCTTATTGGTAGGAAGTGTGCTGATTTGGTGAGACGATCAACTATTACCCAAATAGTATCAAAACCACTTGCAGTCCTTGGCAATTTAGTGATGAAATCCATGGTAATGTTTTCCCATTTCCATTCCGGGATTTCAGGTTGTTGAAGTAGACCTGATGGTTTCTGATGCTCAGCTTTGACCTTAGAACATGTCAAACATTCTCCTACGTATTTAGCAACATCGGCTTTCATACCCGGCCACCAAAAATGTTTCTTGAGATCCTTGTACATCTTCCCCGTTCCAGGATGTATTGAGTATCTGGTTTTATGAGCTTCTCTAAGTACCATTTCTCTCATATCTCCAAATTTTGGTACCCAAATCCTTTCAGCCCTATACCGGGTTCCGTCTTCCCGAATATTAAGATGCTTCTCCGATCCTTTGGGTATTTCATCCTTTAAATTTCCCTCTTTTAAAACTCCTTGTTGCGCCTCCTTTATTTGAGTAGTAATGTTATTATGAATCATTATATTCATAGATTTTACTCGAATGGGTTCTCTGTCCTTCCTGCTCAAGGCATCGGCTACCACATTTGCCTTCCCCGGGTGGTAACGAATCTCAAAGTCGTAATCATTCAATAATTCAATCCACCTACGCTGCCTCATATTCAGTTGTTTCTGATTAAATATGTGTTGAAGACTTTTGTGGTCGGTATATATAATACTTTTGACCCCATATAAGTAGTGCCTCCAAGTCTTTAATGCAAAAACAACCGCGCCTAATTCCAAATCATGCGTCGTATAATTTTGTTCGTGAATCTTCAATTGTCTAGACGCATAAGCAATCACCTTCGTTCGTTGCATTAATACACAACTGAGACCTTGCTTTGATGCATCACAATAAATCACAAAATCATCATTCCCTTCAGGCAATGACAATATAGGTGCCGTAGTTAGCTTTTTCTTCAATAACTGAAACGCTTTCTCTTGTTCATCATTCCATTCAAATTTCTTCCCTTTATGCGTTAATGCAGTCAAGGGTTTTGCTATTCTGGAAAAGTCTTGGATGAACCTTCTGTAGTAACCAGCTAGTCCTAAAAACTGGCGTATGTGTTTCGGAGTTTTCGGGGTTTCCCACTTTTCAACAGTTTCTATCTTTGCCGGATCCACCTTAATACCTTCTTTGTTCACTATGTGACCGAGGAATTGAACTTCTTCCAACCAAAATGCACACTTTGAAAACTTAGCGTACAATTCTTCCTTCCTCAATACTTCTAACACCTTTCTCAAATGTTCACCGTGTTCTTGGTCATTCTTTGAGTAAATAAGTATGTCATCAATGAAAACAATGACAAACTTGTCAAGGTATGGTCCACACACTCGGTTCATAAGGTCCATGAACACAGCTGGTGCATTAGTTAAACCAAACGGCATGACCATAAACTCATAATGACCGTAACGTGTTCTGAAAGCAGTCTTTGGAATATCATCTTCTTTCACCCGCATTTGATGATACCCGGAACGTAAGTCAATCTTTGAATAAACAGACGAGCCTTGTAGTTGATCAAATAAGTCGTCGATTCTCGGTAGTGGGTAGCGGTTCTTGATGGTAAGTGTGTTCAACTCTCGGTAGTCGATACACAACCTGAATGTACCATCTTTCTTCTTGACAAACAAAACAGGAGCTCCCCACGGTGATGTGCTTGGTCGAATGAAACCACGCTCTAAAAGTTCTTGTAATTGGCTTTGCAGTTCTTTCATCTCGCTGGGTGCGAGTCTGTAAGGAGCACGAGCTATTGGTGCAGCTCCTGGTACAAGATCTATTTGAAATTCAACGGATCGATGTGGGGGTAATCCCGGTAATTCTTTCGGAAATACATCGGGAAATTCTTTTGCAATGGGAACATCATTGATGCTCTTTTCTTCAGTTTGTACTTTCTCGACGTGTGCTAGAACAGCATAGCAACCTTTTCTTATTAGTTTTTGTGCCTTCAAATTACTAATAAGATGTAGCTTCGTGTTGCCCTTTTCTCCGTACACCATTAAGGGTTTTCCTTTTTCTCGTATAATGCGAATTGCATTTTTGTAACAAACGATCTCCGCTTTCACTTCTTTCAACCAGTCCATACCGATTATCACATCAAAACTCCCTAACTCTACTGGTATCAAATCAATCTTAAATGTTTCGCTAACCAGTTTAATTTCTCGATTCCGACATATATTATCTGCTGAAATTAATTTACCATTTGCTAATTCGAGTAAAAATTTACTATCCAAAGGCGTCAATGGACAACTTAATTTAGCACAAAAATCTCTACTCATATAGCTTCTATCCGCACCCGAATCAAATAAAACGTAAGCAGATTTATTGTCAATAAGAAACGTACCCGTAACAAGCTCCGGGTCTTCCTGTGCCTCTACCGCATTAATATTGAAAACTCTTCCACGGCCTTGTCCATTCGTGTTCTCCTGGTTCGGGCAATTTCTAATAATGTGGCCTGGTTTTCCACATTTATAACAAACTACGTTGGCATAACTTGCTCCGACACTACTTGCTCCGCCATTACTCGTTCCGACACCATTTGTTCCTTTCGTTCTATTAACCCCTGGTCCGTAGACCTCACACTTCGCCGCGCTATGACCATTTCTTTTACACTTGTTGCAAAATTTGGTGCAGAACCCCGAGTGATTCTTTTCACACCTTTGGCATAGCTGCTTCTGATTGTTGTTGTTGTTGCGGTTATTATTGTTGTTGGGATGATTGTTGTAGTTGCTGTTGTTGTTGTTGTTGTTGTTGGGCCGTTTGTTGTAGTTGCGATTGATGTTGCGATTGTTGGGATAATTGTTGCGATTATTGTTGTAATTGCTGTTGTTGTTGTATTGGTGATTCTTATCACCGTTTTCCTCCCACTTTCTTTTGACTTGCTTCACATTGGCCTCTTCAGCAGTCTGTTCTTTAATTCTTTCTTCAATCTGGTTCACTAGTTTGTGAGCCATTCTACATGCCTGTTGTATGGAGGCGGGCTCGTGTGAACTTATATCTTCTTGGATTCTTTCCGGTAATCCTTTCACAAACGCGTCGATCTTCTCTTCCTCATCTTCGAATGCTCCCGGACACAATAAGCACAATTCTGTGAATCGTCTTTCGTACGTGGTAATATCAAATCCTTGGGTTCGTAACCCTCTAAGTTCTGTCTTGAGCTTATTGACCTCGGTTCTGGGACGGTACTTCTCGTTCATCAAGTGCTTGAATGCTGACCACGGTAGTGCGTACGCATCATCTTGTCCCACTTGCTCTAGATAGGTATTCCACCATGTTAACGCAGAACCTGTGAAGGTATGCGTAGCGTACTTCACTTTGTCCTCTTCAGTACACTTACTTATGGCAAACACCGATTCAACCTTCTCGGTCCACCGTTTCAATCCGATCGGTCCTTCGGTTCCATCAAATTCCAAAGGTTTGCAGGCAGTGAATTCTTTATAGGTGCATCCTACACGATTTCCAGTACTGCTAGATCCAAGGTTATTGTTGGTATGTAGCGCAGCCTGTACTGCGGCTATGTTTGAAGCTAGAAAAGTACGGAATTCCTCTTCATTCATATTCACGGTGTGTCGAGTAGTCGGTGCCATTTCCTTCAAAATAGTTAAATGGAACAAGTTAATCATACAGAATATTAAGAGTAGTTAATAGTATTTTGTAGCATAATATGAACTCATTTATAAAAGCTTTTTCTTCATATTAGCGTTTTATAAGTTTAAATTCGGGTAGTACCTACCCGTTAAGTTCATACTTAGTAGCTAATATACAATTCAACTACTACAATTCTATATGAAAAACTGATTATAATAATATTTCGCGTTCAAACTTTTATACAATATTTTACAAACTTACAATACCGCTTATTTTACATAAAGCATGAAATATAGCACACAATAACTTTGATACAAGATAGTTGTGAAGACAATTCTAGCTAGTACACAAGTCGTTCAGCAAAGGCAATAAAGACACGTAATTCATACGTCCAGAAACAAGTCATGCATTCTGGTTTTACTAGGACTACTTCCCATCCTTGGTCTTGTGCAACATAACCGTTATGGCCGTTGATAAGACAGCGTGTTGTAACGTCATCAAAGGGACGAGGGTTACGTAATGTCCAACAGTCCCGTAATAATCTAAAAACCTCATTTCTTACCCCAATTACCGACTCCGTCACTTGTGGAAACGTTTTGTTTAATAGTTGTAGCCCGATGTTCTTGTTCTCACTTTGGTGAGAAGCGAACATTACTAATCCGTAAGCATAACATGCTTCTTTATGTTGCATGTTAGTCGCTTTTTCTAAATCACGAAGTCCAATATTCGGATATATTGAGTCAAAATAATTTCTTAACCCGTTGCGTAAAATAGCATTTGGGTTCCCCGCAATATATGCGTCAAAGTAAACACATCGTAACTTATGGGTTTCCCAATGTGATATCCCCCATCTTTCAAATGAAAGTCTCTTATAAACCAAGACATTCTTGGAACGTTCTTCGAATGTCTTACAAACTGATCTCGCCTTAAATAGTTGTGCCGAAGAATTCTGGCCGACTCTAGACAAGATTTCATCAATCATGTCTCCGGGTAGGTCTCTTAAAATATTGGGTTGTCTATCCATTTTGTGTTTTTAAACTGTAAAATAGACAAGAGTTAGATTCATAAAAAAATACTTATTAATACAAGCAATTTTTACATATATCATAAAGCATAAGAACACTATATTACATATATTACACCACACGAATACAACTATCTTATTCCGACTCGCTCGTTTCTTCTTCTTCGGTTTTAGTTCATTTTGCCAAGTTTCTAGGGATATATGATGTTCCCCTAATACGAGCCGTCGTTGTCCACATTGGTTTAGAAAAACCTGGTGGTTTAGAGGTTCCCGGGTCATTGTTACAACTTAAGGACTTCGGGGGTTGACGATACATATAAAGTTCATCGGGGTTGGAATTAGATTTCTCTATTTTTATGCCCTTTCCCTTATTATTTTCTTTTGCCTTTTTAAATTCAGTTGGGGTAATTTCTATAACATCATCGGAATTCTCGTCGGAATCCGATTCATCGGAGAATTGGTAATCCTCCCAATATTTTGCTTCCTTGGCGGAAACACCATTGACCATAATTAACTTTGGTCGGTTGGTTGAGGATTTTCTTTTACTTAACCGTTTTATTATTTCCCCCACCGGTTCTATTTCTTCATCCGGTTCCGATTCTTCTTCCGGTTCCGATTCTTCTTCCGGTTCCGACTCTTCTTCTGGTTCCTCTTCGGGAACTTGTGAATCAGTCCACAAATCATTCCAATTTACATTTGACTCTTCATTATTATTAGGTGAGTCAATGGGACTTGTTCTAGAGGTAGACATCTATCACATAATATCAAACACGTTAAGAGATTAATATATCACATAATATTCATATGTTAAAAATATATAGTTTCCAACAAAAATGTTAAGCAATCATTTTTAAAGAAAACACGGTCGAAGTCCAGACTCACTAATGCATCCTAACAAACTCGATAAGACACACTAATGCAAATTTTCTGGTTCTCTAAGACCAACGCTCTGATACCAACTGAAATGTCCCGTTCTTATTGATTAAAAACGTTCCATATTAATTGATTTCGTTGCGAGGTTTTGACCTCTATATGAGACGTTTTTCAAAGACTGCATTCCTTTTTAAAACAAACCATAACCTTTATTTCATAAATAAAGGTTTAAAAAGCTTTACGTAGATTATCAAATAATGATAATCTAAAATATCCTGTTTACACACGACCATTACATAATGGTTTACAATACAAATATGTTACATCGAAATCAGTTTCTTGAATGCAGTTTTTACACTATATCATACAAACATGGACTCCAAATCTTGTCCTTATTTTAGTATGCAACAGCGGAAGCTCTTAATATTCACCTGAGAATAAACATGCTTTAAACGTCAACAAAAATGTTGGTGAGTTATAGGTTTAACCTATATATATCAAATCGTAACAATAGACCACAAGATTTCATATTTCAATACACATCCCATACATAGAGATAAAAATCATTCATATGGTGAACACCTGGTAACCGACAATAACAAGATGCATATATAAGAATATCCCCATCATTCCGGGACACCCTTCGGATATGATATAAATTTCGAAGTACTAAAGCATCCGGTACTTTGGATGGGGTTTGTTAGGCCCAATAGATCTATCTTTAGGATTCGCGTCAATTAGGGTGTCTGTTCCCTAATTCTTAGATTACCAGACTTAATAAAAAGGGGCATATTCGATTTCGATAATTCAACCATAGAATGTAGTTTCACGTACTTGTGTCTATTTTGTAAATCATTTATAAAACCTGCATGTATTCTCATCCCAAAAATATTAGATTTTAAAAGTGGGACTATAACTCACTTTCACAGATTTTTACTTCGTCGGGAAGTAAGACTTGGCCACTGTTGATTCACGAACCTATAACAATATATACATATATATTAAAGTATGTTCAAAATATATTTACAACACTTTTAATATATTTTGATGTTTTAAGTTTATTAAGTCAGCTGTCCTCGTTAGTAACCTATAACTAGTTGTCCACAGTTAGATGTACATAAATAAATCGATAAATATTATCTTGAATCAATCCACGACCCAGTGTATACGTATCTCAGTATTGATCACAACTCAAACTATATATATTTTGGAATCAACCTCAACCCTGTATAGCTAACTCCAACATTCACATATAGAGTGTCTATGGTTGTTCCGAAATATATATAGATGTGTCGACATGATAGGTCGAAACATTGTATACGTGTCTATGGTATCTCAAGATTACATAATATACAATACAAGTTGATTAAGTTATGGTTGGAATAGATTTGTTACCAATTTTCACGTAGCTAAAATGAGAAAAATTATCCAATCTTGTTTTACCCATAACTTCTTCATTTTAAATCCGTTTTGAGTGAATCAAATTGCTATGGTTTCATATTGAACTCTATTTTATGAATCTAAACAGAAAAAGTATAGGTTTATAGTCGAAAAAAATAAGTTACAAGTCGTTTTTGTAAAGGTAGTCATTTCAGTCGAAAGAACGACGTCTAGATGACCATTTTAGAAAACATACTTCCACTTTGAGTTTAACCATAATTTTTGGATATAGTTTCATGTTCATAATAAAAATCATTTTCTCAGAATAACAACTTTTAAATCAAAGTTTATCATAGTTTTTAATTAACTAACCCAAAACAGCCCGCGGTGTTACTACGACGGCGTAAATCCGGTTTTACGGTGTTTTTCGTGTTTCCAGGTTTTAAATCATTAAGTTAGCATATCATATAGATATAGAACATGTGTTTAGTTGATTTTAAAAGTCAAGTTAGAAGGATTAACTTTTGTTTGCGAACAAGTTTAGAATTAACTAAACTATGTTCTAGTGATTACAAGTTTAAACCTTCGAATAAGATAGCTTTATATGTATGAATCGAATGATGTTATGAACATCATTACTACCTTAATTTCCTTGGATAAACCTACTGGAAAAGAGAAAAATGGATCTAGCTTCAATGGATCCTTGGATGGCTCGAAGTTCTTGAAGCAGAATCATGACACGAAAACAAGTTCAAGTAAGATCATCACTTGAAATAAGATTGTTATAGTTATAGAAATTGAACCAAAGTTTGAATATGATTATTACCTTGTATTAGAATGATAACCTACTGTAAGAAACAAAGATTTCTTGAGGTTGGATGATCACCTTACAAGATTGGAAGTGAGCTAGCAAACTTGAAAGTATTCTTGATTTTATGAAACTAGAACTTTTGGAATTTATGAAGAACACTTAGAACTTGAAGATAGAACTTGAGAGAGATCAATTAGATGAAGAAAATTGAAGAATGAAAGTGTTTGTAGGTGTTTTTGGTCGTTGGTGTATGGATTAGATATAAAGGATATGTAATTTTGTTTTCATGTAAATAAGTCATGAATGATTACTCATATTTTTGTAATTTTATGAGATATTTCATGCTAGTTGCCAAATGATGGTTCCCACATGTGTTAGGTGACTCACATGGGCTGCTAAGAGCTGATCATTGGAGTGTATATACCAATAGTACATACATCTAAAAGCTGTGTATTGTACGAGTACGAATACGGGTGCATACGAGTAGAATTGTTGATGAAACTGAACGAGGATGTAATTGTAAGCATTTTTGTTAAGTAGAAGTATTTTGATAAGTGTATTGAAGTCTTTCAAAAGTGTATAAATACATATTAAAACACTACATGTATATACATTTTAACTGCGTCGTTAAGTTATCGTTAGTCGTTACATGTAAGTGTTGTTTTGAAACCTTTAGGTTAACGATCTTGTTAAATGTTGTTAACCCAATGTTTATAATATCAAATGAGATTTTAAATTATTATATTATCATGATATTATCATGTATGAATATCTCTTAATATGATATATATACATTAAATGTCTTTACAACGATAATCGTTACATATATGTCTCGTTTAAAAATCATTAAGTTAGTAGTCTTGTTTTTACATATGTAGTTCATTGTTAATATACTTTATGATATGTTTTCTTATCATAGTATCATGTTAACTATATATATATATCCATATATATGTCATCAAATAGTTTTTACAAGTTTTAACGTTCGTGAATCACCGATCAACTTGGGTGGTCAATTGTCTATATGAAACATATTTCAATTAATCAAGTCTTAACAAATTTGATTGCTTAACATGTTGGAAACATTTAATCATGTAAATATCAATCTCAATTAATATATATAAACATGGAAAATTTCGGGTCACTACAATATATTCAATTGACCTTCGACTGCTCTCGACGATTCACGAACAAATAGTTGTAAATAGATATGTGTGTATGTATATATAAATAATAATTCGAAATATAATTTGAAGTATTATATGTTGTTGTTATTAAAAATTAATAAAATAAAAATAGGTTATTATAATAATTATTATTTAAAATATATCTCTATATATAAATAAAGTATATTAAAAATAAATAAATGGACTTAATTTAAAAATTTGGAATTTTTAGGAACACTTTTATGTACACGATATAATACCACTATTGAATTGTCGGTAGGAATATCACCCGGCTGCTAACTGTTATGTTTGTGCACCTATGTGATACATGTGAGTTTGTTAATTATTATATTATAATTATCAGAGTTTGTTAATTATTATATTATAATTATCATTTAGATTACTGTGTGCTATAGTAATTGAATGGAAATATCTCTGTCTTTGTCTATCACCACCAAAGCAAATATATGAGATTCACGGATCGTTTTATATTATTATGTATTACTGTTTTCTACTTTGATTTCTTCCTTCTATCCATCCATTCTCTATATATAATAACATAGCATATGAATATACAAATAATCTCACACATATACCATGAACTCAATCCACCATATTGATCACCCACCCGACACCATCCTCCGGTAAATCACCTTAGACCACCATCCAACATCACCCTAACCCCCATCGATTACCTTCACCTTCGAACCACGTTGCCATCACAAGGCTACTACTGTAATTAACCGTCTCCTTTTACTGCCATAGCTCACGAACCACAACCTTCATCCCTCTCTCTCTCTTCCTTCTATCTCTTCTATTCATAACCAAAGAACTACCATCTCCTACATATATTTACTGCTCGCTGCACTTCTCCTGCCTCCTTCTATATTATTACTATTTCTAAATTATTGCTGCTACACAATGAGGTCTAAAACCCATTTGATATTCTGTTACTGTCTCGGTCAGACTTCAAAACCGAACAATAAGTTGTTCGAGCTTTACCTGTTGCTGTTACCGTTCGTTTCTGGTTCGTCCAAACACTCAAAACCTACTTAATTACCAACGACAACCATTAACCTGTAACTATTTATGTTTCTGTCCGGTCCTCACAACATCAACCATGAAAACACCATCACCATCTTTGTTATACATAAAACCCATAACCACCTTTGGCAATCACCACCATTCATGCGTCAACTTATATTTTTCTGTTTAAGACCCATTTAACCATCAAACACCTGCAACAACCATAAACCATTACCTTTCACAACTACTGTCGCTGCTACATTTTTTTCCGTTTTCAGTTGAGACACCACCGTAGCACCATCATTTAATTCTGTTTTTCTGACTTCTGTCTTGATCAAGAAGCATTTTATGATACTGCTGTTCCCTTGCTTCTACTACCAAAGATAAATGGCGATGAAGAAGATACTAAACAATGAAATTCGATGATATGATTCTTGAATATATTACGATGAGTTGTAAAGAAGAAGATGAGGTACATATGAATATTAAACGCATGATAATGATGAATAATGATGCACTTATAATGATCACTTGATTCATGGCCCACTATCCAAATTGACACTATATTAAAACTCACTGCTTCGTAATATATATATATATATATATATATATATATATATATATATATATATATATATATATATATATATATATATATATATATATATATATATATACACATATTGTAATTTTTTTTAACGAAAACACAAGTGGGGCCGTTTACCTTTTATGAGTGGGTCGAGGTTAGGTTTATGATTATGATTAGAAAACGAGTGACGATGAGATGATATGTTAGTGATGAAACTTTTCTGATGATAAAGACAGGACGAGTCGTTTATGGCTGCTACATACCGTGATTTATGATATTAAATACAAAAGGAACCGAAACCCTTTATAAGGTATTGGAATGATTTGTTAAACCTGGGCCGTAATAAAATAAAAAAAAGAAGATGGTAGGCTGTATGTTACGGAGTATAATTATTGGAGTGGGCTATTTATGGGCTATTTGTTAAATGCTTAATTGGGCCGAGACCCACTTTCTTTGGACTATAAACATGATGAACATGGAACGTGATATCAAATAATAATGATAAATGGTTACAGCGAGAAATTGATGATGAACGACGAGTTAAAAAAAATTTAACTAGCTAATTAAATCGGGAAATACAGAACAGTTCAATGGTTGATGGGTGTTTGTGTTAACGAGAGGTCGCGGGTTCGAGTCCTGTCTGAGGTATTTTACTTTTAGGAAAGCTTTAAAGGTTCGTGAATCCAAGGCCAACCCTACACTTATTCAGTTTTGTCATATGTATTTATACTATAAAATACAGTAATGTGAGTTTCATTTGCTCCCTTTTTAAATTGCTTTTGCATTATATATTTTTGGGCTGAGAATACATGCGCTGTTTTATAAATGTTTTACGAAATAGACACAAGTACTTAAAATTACATTCTATGGTTGGATTATTAAACTGAATATCGCCCTTCAAGTCTGGTAACCTAAGAATTTAGGGAAATGGCCCCTGATTGACGCGAATCCTAAAGATAGATCTATGGATCTTGACAAGTCCCATTCGGGGTACGAATGCTTTAGTACTTCGAGATTATTATACAGAAGAGAGGTTCTGTTTTGGGGATATTCTATTCATTAAGTTAACGTCGGTTACCAGGTGTTCAATCCATATGAATGATATTTTTGTCTCTATGTATGGGACGTATGTTTATGAGAAATGGAAATATGAAATCTTGTAGTCTATTAAAATTATGAAATGATTATTTATGATAAACTAATGAACTCACCAACCTTTTGATTGACACTTGAAAGCATGTTTATTCTTAGGTACGAAAGAAATTTTCCGCTGTGCATTTGCTCATTTTAGAGATATTACTTGAAGTCATTCATGACATATTTCAAAAGACGTTACATTCGAGTCATTGAGTTTATCAAGATTATTATTAAGTCGTTGATAGTTTGATATTTTATGAAATGGGATGCATGCCTGTCAACTTTCGATGTAATGAAAGTTTGTCTTTTAAAAACGAATGCAATGTTTGTAAAATGTATCATATAGAGGTAAAGTACCTCGCGATGTAATCAACTATTGTGAATCGTTTATAATCGATATGGACTTCGTTCAGATGGATTAGGACGGGTCATGAAAGTTGGTATTAGAGCGGTGGTCTTAGCAAACCAGGTCTTGCATTAGTGTGTCTAACTGATAGCTATTTAGATGCATTAGTGAGTCTGGACTTCGACCGTGTCTGCATGACAAAAGTTTTGCTTATCATTTCGTGTCGAAAATTACCTGCTTATCATTCTTAGGGAATCACTTGCTTATCATTCTTAATCTAGACATATCTTACTGCCTGGATTGCATGAATAGTGTACAGACAAAAATTCATATCTTAGCATATTTACTAATCCATATCTTAGCGTATCTGTCACTATAGACTTTATCTGACACGTTTCCTTAATTTTCTCTGTAATTCACGGGATCTTTGGAAGTATGTATAGATATTCTATATATAATTAGAATATCATTCGATATTCAAAAATCATTTCACATCAAAACCCTTTAACTGATCGTGAGAGATGGATCCTACACCTAGCTTGGATTCCATTAGTTCCGGAAGCAATTTCGAGATGTATATTGAAGCAGACTCTGAAGTCAACGAACCAGAAGTGCCTCAACTATTTAGTTATTTCTCTTTCTGGAGGAGATGGGGGTGGGTCCGAGACTTACTCACTCGATGGAGAAATGAAGAAGGCGAGCCCTACCGTGAACCAAACTTACCTCCTAACATCGGAGAAAACGATGTACTCACCGGTGAACCTATGCTCAACACTGTATTCACCCTTCTTGCTAAAGTTTTCCACCTCGAAGGTCGCGTTACTGCAATCTCAGAAAATATTCAACCTCTACTTTCGAATACCAATCGAAGGGGAATATTAGAAGAAGTTAGGGAACTTCGAATTGATAATCAAGATCTATCGAATCAGATTAGTGGATGGATAGAAATGATAGAGGGTAGAATAGAAACCCTGACAAGAATGGTGCGTGATCTACAAGCTATACTTACTACACCGACATCATCACCAACCTCAGCACCAACAACACTTGTATCACCGACAGCAACAGTATCACCATCAGCAGCACCAGCAGCATAACTAGTACCAACGACAACAACATCATCACACGTCTCAACCTTGCAATCTATACCTCAAGCATAATCATCATTCTACGAATCGTTCTACATAAACTATCTTCGTTCTTCATGGCGATTAAGTAATCTCTAAATGTTTTAGAGATTATGTATTCTAGATCTAACGGTAAACCAGATGAGTTTAATATCACATTAACTCATTAAATCCATGATTATATCTGAAGAAAATATATATGTATATATATTTTCATAAAGATTGTAATTAAAAATTCTTTTGTACAAACTGTTAATGGTGAAAATATTTTAACGGGTAGGTAATACTCGAGGAATATTTAGATTTCACATTAATAAATTACATTGTACATTCTTCGAATCTGATTCAACAGTCATTTACTATCCTACTTACAACCACCGATATACGTATCCGTTCACCGCAGAATAATTATTTTCATTCAATTTCATATTTGAATTTTGACCTATCAGAATCCAAGAAGTGGCATAATGAAGAAAACATTGGACAAAATAAAATTTGTTAGAAACAAACAAATTAATTATGAGAAATTTTGTTAAGAATTCACGCTAACTGTTCCTAGCTAATTGTTCCTAGCTAACTGATTACATTTTATTTATCACAATTTATTTATCGCAATTTATTTATCGCATTTTAATTATCACAATTTTAATTCTCGTAATTTTATTTATCGTCATTTAAATTCTGTATTTATTTTACGCACTTTAAATATCGGAACACGTATACAAAGTTTTGACATATCATATCGACGCATCTATATATATTATTTGGAATAACCATAGACACTCTATATGCAGTAATGCTGGAGTTAGCTATACAGGGTTGAGGTTGATTCTACAATAATATATATAGTTTGAGTTGTGATCGAGTCTGAGACGTATACGGGTCACGACACGTATTAATTAATTCGAATATAATATATTAAACTATATATGAGTTACTGGACTGTTAACTGTGGACTATCGACTGTGGACGAATGATATTGGACAGTTAAAATGAATTAAAATACTGATTATAACATATGAAACTAAATAATTCTTCAAGTTTGCCACTTGATTTCATCTTAAACCTCATTTGTATCTTGACGATTACAATCTGCGTTCAAACCTTTCGTAATTCTCGAAAACACCTCAATCGGGAGGATGAATCAACCGCACTTCATCTACGTAAGAAGAGATTGATGCATTTAGTTATGCATCTGGAAAAAAAAAACTCTCGGAAACTGAGTAAACGTTTAACACGTAGTTGTGCTAATTCCTTTAGTGTTATTATTACCCAAAATAACTTGGTAATTCCTTTCAAAGTAGCAAATTTTGTCACAACTTCAGCAAGTTAATTTCAACTTTCATTCGAAAACAACCTTATTATAACCTTGATATATAAGTGTTTCTCTTTTATTGTTACCGGGGAACCTTTTATATTCCACCATATTACCATCAGCGTTTAATCATTTAAAAACATAATTCTACTGAAACCACCTCGGATTGATAACCGATGATTCATATATCGTAGCATTAAATGCAGAGGAAACAGAAAAATGGTAGATGGTCTAAACGGCCAAAAGTTTGATGATAAAGAAAGGAGTGTTAGGAACGCTCAATAGAAAATTTGGTATTGAAAAACAGATTGAGCTACCCATGAAGGAGACCAATGACAAATACAAGGACCAAACCCTATATTCAAAAGATCCAGGTAATTCTGGATCCGATGAAATGTTTAGAGAATATCTTGCTCCGAGGTCACGTTAAAATCTTGCGGAAAATCTTTCTTCATCAACCATCGAACTTAGCAATTCCAAAATATCATCATAAATATCTTCGATATTTCTGAGGATATTTTCATAAATATTATCGTTCGAAATTATATACCTCTTCGTGCTATCTGTAATATATTATATTGGAAATTTCTGTAAAAGCTAAGTATAAACTATGAATGAATTCTGAAGAAGTGTTGGGAACTGATGCATGAGTTAGTATAATATAATGACACTTGATCAACATGATTATATTACAGTAAGTCATGCTGAGTTTCTAATGGAACGTGATGATTCACAGAGCATAACGTCATCATGTACCATGTTACACAACTCTTTCATTCTGTTTAATCTCTGAACGTATCAAGAAATTATATTCTTGATAGTTCCATTCTCAGTGATTCTGGTAATTTAATCAATCAAGATCGTGCTATCACAATCTCACTTAGAACCTTAAGTATGTTCAGTCAAAAATCCATACCTATGAATGATGGACCATTATTCGCTTGACTTAAAGTCGGGAAGTGAAAAACAAAAGCATGGAGCCCCGAAATATAAAGGAGTATACAAATCCCGATAACAACACAGGAATTACAAACCGTGTATGTCAATGTTTATTTCAACATAAAGACACGGGAGAATTAAAAACACTATTACCCCAAGAGCGAAGTAGAAGAAAACAAATTCCTCCAGTGGGAGTTGAAAAAGGAGAATGAATGTTGCGATAGTCAGAATAAGAACAATGATCAGAACTGGATTAAGCATTTTCACAATCCTTAGAAATGTAAATCAAGGAAAGAAAATATAGAAGTGTTGAAAATAATGGAATGGTAGAGATAAATTTATAATAAGAGTATCCGACATAGCAATCGAGGCAGATATCCGCATTTAATTTAAGAGATCTTAATTATCTTATTCAACGAAGAATCAGATCTTTTAGATTTCGAAGATTTTCTTTAAATACCTCGAATTCCGGAATTCAACCAAGACAACGTCAAAAGTTAAGACGAAACTTTATTTATTCTTCGTGCTCTTCGAATAATCAAATTGTTTTGTCCATATTACTTAATGATGATAAAACTCTATGTATCAACTCATATTCGTCATGAAAACATTTTTATTGTTAGCCATGACCACCTCACTCAAATTTTGGGACGAAATTTCTTTAACGGGTAGGTACTGTGACGACCCGGGAATTTCCGACTAAATTTAAACTTAATCTTTATATGATTTCGATACGATAAGCAAAGTATGTAATGTTGAGTGTAGGAAATTTTTGAAACAATATTCATATATTCAATTGACCTTCGACTGCTCTCAACGATTCACGAACAAATAGTTGTAAATAGATATGTGTGTATGTATATATAAATAATAATTCGAAATATAATTTGAAGTATTATATGTTGTTGTTATTAAAAATTAATAAAATAAAAATAGGTTATTATAATAATTTTTATTTAAAATATATCTCTATATATAAATAAAGTATATTAAAAATAAATAAATGGACTTAATTTAAAATTTTGGAATTTTTAGGAACACTTTTATGTATTAACTGTTTAGCAATGGACACGACATAATACCACTATTGAATTGTCGGTAGGAATATCACCCGGCTGCTAACTGTTATGTTTGTGCACCTATGTGATACATGTGAGTTTGTTAATTATTATTTTATAATTATAATTTAGATTACTGTGTGCTATAGTAATTGAATGGAAATATCTCTGTCTTTGTCTATCACCACCAAAGCAAATATATGAGATTCACGGATCGTTTTATATTATTATGTATTACTGTTTTCTACTTTGATTTCTTCCTTCTATCCATCCATTCTCTATATATAATAACATAGCATATGAATATACAAATAATCTCACACATATACCATGAACTCAATCCACCATATTGATCACCCACCCGACACCATCCTCCGGTAAATCACCTTAGACCGCCATCCAACATCACCCTAACCCCCATCGATTACCTTCACCTTCAAACCACGTTGCCATCACAAGGCTACTATTGCAATTAACCGTCTCCTTTTACTGCCATAGCTCACGAACCACAACCTTCATCCATCTCTCTCTCTTCCTTCTAACTCTTCTATTCATAACCAAAGAACTACCATCTCCTACATATATTTACTGCTTGCTGCACTTCTCCTACCTCCTTCTATATTATTACTATTTCTGAATTATTGCTGCTACACAACGAGATCTAAAACCCATTTGATATTCTGTTACTGTCTCAGTCAGACTTCAAAACCGAACAATAAGTTGTTCGAGCTTTACCTGTTGCTGTTACCGTTCATTTCCGGTTCGTCCAAACACTCAAAACCTACTTAATTACCAACGATAACCATTAACCTGTAACTATTTATGTTTGTGTCCGGTCCTCACAACATCAACCATGAAAACACCATCACCATCGTTGTTATACATAAAACCCATAACCACCTTTGGCAATCACCACCATTCATGCGTCAACTTATATTTTTCTGTTTAAGACCCATTTAACCATTAAACACCTGCAACAACCATAAACCATTACCTTTCACAACTACTGTCGCTGCTACATTTTTTTCTGTTTTCCGTTGAGACACCACCGTAGCACCATCATTTAATTCTATTTTTCTCACTTCTGTCTCGATCAAGAAGCATTTTCTGATACTGCTGTTCCCTTGCTTCTACTACCAAAGATAAATGGCGATGAAGAAGATACTAAACAATGAAATTCGATGATATGATTCTTGAATATATTACGATGAGTTGTAAAGAAGAAGATGAGGTATATATGAATATTAAACGCATGATAATGATGAATAATGATGCACTTATAATGATCACTTGATTCATGGCCCACTATCCAAATTGACACTATATTAAAACTCACTGCTTCGTAATATATATATATACACAGATTGTAATTTTTTTTTAACGAAAACATAAGTAGGGCCGTTTACCTTTTATGAGTGGGTCGAGGTTAGGTTTATGATTATGATTAGAAAACGAGTGATGATGAGATGATATGTTAGTGATGAAACTTTTCTGATGATGAAGACAGGACGAGTCGTTTATGGCTGCTACATACCGTGATTTATGATATTAAATACAAAAGGAACCGAAACCCTTTATAAGGTATTGGAATGATTTGTTAAACCTGGGCCGTAATAAAAAATAAAAAATAAAAAATAAAAAAAAGAAGATGGTAGGTTGTATGTTACGGAGTATAATTATTGGAGTGGGCTATTGATGGGCTATTTGTTAAATGCTAAATTGGGCCGAGACCCACTTTCTTTGGACTGTAAACATGATGAACATGGAACGTGATATCAAATAATAATGATAAATGGTTACAGCGAGAAATTGATGATGAACGACGAGTTAAAAAAAATTAACTAGCTAATTAAATCGGGAAATACAGAACAGTTCAATGGTTGATGGGTGTTTGTGTTAACGAGAGGTCGCGGGTTCGAGTCCTGTCTGAGGTATTTTACTTTTAGGAAAGCTTTAAAGGTTCGTGAATCCAAGGCCAACCCTACACTTGTTCAGTTTCGTCATATGTATTTTTACTATAAAATACAGTAATGTGAGTTTCATTTGCTCCCTTTTTAAATTGCTTTTGCATTATATATTTTTGGGCTGAGAATACATGCGTTGTTTTATAAATGTTTTACGAAATAGACACAAGTACTTAAAATTACATTCTATGGTTGGATTATTAAACCGAATATCGCCCTTCAAGTCTGGTAACCTAAGAATTTAGGGAAATGGCCCCTGATTGACGCGAATCCTAAAGATAGATCTATGGACCTTGACAAGTCCCATTCGAGGTACGAATGCTTTAGTACTTCCAGATTATTATAGAGATGAGAGGTTCTGTTTTGGGGATATTCTATGCATTAAGTTAACGTCGGTTACCAGGTGTTCAATCCATATGAATGATATTTTTGTCTCTATGTATGGGACGTATGTTTATGAGAAATGGAAATATGAAATCTTGTGGTCTATTAAAATTATGAAATGATTATTTATGATAAACTAATGAACTCACCAACCTTTTGGTTGACACTTGAAAGCATGTTTATTCTCAGGTACGAAAGAAATCTTCCGCTGTGCATTTGCTCATTTTAGAGATATTACTTGAAGTCATTCATGACATATTTCAAAAGACGTTGCATTCGAGTCATTGAGTTTATCAAAATTATTATTAAGTCGTTGATAGTTTGATATTTTATGAAATAGGATGCATGCCTGTCAACTTTCGATGTAATGAAAGTTTGTCTTTTAAAAACGAATGCAATGTTTGTAAAATGTATCATATAGAGGTCAAGTACCTCGCGATGTAATCAACTATTGTGAATCATTTATAATCGATATGGACTTCGTTCAGATGGATTAGGACGGGTCATGAAACTGCTTTGACATGGTGGAATACCTACATGGATTACGTAGGACAGAATACCACCTACGCACTTCTATGGTCCGCTTTCAAACACATGATGAAGGAAGAGTACCGTCCCAGAAACGAAATCAACAAGCTCAAGGCAGAGCTTAAAGCACTGACAACCCAAGGGTCAGACGTCACTACCTACGAGCGACGTTTCAATGAACTGGCTTTAATGTGTCCTGGATCATTTGAGGACAAAGAAGCAAAAATTGAAGCATTCATAAAAGGGTTGCCGAAACGAATCCAAGAGCATGTAGGTGCTAACGACCCTGCAACAATGCAGAAAGCGAGCCGTATAGCCCACAAATTGATAGGCCAAATTACAGGAAGGATAAAGAAAGAAGCGGCCGAGGAGGCCATAATGAAACAGGGAAAAAGAAAGTGGGAGGAAAGCGGTGATCAGAGTCACCAGTACAACAACAATAATCAAAACAACAATTTCAACAACAATCGCAACCACCTCAACAACAACAATAAACGCAACAACAACCGCAACAATAACTGCAACAACTATCCCAATAATAATAACAACAATAATAATCCCAATCACAACAATAACAACAACAAACGTCTCAACAACAATAACCCTAACAACAACAACAACAACAATAACAACAACAACAACGATAACAAAAGGCAAAGAACTATATGCCCAAGGTGTGATACGTTTCATCCAGAATGGTTTTGTAGAGAGTTATGTACCAAGTGCAATAGGAATGGCCATATTGCGGCAAAGTGTGAAGTCTACGGACCAAATATAAACAAAGGAGTAAATAATGCCAGAACAAATAATAACGGCGTTGTTTGCTATGGATGTGGAAAACCGGGTCATACCATAAACCAGTGCCGGAATGGAAATAGGCAAGGCCGTGGGAGAGCCTTCAACATTAATGGGGAGAAAGCACAGGAAGACCCGGAGCTTGTTACGGGTACGTTTCTTATCAACAATACACCTGCTTAAGTTTTATTTGATTCGGGTACAGATAGAAGTTATATGAGTAGAGAATTTTGTGCCAAATTAAATTGCCCGTTAACGCCTTTGGATAAAAAGTGTATAGTTGAAGTAGCAAACGGTAAACTAATTAAGGTTAATAAAATTTACCGAAATCGAAAAATTAGTTTAATTAGCGAAACATTTGCAATTGATTTAATACTGGTGGAATTGGGAAGCTTCGACGTAATTATTGGAATGGACTGGATGTCCAAGGTGAAAGCCGAAGTTGTTTGTCATGAGAAGGCGATTCGCATTCCAAGAGAAAACGGGTTACCCTTAATGGTGTACGGAGAAAAGGGTAATGCCAAATTAAATCTTATTAGTAGTTTGAAGGAACGCAAACTAATAAGAAAGGTTGCTATGCCATACTAGCACACGTCGAGAAGGTTGAAAAAGAAGAAAAGAAAATCGATGACGTTCCTGTTGCAAGAGAATTTCCTGAGGTGTTTTCGGACGAATTACCGGGACTACCTCCACACCGATCCGTTGAATTTCAAATAGATCTTGTACCAGAAGCCGCACCAATAGCTCGTGCTCCATATATGTAACGTTCTCCCAATAGGGTCTGGAAGAAACGTTACTAATATCAAATAAACCAACATATTATAATACGAGAACAATACTAAATGATAAAATTAACTGGAATGAGTACGCAGCGGAAAATGAAATGTCGTTACAAAAGAAATATGTAATTGTTTAAATGTAGTAGTAATAAATGCGATAATCTCTTGATCCTATGTCCAAGTAGCATCACATAAGCAGTAGATAGGAAAGCTTGAATTAAACATCACCTGAGACAAAACATGCTAAAGTGTCAACCAAAAAGGTTGAGTGAAGTTCATAGGTTTAACAAAAGTAGTTATCGTTGTTTTTAGACCACAAGATTTAGTTGTAAAGTTGATCTCCCGCAGGATCAAAAAGTAGATCTCGCAGATCCAAAAGTTATGCCAGTGCGTGATATTTAGACTAAACATTCAAGTTTGCCCCATGACAAGTTGTGTCTGTCCTTGTCGGTTTAATTTCATTATCAAGTAATACAAAGACTTAGTCAAATGTATCGGGGACGTTACTCCCGATAGGCCTACCCCCAATAAATAAGCATGCCGCAGCACTTAAAAATATCACTGTAGGGACTTAGTCGGACATAGCCGGGTATAGCATAGTTTTAACAGTTGGTACTTGTGTCTAAATTGTAAATAGTAAAAGCAGCATGTGTCTCACCCCAAAAAGTTAAATAAGTTTGCTAGCAATAAAGAGTGGGGCTATGAATTCACCTTAGTAAGTAGAGAGAGAGTTATTCCTCGGAATAAAGAGTTGAACGAGTGAGCAGGAAAGTCAACCTATTAACATTTAAGAGTAGTTAAGTGTTTTGCCCATGTTTAAGTTTAAGTATGTGTTTAAGTATAGTTTGTTTTACTAAGTTTCTATTCCTAGTAAGTTACTATTTTTATAAAGTTTCCATTTTTAGAAAGTTTCTTATTTTACTAAGTTTCTATGACTAGAGAGTTTCTATTTTTATGAGTGTTTTCCATTTTAGAATACTTGTTGTATTAGATAAGCTTCCAATCACCCCTTTCCCTTCGAATGACTAATTTAGATCTAGGGGCTTGAGCCATAGGACCCTTTAAATCGGAAATCCAAACCCTCTGCCTAGAATCTCGTAGAAACCATTCGTCAAGAAAGTTCGAAGATCTATACATCTCTAATACATATCCCAAAATGTTTTTGTGCTACAATATAAGTAGTAGGTTATAGGTGCTAGTAATAGTAATAGTGTATACATGTTAAGTACTAGTATAAGTAGTATTAGGGTTTAAGGTTTTAATATGTATATGTATATATAATTCGTATATATATGTATATATATATATAAATATATTTTTTTTACATGTATATATGTATATATAAATCTAGGTATGTTTATGTATATACTTATGAATAACAAGTTTATAATATGAATATGAATTAACAAAGATTAAAGTTTATGTAAATAGTTTAGGGTTTATGTTATACCTTTGAAGATTCAAGATAATTAACAAAGAAAAGATGAACACGATGAAGATGGAAGATCAAAGCCTTGAAAATCTTGAAGAACTCCTTGAAGATTCTTGAAGAACACGAAGAACAAGCTTGAAGATCCGAATACCACAAGAGAGGGAGAGGGAGAGATTGTTTTTGAGAGAGGATTTTGGTGTGATTTGTGAATGAGAAACTAGGAGTCTAGGAGTGTTTATATAGTGCAAGTATTAGAGTGTTAGTCAACATAAGGATGTTCTAATTAATGATTTTATTTTGTTTTATAATTTTTAGTCAACAAAAGGTGGTACTAGTTTATAATTAGTCAACATAAGGATGTACTAGTTTATACTTTATTTTTTGTCAACATAAGGATGTAATTGTTTAAGATTCTTTAGTCTCATTATTATTACTATTACTATTATTATTATTATTATTATTATTATTATTATTATTATTATTATTATTATTATTATTATTATTATTATTATTATTATTATTATTATTATTATTATTATTATTATTATTATTATTTTTTACATTTACTACATGATAAGTATTATTTTCTTTTTACTAATTCATGACTTGTATTTATTTTTATTTAGTTCCCAATTGTTTTATTATTTATATAAATGTCACTTTTTATTTATTACTTATAGATTAATAGTTATAAATAATATTACTGAAATGCATAAATTTTAATTAGCAGTGAGTGTCGAATAAAAATTTATTATTTGGTCAACGTTAAATTGATTGTGTATATAACAACCCTTAAATAATTAATACGTATAGTCAGACAGTAAACCCTAGGGTCATTTCAGTAATTTCAGAAGTCAAAAAGTGAGGGTTGTTATAGTACCTCCCCGTTAATAAAAACTTCGTCCCGAAGTTTTAGGTAGACTTCTCGGATGCATCAGCAGTTGAGAAGAGATGGGGATATTTCCGTTTCATATGGTCTTTGCGTTCCCAGGTATATTCGGGGCCTCTACGCGAATTCCAACAGACTTTAATGATAGGTATGTTGCTTTTACGCGTTTGTTTGACCTCTACTTCCATGATTTCTATAGGTTCTTCACCGAAGTGCATTTTATCATTAATGCGAAGATCATTCAAAATGATGATGTTATACAAGTCATTTCAGTAAATTGGATACATTAAATGTGTTATGAATAGTATTGAGCTCATTTAAAACCTTGAGCATTTTATGCCACAATATTAGGGCAGACAAACAGAGAGGAGTTCGTGAAAATCACAGTCATGAAATTTGATAGAGGTCTTCAATGTTTACAACAAGAATATTTTAATGATGAATATAAGTTGAAAAATAAAGTTTTATCACTATTGGATAATATGGATAAATCGATTCGTTTATAGGAAGAGTATAAACGAAGCAATCATAAAAGAGTGAAATGAGAAAATTAAATGTTCGCCTTAACTTTTGACGTAGTCACGATTGATTTCCGGAATTCAAGGAATTAAAGGAAATCTTCGTAATCTATAAGATTTGATTCTCCGGTAATTAAGGAATTTGAGATTTTCTTTGATTAAATGCGGTGGATTGTCTCGATTGTTGTGTTTGGAATTTTGCTATAAATTAGCTTCTTCCGTTTCATTATCTTCACCACTTCTATACTTTCTTCCTCAATTCAAACTTTCAAAAGGTTAAGAAAATAATTAATCCAGTTCTGATCCTGGTTATTATATTGACCATATATGCAGTCATTCTTCTTTTTCTTTTACCGCCAGAGGAATCTGTTTACTTCTACTATGCTCTTGGGGTTATAGTGTTTTTAATTATCCCGTGTCTTTATATTGCTATACGCATTTGATATACACGGTTTGTAATTTCGGAGTCGTTATCGGGCTTTATATTTTCTCTTATATGTCGGAGCTTTATGCTTTTGTTTCTTCTTCTCGACTTCAAGTCAAGCGAGTAATGGTCCAGAATTCATAGGTATGAAGTTTAAAATGATCATAATATATAAAGTAGAAAGGAAAGGTAATAGCACGATTTGATTTGTCATATTACCAGAATATCCGGAAAAGACCGAATCATCAAGAGAAATATTTTCTTGATATGTTTAGAGGTTAAATAGAATGTAAGAGTCGTGTAACATGGCAAATGATGATTATAAAATCTATGAATCATCATCTTCCATTAAAAACTTAGCATGACTTACTGTAATATAATCACGTTGACCTGACGTCATTATATTATACTAACTCATGCTTCAATTCCCAACACTTCTTCAAAGCATTTATAATTTAAACTCGAATTTTACAGAATATAGAAACTAAAACAGTTTCCTTTATAAAGATATCGCAAAGAGATACTTAATTGCGGACATGAATCGTTATGAAGATATCTTCCGAAATATAGAGGATATTTATGATGATATTTTGGAATTTCTAAGTTTGAAAGTTGATGAAGAAAAATTTTCCGCAAGCTTTTAACATGACTTCGGAGCAAGATATTCTCTAAAGATTTCACCGGATCCAGAATTTCCTGGATTCTTTGAATATAGGGTTTGGCCCTTGTGTTTGTCCTTGGTCTCCTCCATGGTTAGCTCAATCCGTTTTTCAGTTCAAAATTTTCTTTTGAGCTTTTCCAACGTACCATTCTTTATTATCAAACTGTTGGCCCTTAAGACCATCTACAATTTTTCTGTTTCCTCTGCATTTAATGCAGCCATATTTGAATCATCGGTTATCAATCCGAGATGGTTTCAAGAAATTTCATTTTTAGATGATTAAACGCTGATTGCGATCGTCAAGATTCAAAAGATGTTTTCAAGAATTTTGAATTTGAAGTGTTTAAGCGTAAGATGCGTCCATCAATGGATCTAACGGTTGACGAAGAAATGTTGTGATTTTCAAAAGTAAGGAATGGTAAGTTCGGTGGTTTGATGTGATAATTCATCATAGAATACGAATGAATATAATTCATGAATGTATTGATCTTTAGGAAGATAACACTTGCTAAAGCTTTACTTAAGTTGCGATATGTCAAAATCAGAATATGTAACTGAATTTGTATGAAAATGGTTGTTCTTTGGTGAACATATACATATATCATATGAATGTAAGTAGTATAGTTAACAACTGCTGAATCAGAATGGAAGAATGTACGATGTAACATATTTATATGAGATATGAATATCTCTCGGGTTTTACCTACCCGTTAAAATATTTTTCACAATTATCAGTTTGTACAAAAGAGAAGATATACGTTCATATATGTATTCTTCAGATGTAATCATGGTTTTAATGAGTTAATATAATATTAAACTCATTTGATTTGCTGTTGAAACGAGAATAAATAATCTCCAAAACCTTTGAGATTTCATAATTGTAATGAAATATTTCGCTAATGAAGTTATGAATCAATACTTCATCATTCATTATTATTGATATACTTCGGTATATGATGTTGGTGCTCGTGGAATTCTTGTGAAATTCATAAGGCACTAATGATGTTTTCTAGAAAGTTTCGAGTACATCGAAAATTAAAGTATACAATCAATCATGTATTTGAGTAATACACTTGGTTTATTACGAAATGGAGTTTATTGTGTTGAAGCAATGATTAACGATTGTTAAGTTATTAACAAAAGATGTACATCATAGCATATTATGATATGAATTAACCATGTAGTACATACTAGTTAAGATTCACACGTAATAGCTTAGTACGAAAAGATTTATTATTGTTCCAATCCATATATATAAAGTATACATATGTAATTCTTCAGGAAGAATGTGTCAATACATCTTAACTCATTATTACTAATATTCCTTGGTATCTATGGGGTGTATGATGTTGATGTTTGAGGTACTGAGTGTGATGTTGAGGCGTGGAATGCGGATGTTGTCGTTGGTGAAGCTGGTGATGTTGGTGGTGATGCCGATGGTACTGGTGGTACTGGTTATGCTGCGGGTGCTGCTGCTGGTGTTTGTAGGTTTCGCACCATATTCTCCAGAGCCACTACTCGAGCGCGAAGCTCGTTGACTTCTTCTATTATTCCGGGATGATTGGCGGTTCGGACAAGTGGATGAATAAGATCTAAAATTTTAGATATTATATATTCGTGACTGGATATCCTGGAAATGAGGGTGAAAATAGTGTTCCGAACGGGTTCGCCAGTAAGTGCTTCAGGTTCTTCACCAAGAGGTGAATTCGGTTGGTGGAAGGGATCACCTTCTTCTTGTCTCCATTGATTAAGTTTGCTACGAACCCATCCCCAATTCATCCAAAATAGATGATGGCTGATTGGTTCGTTCATTCCGGTTACGCTGCCATTGGAGCTCGAAGAGTTCGAGGAATCCATATTATGTGTTTGGAATAGGGTTTTGATATGAGATTAGTGTTGAATACTGGATGATATATTCGTCTCCTCGAATACGTGTATATAGCAAAAAGATTTCCGTAATTTACGGTGGGAATTTAGGAAAAGTGTTAGACAAAATCTATTGGGATAGATACGATAAGATATAATAAGATATGATGTGTCTATACTTTAATAATGGCAGTATGATGTGTCGAGATCATAAAGTGATAAGTATGTAATCTAATAATCTTTTGATTAAAGACTTTCAATTCGTATACTGTGATAGCCCAATGACATTTTTCGATTCGCAAACCGATGCATGAAGGCATAAGGCATATAGGTACGTGATATAATAGGGAGTTATATACGTTTGATTGTGAGTAGTAACAATTATAAGAGTTTCAAAATCATGGATAATATTTCATGTAATACATATGTAATACACATAACCATGATAGATGACTTATGAATGTCAAGAATTTCTGAAATCATTGTGTCGCATTTAGATGTGGTGGTGTAATTGGATAGTACTCAGGAAAGTGAGCAGAGTTCTTAGATTAGCTCGGCATTCTAAGATAAGTAAAGTTTCTAAAGTATAGTGTAGCATTTAACAGTTAAAGGCAACAATTAAAGGCACTATGGTCAAGGAAAGTTGTAGTCCTACATTAGGAAAGAGACTTTGATTAGAATCTTTAAGTCAAGTTTGGTAAAGCATGATTGTTAAGATTATAAGGCAATCCTAAGTGCTTTAAGTCTAAGGCAGGAAAGGTTATAGTTTCCTAGATTGCTAAGGCACCCTAGCTAGCAAGTAAGGCACACATAAAAATGCAATCCTGGTTCTCTATAACAGCCTGGCCTGGATCTGATACCAATCTGTAATGTCCTCCCAATAGGGTCTGGAAGAAACGTTACTAATATCAAATAAACCAACATATTATAATACGAGAACAATACTAAATGATAAAATTAACTGGAATGAGTACGCAGCGGAAAATGAAATGTCGTTACAAAAGAAATATGTAATTGTTTAAATGCAGTAGTAATAAATGCGACAATCTCTTGATCCTATGTCCAAGTAGCATCACATAAGCAGTAGATAGGAAAGCTTGAATTAAACATCACCTGAGACAAAACATGCTAAAGTGTCAACCAAAAAGGTTGAGTGAAGTTCATAGGTTTAACAAAAGTAGTTATCGTTGTTTTTAGACCACAAGATTTAGTTATAAAGTTGATCTCCTGCAGGATTAAAAAGTAGATCTCGCAGATCCAAAAGTTATGCCAGTGCGTGATATTTAGACTAAACATTCAAGTTTGCCCCGTGACAAGTTGTGTCTGTCCTTGTCGGTTTAATTTCATTATCAAGTAATACAAAGACTTAGTCAAATGTATCGGGGACGTTACTCCCGATAGGCCTACCCCCAATAAATAAGCATGCCGCAGCACTTAAAAATATCACTGTAGGGACTTAGTCGGACATAGCCGGGTATAACATAGTTTTAACAGTTGGTACTTGTGTCTAAATTGTAAATAGTAAAAGCAGCATGTGTCTCACCCCAAAAAGTTAAATAAGTTTGCTAGCAATAAAGAGTGGGGCTATGAATTCACCTTAGTAATTAGAGAGAGAGTTATTCCTCGGAATAAAGAGTTGAACGAGTGAGCAGGAAAGTCAACCTATTGACATTTAAGAGTAGTTAAGTGTTTTGCCCATGTTTAAGTTTAAGTATGTGTTTAAGTATAGTTTGTTTTACTAAGTTTCTATTCCTAGTAAGTTACTATTTTTATAAAGTTTTCATTTTTAGAAAGTTTCTTATTTTACTAAGTTTCTATGACTAGAGAGTTTCTACTTTTATGAGTGTTTTCCATTTTAGGATACTTGCTGTATTAGATAAGCTTCCAATCACCCCTTTCCCTTCGAATGGCTAATTTAGATCTAGGGGCTTGAGCCATAGGACCCTTTAAATCGGAAATCCAAACCCTCTGCCTAAAATCTCGTAGAAACCATTCGTCAAGAAAGTTCGAAGATCTATACATCTCTAATACATATCTCAAAATGTTTTTGTGCTACAATATAAGTAGTAGGTTATAGGTGCTAGTAATAGTAATAGTAATAGTGTATACATGTTAAGTACTAGTATAAGTAGTATTAGGGTTTAAGGTTTTAATATGTATATGTATATGTATATGTAATTCGTATATATATGTATATATATATAAAAATATATTTTTTTACATGTATATATGTATATATAAATCTAGGTATGTTTATGTATATACTTATGAATAACAAGTTTATAATATGAATATGAATTAACAAAGATTAAAGTTTATGTAAATAGTTTAGGGTTTATGTTATACCTTTGAAGATTCAAGATAATTAACAAAGAAAAGATGAACACGATGAAGATGGAAGATCAAAGCCTTGAAAATCTTGAAGAACTCCTTGAAGATTCTTGAAGAACATGAAGAACAAGCTTGAAGATCCGAATACCACAAGAGAGGGAGAGGGAGAGATTGTTTTTGAGAGAGGGTTTTGGTGTGATTTGTGAATGAGAAACTAGGAGTCTAGGAGTGTTTATATAGTGCAAGTATTAGAGTGTTAGTCAACATAAGAATGTTCTAATTAATGATTTTATTTTGTTTTATAATTTTTAGTCAACAAAAGGTGGTACTAGTTTATAATTAGTCAACATAAGGATGTACTAGTTTATACTTTATTTTTAGTCAACATAAGGATGTAATTGTTTAAGATTCTTTAGTCTCATTATTATTACTCTTATTATTATTATTATTACTATTATTTTTTACATTTACTACATGATAAGTATTATTTTCTTTTTACTAATTCATGACTTGTATTTATTTTTATTTAGTTCCCAATTGTTTTATTATTTATATAAATGTCACTTTTTATTTATTACTTATAGATTAATAGTTATAAATAATATTACTGAAATGCATAAATTTTAATTAGCAGTGAGTGTCGAATAAAAATTTATTATTTGGTCAACGTTAAATTGATTGTGTATATAACAACCCTTAAATAATTAATACGTATAGTCAGACAGTAAACCCTAGGGTCATTTCAGTAATTTCAGAAGTCAAAAAGTGAGGATTGTTATAATATAGACTTGCACCCACCAAAATGAAAGAATTACAAAGTCAGCTACAAGAATTATTAGAACGTGGTTTTATCTGACCGAGTACGTCACCTTGAGGAGCTCCAATTTTGTTCGTTAAAAAGAAAGATGGGTCTTTTTGCATGTGTATCGATTACCGTGAGCTGAACAAAGTAACCATCAAAAACCGATACCCTTTACCCCGAATCGATGACCTATTTGATCAACTCCAAGGTTCGAGCGTATACTCCAAAATCGACTTAAGGTCGGGTTATCATCAACTGAGGGTTAAAGAAGCCGATATACCAAAAATAGCCTTCATAACTCGTTATGGCCATTACGAATTCATGGTTATGCCATTCGGTCTAACCAATGCACCCGCAGTTTTCATGGATCTCATGCACCGAGTATGTAGTTCATATTTAGATAAGTTTGTTATTGTCTTTATTGATGACATTCTTATCTATTCAAAGAATAACCAAGAACACGAACAACACTTGAGACTTGTATTAGAGTTGTTAAGAAAAGAACAACTTTATGCAAAATTCTCTAAGTGCGCTTTTTGGTTAAATGTACAATTTCTTGGCCACGTAGTCAGTAGTAATGGAATCAAAGTTGATCCCGCCAAGATCGAAGCCATCAAAAATTGGGAAACCCCAAAAACTCCAACACAAATACGTCAATTTTTGGGTTTAGCCGGTTATTATAGGAGATTTATTCAAGATTTCTCCCGAGTAGCCAAACCTTTAACTGCCTTGACACACAAGGGGAAGAAGTATGAATGGACTTCCGAACAAGCGGGTGTCTTCCAATTGTTGAAAAAGAAGTTGACTACGGCACCTATTTTATCGTTACCTGACGGAATGGAAGATTTTGTTATCTACTACGACGCATCAAGAATAGGTTTTGGGTGTGTTCTTATGCAACGGAAGAAGGTGATTGCATATGCTTCTCGACAACTCAAAATTCATGAACAAAACTACACCACACATGATCTGGAATTGGGCGCCGTTGTTTTTGCATTAAAGATATGGAGACATTATCTATATGGGGTCAAGTTTCTCGTGTACACCGACCACAAAAGTCTCCAACATATTTTAAATCAAAAGCAACTAAATATGAGGCAGCGTAGGTGGGTTGAGCTGCTAAATGATTATGATTGTGAAATCCGTTACCACCCGGGGAAAGCAAATGTGGTAGCCGATGCCTTGAGTCAAAAGGAAAGAGAACCTATTCGAGTAAAAGCTATGAACATGATTATTCATACTAATCTTACTACTCAAATAAAAGAGGCACAACAGGAGGTTTTGAAGGAAAGAAGTTTTGAAAGGGAAATACCCAAAGGATTAGAAAAGCAGCTTAATATTCGGGAAGATGAAACCAGGTATTTAGCTGAAAGAATTTGGATACCAAAGAATGGGGATTTGAGGAAAGTGGTACTTGATGAAGCACATAAAACATGATATTCAATACATCCCGGAGCGGGGAAAATGTACCAAGACCTCGAGAGAAACTTTTGGTGGCCAGGAATGAAGGCCGATATAGCCACATATGTAGGAGCATGTTTGACTTGTTCTAAAGTCAAAGCTGAGCATCAGAAACCATCGGGTCTACTCCAACAACCTGAAATCCCAGAATGGAAATGGGAAAACATTACCATGGATTTCATTGCTAAGTTACCGAGAACCGCAGGTGGTTATGATATGATTTGGGTAATTGTCGATTGTCTTACTAAGTCAACACATTTTCTGCCAATAAAAGAAGAGGATGGTATAGAGAAATTAGCACGATTATACCTGAAAGAAGTTGTTTCTAGACATGGTATACCAATATCTATTATCTCTGATCGTGATAGCAGATTTACTTCCAGATTTTGGCAGGCATTACACGAAGCGTTGGGAACTCGTCTAGATTTAAGTACTGCCTATCATACACAAACTGATGGGCAGAGTGAAAGGAGGATTCAGATACTCGAAGACATGCTACGAGCATGTGTTATTGATTTTGGAAGCAGTTGGGATCGACATCTACCATTAGCTGAGTTTTCCTACAACAACAGCTATCATTCTAGTATTGAGGCGGCACCATTCGAGGCACTTTATGGTAGGAAGTGCAGGTCTCCAATTTGTTGGAGTGATGTGGGGGATAAACAGATTACAGGTCCGGAAATTATCCAAGAAACCACTGATAAAATCATTCAGATTCAACAACAATTGAAAACATCCCGGAGTTGACAAAAGAGCTATGCGGATGTTAGAAGAAAACCTTTAAAGTTTGAGGAAGGTGATATGGTTATGCTTAAGGTATCACCTTGGAAAGGTGTTATTCTTTTTGAAAAGCGGGGGAAATTGAGCCCAAGATACATTGGGCCATTCAAGATTGAAAAACGTATTGGACCGGTGGCCTATCGACTTGAGCTACCTCCACAATTAGAAAAGATTCACAACACCTTTCATGTTTCAAACCTGAAGAAATGCCTAGCTACCGAAGATCTCATTATTCCTTTAGATGAGACTAAAATTGACGAGAAACTAAATTTTGTCGAAGAACCCGTCAAAATTATGGATCGTGAGGTCAAACGACTCAAACAAAGTAAGATACCAATCGTTAAGGTTCGATGGAATGCTCGTAGAGGACCTAAATTTACTTGGGAATGAGAAGACCAAATGAAGCTGAAGTACCCACATTTGTTTCCCGATATCGCACGTCAACTAGGTACTATTCTAAATTTCGGGATGAAATTTAATTTAACGGGTGTATAATGTAACGACCCGGATTTTTCCGCTAATATATAGAAGATTAATATTTACATAATTAATGATTCCAACATGTTAAGCAATCAAACTCATTAAGACTTGGTTATTTGAAATGAATTTTATACAAATGTTTGGCCACCCAGTCTGTCTGACGATTCACGAACGTTATAACTCGAAATAATTATATAATGATGTATATATGGATATATATACTTATGATTTGATAAAATGATATTTAAGTATCTCATTCCATATAATAACAATTGGTTATATACATAAAATGAGATTACTAACTTAAAGACTTCAAGACTATATACATATATATAACGATTAACGTTGTAATAACTTCTAAATTAAAATGTATGTATATGTATTGTATTAATATGTATTAATACACTTTTGAAAGACTTAATAACATATATCAATATATTTATACTCAATAAAGATAGCTATACTCATTTTCTCATTCAATTTTATCAAGAATTCTATTCGTATTCATTCGGTATGTATACCCGTATCATACATTCATACACAACTCTTAGATATATATCCTATTGGTATATACACATCAAAATACCATCTAATCAGCCCAAGATTCTGTCCTCAAAGAGAGGTAACCTTAATTGGATGCTAGCATGGAAATTTATACAAAATAACAAACTTGAATTTTGTTTTTGTTCCCCCCATAGTTCACGCCATTTTAGGGGTTATATACCCATCCATTTCATTCAATTAACTACATCATTTTAATCTCTAAACACATACTCAAACACTCTCTTAAACCTCCATTCAATTCAGCAAGTATTAGTCTCAAAAATCCAAGTTATAATCAACATAACAAAGCTTCATCAAGAACATATCAAGATAACCTTCCAAGTGTACAAGTTTACTTCCAATCTTTCAATCCAACTCCACAACTCTTTAGAATCCATAATCCTACCTTCATATCAGTAGCTTTACATCTTATAATCATGGTAATAAACATATTCAAGCTTTGGTTCAATTCATATAATCATAACTATCTTAAATCAAGATAGATTTTTTACTTGAAACTTTTGTTGATTCCATGGTTCTACTTCAAGAATTTCAAGCCATCAAAGCTACCTTTGAGCTAAAGATTATTTACTATCTTTTCCAGTAGTTGTACCCTAGTAAGTTGAGGTAATAGCTTTGTTCAAAATCTCGTTTGATTCATATTCATATAGCTATCTTATTTTGAGTTATAACTAATAACAACAAGAACATAGTTTAGATTATTTCTAAACTTGTTTGCAAATAAACTTAATCCTTCTAACTTGACTTTTAAAATACTTCAACACATGTATTATGACTATATGTCAAGCTAACATAAGGATATAAAACTTGTAAACACGAAGAACACCTTAAAATCGAATATACGCCGTCTTAGTCGAACGGGGGCTGTTTTGGGTTTAATTTTAAAAACCTATATTAAACTTTGAATTAAAAGATTTCCTTTAGTGAAAAATCTTATTTTATATGGATATGAAATATATCCAAAATCCATGGTTAAACTCTAAGTGGAAGTATATTTTTCAAAAGAGTCATCAAGATGTCGTTCTTACGATGGATATGACTATCTTCTCTTATTTGACACCTAAGCTGTATTTTTAACTATAAACCTATACTTTATCTGTTAAGATTAATAATGTTGAGTTTGATACGAAACCATGGCACCTCGAATCACTCAAAACGGATTTGTAACGAAGAAATTATGGGTAAAACAAAATTGGATATTTTTCTTAATTTTTAGCTACGGACATGATTCATAAAAATGGATGCTAACCTTATCCTAGCTAACTTACCTTGTATCCTACATGTATTTATACATGTCTTGTTCCCGAACTTATGGAAATACAATTTATAATAGTCGTGATTAAGTTCTACGACAATATATTATAGTCTTAATAAAGATCGTAAGGCACCATATATATATATGACTTGATCACCGTGGATCCGTATACAGCGTTTTGACATATCATTTTGATTTCTTCTATATATATTATTAGAACGAACTATAAGACACCATTGGCAGTAATTTTGAGTTAGTTGTGGGTCGAAGTGGATTCCAAAATATTATATACTTTGAGTTGTGATCGAGCCTGAGACATGTATACAATGGGTCGCGGATTGCTTCAGACAATATACATATTATGTGTCTTATTATATTAAGACAATATATTATAGTGTTAGGAATTCTAACACAATATACGCATTTATATTTATATATATATTTATACTGTTGGACTATTGGACTACGAACGTTGGACTACTAATAATGGACAATTAAAATTATCACAAGTATCATAAGTATTGAATATTAATTATATATATATATATATATATATATATATATATATATATATATATATATATATCTTGACACAACAATATTATTATTAGGTTCGTGAATTTGTCAAAGGCCAAGTCTTACCACCATCTATTCGGAAATCATCACAAGTGAGTTATAGTCCCATTTTTACTATCTAAATTATTTTGGGATGAGAATACATGCAAAATTTATAAATATTTTACAAAATAAGCACAAGTTCATGAAACTACATTCTACGATTGTTTTGTTATACCGGATATCTGTACTTATTATTATTATGCTTGGTAACCTAAGAATTAGTGAAAAACACTAATTGACACGAATCCTAAAGGTAGATCTACGGGCACCAACCACCCCCATTTTTGAATAGTGGAAATGCTTTAGTACTTCGAAGGGTTCTTGTCATACATTTGAATAGTGGAATGTATGATGCCAGATATCTTAAGCGCTCTATGTTAAGGTCGGTTACCAGGCGACTCATTGTATGAATGATTTTTTTTTTTGCAGTCGTAATGATCCTGCGCATTTAATTAAATGAAATCTTGTGGCTTATTAAATATTATGATTATTATATAGAAATTAAACCTATGACTCACCAACATTTTTGTTGACGTTTTAAGCATGTTATTTCTCAGGTGAATATTAAAAACGCTTTCGCTATTGTATGCCATCCCAAGGTCAAGATTTGGAGTCGGCATAATTGTTTATATTGTTTAAACTTGCATTCGGAGTGTTTGTTGTAATATATTTGATCATGTTATAATGGGTTGTGTAAAAACTTATTTATTTGAGTAGATTGTCTTTGATAGACAATCTAAATTATGTCATTAAGACCCTTATTCAATAATAAAGGTTATGGTTGTTTTTAAAAACGAATGCAAGATTTGAAAAATGTCTCATATAGAGGTCAAAACCTCGCAACGAAACCAATTAATATGAAACATTTATAATTAATATGAACGGGACATTTCATTTTGTTTCCTTTTACTTTAGGTAGTTTCGGTATGTTTACCTAGTCCGTCCCTCGACAAAATTTAAAATGTGTCATTTTTAAAGCGATTGTTTTAAAAACAAAGATTTTCGGGTTTTTTAATTTTTTTTTGGCATACTTTAGATCAATAAAATTAAAAATAATGATAACAAAATTTTTAGCCCCGTCCTCGGGTAAAGCAATTTCGGTTCCATGACCTAGTCTTTAACTTACGACGAATTTTAGAAATCATTTTTTAAATTTAATGAAATAAAGTAAATTTTGTTTTTGAATTCACACAAAACTTAAATTTAAAAATGCATATTAATTTCATATAAAACCTACAAAACAAAAAAAATTCAGAATGGGGGGAGAAAACTAGTTCTTTAGTGTTTACTAGTGGAAAAGACCAATCGGATTCCATTCTCGGAACTACACGAGAACAGAACAACTAACTCTAGACAGTATTTTCTTTTTAGAATATTTGAATCTCCCCACACTTAGTTAGCTGTGGTGTCGAAATTGTGATTAACTTCATCGTCAATTTCTTTTGGACCATAATCAACTTGCATATCTGTGACTTTTTCTTTAAGCCATTGGTCGGATTCCTGTGTGATATCCACAAATTCAACTAGTTTCGCCTTTTCTTTAGGTGATAGATTGGGTACTAACCGGTTACATAACTTAAAGTTCCCCTTGGTTCTAGCATCGCGAATCTGTTTAATAAGTTTCTTCATTGAACTGTAAATAACGGGGTCATTTAATTTTGTATCAACAATGGGGTTCTTTGTTATCAAGTCATCATTAGGTGTTACTTCATCTTCCCCACTCTTAGGCGTTTTATTATTGCTAAGCACTACCGTTGGAGTTGGTAAAACAATATGGTTCTTATCAATCGTTTTTGTTGGTTCAACAATTTTGGTTGATGGAGATTTAGACTTTCGACTCACAAAGGTGATCGATTTTTCATCATTACTAAGTGTCATTCTACCCTCTCTTACATCAAATAACGCCCCGGTGGACGCTAAGAATGGTCGACCTAAAATTAGAGGAATGTTTGAGTCATCTTCTATGTCAATGACAATAAATTCGACTAGAAAGGTTAAATTACCTACTTAAACGGTAGGTTGTCAGCAATTCCAACTGGGTGCCTAATGGTTTGATCAAAGAGTCGAACACTCATCTCCGTTGGACTTAAATCACCTACTCCTAATCTCTTATATAATGAAAGAGGCATAACACTCACACTTGCACCTAAATCTGCTAGTGCATCATACATGACACAATCACTAAGTAGACAAGGAACAATAAATTCACCCAGATCACCCAACCTTGGTGGAGGTTTTGGTAGAACTGTCTTCACCGGGTTTACTTCTACGGTTTTTGTTTCTTGCACTTTCTTATTCTTCTTCTTCTTTCCAGAGGTATCACAAACTTTATTACCTATTACTTGCTCATACTCAACTCATTTTCTTGAAAATGGGATGGGTGGTCTGTATGGTGCCTGATGTTAAAGCGAAGGGGTACAAAATAGTAGTATTTTTACTACAAAATACTATTAAATACAATACAATTTTACACAAGATATTTATTTATTTATAGAATGGATATACCTAAACCTTGCTACAACACTTATAGGCAGTGTACCTAATCGTACAGTAGTGTAATTTTTAGTAACTCCGGTTCGTTCCACAGGAATCTTAGCCAAGTTTAACGCTATATTTTTAAAAACTATATTTGTAAAAATATAAATATATATAAGTAGTAGTATTATTATAAAAGGGGGTTTTTACAGTTTAATGACCGGTTTGTCGATTTTAAAACTTAAGTCGCAGTTAAAACCTAATGTAAAATAGTAAAAATAAATATAACTTAATTTTAAGCGTAAAGTAAATAACGATAATGAAATTGCGATAAATAAAAATGCGATAAATAAAATGACGATAAATAAAATTGCGATAATTAAAAAGTACGATAATTAAAAGTGCATTTAAATAAAATGACAGTAAATAAAAGTGCAATAATTAAAAGTGCAATTAAATATGAAATAAAGGAATTATGCTTATTTAAACTTCCGTAATCATGATGCTTGACGTGTTGATTTTAGTTTATTATCATGGGTTAATTGTCCTTTGTCCTGGATTATTCAATATGTCCGTCTGGTTTTTGTCCATAACAGTCCATCAGTCATAAATATAAAGTGCGAGTGTCCTCGTCAAATTATCCTTATATTCGAAGTCAAATATTCCAACTAATTGGGGACTTATACTATAATTACGCCAAGTGTCCTTGTACATAATTCACCCCTGTTTTAATAAGTCCATTAACTATTAATCCATTCCCGTGTCCGGTTAAATGAACGATTATTAGTACTTATAAATATCCCGCTCATCGTGTCCGATCGAGTGTATATGGTTATTTATAGGTACGTCAAATTGTAAATTTTTATATTAAATTAACAAACTATCATTTAATTAAACAAATATAAAGCCCATTAATAGCCCATAGTCTAATTTCCACAAGTGTCGTTCTTTTGTTCAAACCCCAATTATGGTACAAAGCCCAATTACCCCGTCTTAATATTTTAGCCCAACATCACGATTACTTCGGCTTAAATAAGCATAATAATAAGTTAGCTACGAGACATTAATTAAAAAAGGTTGAACATAACTTACAATGATTAAAAATAGCGTAGCGTTACACTGACAGAATTTCGACTTACACCCTTACAACATTCGCTAACATACCCTTATTATTAAAATTAAAATTAAAATTAAAGGTGTCGTGCTCTTCTTTTTGTTGCGGATTTTGATTTTCCTTTACCAAAATGTATCTTATGATGATCTTTTCTGAGTTCTTTTCTTACTCCTTCCATTTTGCCTCTTATGAATGATACCAGTTCACTTGGAAGTGTGTCATTATTACGCTTAGTAATCATAGCATGTAGCATTAGACCATGGTTCAGATCAAAGGAATTCTTCATCTCGTTAAACCTAAAAAAATAAAAATTCAGAATGGGAGGAGAAGACTAGTTCTTTAGGGTCTGCTAGGGAAAGACCATTCGGATTCCATTCTCGGAAACTACACGAAAACAGAATATCTAACTCTAACAGAAATATATATTACCCTAAAAAGATTCGAACCTTCCCACACTTAGTTAGCTGTGGTGTCGAAATTGTGATTAACTTCATCTTCAACTTCCATTAGATTATCTATGTAATGTTTAACTCTGTGACCATTAACTTTAAATTCAACCCTATTTGAATTTATTAACTCTACTGTTCCATACGGGAAAACTCTTTTGACTATGAATGGTCCAGACCATCTTGATTTCAATTTTCCAGGAAATAGCTTGAATCGTGAATTGAAAAGAAGAACTCTGTCTCCTTCTTTAAATTCTTTTGAACTTCTGATTCTTTTATCATGCCATTTCTTTGTTCTTTCTTTATAGATCAACGAATTTTCGTATGCTTCATGTCTTAATTCTTCTAATTCGTTTAGCTGACTTAACCGTAGACGTCCGGCTTCATGTAAATCAAGATTACATGTCTTCAAAGCCCAAAATGCTTTGTGCTCAATTTCTACTGGAAGATGACATGCTTTTCCGTAAACGAGTTTAAAAAGTGTGGTTCCAATTGGAGTTTTGTAGGCTGTTCTAAAAGCCCAGAGTGCATCCTCCAATTTAATGGACCATTCCTTCGGATTTGATCCTACGGTTTTCTCTAGAATGCGTTTTAATGCTCGGTTGGTATTTTCAACTTGTCCACTTGTTTGTGGATGATACGCGGTTGAGATTTTATGAATTACTCCATATCTTTTGAGAACTTTCTCAAGTTGATTATTACAAAAATGAGTACCCCGATCACGTATTAAAGCTTTCGGTGTTCCAAACCTTGCAAAAAGACGTTTTAAAAATTTGACTACAACTCGTGCATCATTAGTTGGGAGAGCTTGTGCTTCCGCCCATTTAGATACATAATCAATAGCAACGAGAATGTAGAGATTATTATGAGATTTTAGAAATGGACCCATAAAGTCGATACCCCAAATGTCAAATACTTCACATACTTGAATGACATTTTGTGGCATTTCATCACGTTGACTTATTTTTACTACCCTTTGACAAGCATCACAGGATTTGCAAAGAAGGTGTGCATCTTTGAAAATTGTAGGCCAATAGAATCCAGCATCGTAAACTTTTCTTGCTGTGAGTTGAGGCCCATAATGCCCTCCTGTTGGTCCTGTATGACAATGGTTTAAGATTTGACTAGCTTCATCTCCGAATACGCATCGGCGTATTATTCTATCGGGACAACTTTTAAACAAATGTGGATCTTCCCAGAAAGAGTGTTTTATATCACTAAAGAATTTCTTTCGTTTTTGGTACGACAACCCTTTTTCAAGGAATCCACATACTAAATAGTTTGCATTGTCTGCAATCCATGGAATTTCACTATAATCTATCTTCAATAGATATTTGTCAGGAAAGTTATCTTGTATAGCCGATTCATTCAGAACTTCTAATTCGGGATTTTCAAGACGAGAAAGATGATCAGCGGCGAGATTTTCTGCTCCCTTTTTATCTCGAATTTTAATATCGAACTCTTGTAAGAGTAAGATCCAACGGATTAATCTTGGTTTGGCATCTTGTTTCGAAAATAGGTATCTAAGAGCAGAATAGTCGGTATAGACCACCGTTTTAGCTAGAACGATATGAACGAAATTTGTCAAAAGCAAAGACAATAGCAAGGAGTTCTTTTTCAGTAGTTGCGTAATTCGTTTGTGCTCCTTGTAACGTCTTACTAGCGTAATAAATAGGTTGAAATCGTTTTTCAATCCTTTGTCCTAAAACGGCTCCCATTGTAAAATCACTTGCATCGCACATAAGTTCAAACGGTAGATTCCAATTTGGAGTTATCATGATCGGCGCATTAGTGAGTTTTTCTTTAAGAATATTAAACGATTTGATGCATTCATCTGAAAAGATGAATGGAGCATCCTTTTCTAGGAGTTTATTCATAGGAGTGGCAAATTTAGAAAAATCTTTTATGAAACGTCGGTAAAAACCGGCATGCCCTAGAAAACTCCTAACTCCTCTAACATTGTTGAGATGTGAAAGTTTAGCAATTACATCTACTTTAACTCTATCCACTTCAATTCCTTCCTTTGAAATTTTATGACCAAGAACGATGCCTTCTTTAACCATGAAATGGCATTTCTCCCAATTAAGTACTAGATTTGATTGTTCGCATCTAATAATCATTCGTTCAAGATTAACTAGACATGTTTCAAAAGTATCACCGAAGACTGAAAAGTCATCCATGAAAACTTCCATGCATTCTTCTATCATGTCGTGAAAAATCGCCATCATGCACCTTTGAAAGGTTGCGGGGGCGTTGCAAAGTCCAAATGGCATGCGTTTGTAAGCAAAAGTACCATAAGGGCACGTGAATGTGGTTTTCTCTTGGTCCTCGGGTGCTATTGGAATTTGAAAGTATCCGGAAAAACCATCAAGAAAACAATAGTAACTATTTTCGGCTAATCTTTCCAACATTTGATCAATGAAAGGTAAGGGAAAGTGATCTTTTCTAGTGGCGTCATTTAATTTTCTATAATCAATACAAACACGCCATCCTGTTACAGTCCTAGTAGGAATAAGCTCATTTTTCTCATTTGTGATGACAGTCATGCCACCCTTCTTAGGTACACATTGAACTGAGCTTACCCATGGACTATCAGAGATTGGATAAATTAAACCTGCATCTAGCAGTTTAATAATTTCTTTCTTAACAACATCTTGCATATTAGGATTTAGTCTTCGTTGACGTTGCACATACGTTTTATGACCTTCTTCCATAAGGATTTTATGTGTGCAATATGAAGGACTTATTCCTTTAATATCATGAATCTTCCATGCAATAGCTGGTTTATGAGCTTTTAGCACAGTAATGAGTCGAGATTTTTCATTTTTCGTAAGAGAAGACGATATTATTACAGGTAATTCAGATTCACCATGTAAATAAGCATATTCCAAATGGTTTGGAAGTGGCTTTAACTCTAATGTTGGTGGTTCTTCTCTCGATGATTTATATCGATATCTGTCTTCTTCTTTTATCTAACGACCCGTCCTAATCCATCCGGACGAAGTCCATATCGATTATAAATGAGTCACAATAGTTGATTACATCGCGAGGTATTTGACCTCTATATGATACATTTTACAAACATTGCATTCATTTTTGAAAAGACAAACTTTCATTACATCGAAAGTTGACAGGCATGCATACCATTTCATAATATATCCAACTAAAGTTGACTTAATAATAATCTTGATGAACTCGACGATTTGAATGTAACGTCTTTTGAAATATGCCATGAATGACTCCAGTAATATCTCTAAAATGAGCAAATGCACAGCGGAAGATTTCTTTAATACCTGAGAATAAACATGCTTTAAAGTGTCAACCAAAAGGTTGGTGAGTTCATTAGTTTAACATAAATAATCATTTCCATCATTTTAATAGACCACAAGATTTTCATTTCACATAAATATACGTCCCATACATAGAGACAAAAAAAATCATTCAAATGGATTGAACACCTGGTAACCGACGTTAACTTAATGCATAGAATATCCCCAAAACAGAACCTCTCGTCTGTATAATAATCTCAAAGTACTAAAGCATTCGTACCCCGAATGGGACTTGTCAAGGTCCATAGATCTATCTTTAGGATTCGCGTCAATCAGGGGCCATTTCCCTAAATTCTTAGGTTACCAGACTTGAAGGGCGATATTCGGTTAATAATCCAACCATAGAATGTAATTTTAAGTACTTGTGTCTATTTCATAAAACATTTATAAAAGCAACGCATGTATTCTCAGTCCCAAAAATATATATTGCAAAAGCTTTTAAAAGGGGAGCAAATGAAACTCACAATACTGTATTTTGTAGTAAAAATACATATGACGACTTTGAACAATGCAGGGTTGGCCTCGGATTCACGAACCTATACCATTCGTATATATATATCAAAACATGTAATCGTAACTGAACGAATTTATTTATTATATCTTTAATTTGTATATTTAGTTTATGTATATATATATATATATATATATATATATATATATATATATATATATATATATATATATATATATATATATATATATATATATATATATATATATATATATATTTAAAATGGTTAATCTTCATATAGTTATATTAATATATCTATTTTTATGTACGTACATGTTTAGATGTTATATTTAAAAATCGATAGTTTTTGTTATTTGTATATATTTATGTAACTAATATTAATAGGTTTAATATATATATTTATGCGAAATTATAATATAATTTTAGTATATACAATAAGTATATTTTATGTATAAAATATTTATCTGTTTTAAAAAGGTAGTTTGTAATATTAATAAAGATGACATTAATAATCCTATTACTCCAAAATAATACTTATTTTGATAATAATATTTATAACAATCTTATTATTGATGGCAATCTTAATAAAATACTTTTATTAATGATAATCATAATATTCATAACCTTTAATGATAATAATAATAACATCAGTAATACTTCATAATTATGATTGTGATATTAATACTAATAATAATAATTACTATACTAATAATAATTATAATACTTACAATAACAATAATAATAAGAATCACAATAATAATAATAATAATAATAATAATAATAATAATAATAATAATAATAATAATAATAATAATAATAATAATAATAATAATAATAATAATAATAATAATAATAATAATAATAATCATCATCAATATTAATAAGGAGACTACCTCACAATGAAAGAGTCCCAAAAAAAATACAGCTGCCCTCGCCCGGGATCGAACCCATGACCTCTCGAATACTCACAAACACATCAAACCAATCACGCTATTCTGTTTTTCTGATTAAGTAAGGAACTCAATAATATTTAATCCATCTTTCTTTCAGACTTCTTTTCCCCTCCTTCTTCTTCACAGGTTCAAATGACCCAAATCATCATAGTAATCTTAATAACACTTACCAATTCCATTTTAGGATTTAATATCCAAAACGTAAACAATTAATTGAGGGTTTTTGGCTTGAAAAAAAAAAAAGAAGACCACTACTTCTGCTCGTCGAAGATAAACCAAAATTTTTTTTGATGATTTCGATTTGTAGGTCGATTTAGATAAAACTTATAACACAAAATATGCTATGAACCGTTTATAGAAACTATATGAATGATCAATTTCAACAGAAACGTCACGGCACGTTCGAATTTTTACGATGAACATAATTGTTGACTTTTGAAAATTTAGTTTGACTTCCAAAATTAGAACTCGTTTTGAAGGATTGGAAGTTGAGATTTTTCATATAGATTGAGTAAGAGATTCCTAACGAAACAACATTTAAGGATTTTGCTATTTGGTTCGAAATTGAATTAAGAGAAAAAAAAAATATAAGCGTACAGATAAACAAAACAAAAAATGTTGTGCTCCCAATTCCATCTGAGCTTTCTGTTTTTGACTTGCAGAGATAATAACTCACCATGTGGACGTTCCAGTAATAGAATTCAACTGCTTGTTTGTAGATAGGGGGTCACGAGCAGCACAGTTGGACAGAAACATATAACAAATTGATTTTGATATATCAATTACGCATATTTATTTACATTAGTTATTTATATATATCCATATATCTGTTTAAACATTTATAAATATATATACGGTGGTATTTTGTATATATATATATATATATATATACATATTTATATAAACTTGTATGTATAAATCTGTTTATATGTAATTGATTCATAATATGGTAATTACAAGTATATTTATGTTAATATTATTAATAATAGAATTATTAGTAAAAATTCTAGTAATAATAGATAGTAAATAATATTAATATTAACAATAATGCAGATTTTAATAAATTTAATTAATAATAATGATAATAATAATCTTATTAATGATACAAATAATAATACTAGTTATAATAATATTAATAACATTAATAATAATGATACAACTTAGATCTTATATATATTTTATTTTAGAAAAAAAATACAAATCTTAATATTAGTACTAACAATAATTATCATGTTTATGTATCATATATATATATATATATATATATATATTCAAATTACTATATATAATTATGTTTTATGTATCCAGATTCAATACTTAGATAAATGTATTAATTATATACATCAAAACAATTTAAACTCAAAGTATAACATTATACACTTAATACATTATTAATCGTTGACGATTTATGTTTGAAATCATTTAGTAACAAATTTTAGTTATTTTAATTTATCTTCCATAATAATTAAATCACTTATTAGTTCTCTGTTATATTTATTTTACAATATATGATTATTTATATGTGTAGTTAATTATATGTACATTTCTATTTACGTTTATAGATTCGTGAATCGTCGGGAGTAGTCGAAAGTCAAATTGAATTCATAAAAATAGTTCACAAGTTTTGAGACTCAACTTTACAGACTTTGCTTATCGTGTCGAGATTATATAAAGACTTAGTTTAAATTTGGTCGAAAATTCCCGGGTCGTCACATTTTAGCATTTGAATTTCTTCTGTTGTTGGTTCATATCCATTAGCTATAAGTGTAGCTAACATTTTAGCTTCTTCAATTGGTTCAGTTCCTTCTCCTAAGGAACATTTTCCTGTTCCTTGTAATTCTGGAAATTCTTCTAACAATTCTGCATGTGAATCTATAGTTTGAATATAATAACATGTATCATCTGTAGATTGCGGTTGTTGCATGACTCTATCAACTGAAAAGGTAACACTCTCGTCTTCTATACTTAGGGTCAGTTTCTTACCAAACACGTCTATTATTGCTTTAGCCATGTTTAAGAATGGTCTTCCTAATATGAGAGGAACTCGAGAATCTTCTTCCATGTCTAGAATAACAAAATCTACTGGAAATACTAAAGTACCAACTTTAACTAGCATTTTCTCCATTATCCCTCTAGGATATTTTACTGATCGATCGGCTAGTTGTATGCTTATTCGTGTTGGTTTCAATTCTCCAAGGTCTAGTTTAGCGTATAGTGAATATGGCATTAAATTTATACTAGCACCTAAGTCTGCCAATGCTTCTATTGAACTAAGACTACCCAGAAAATATGGAATTGTGAAACTTCCTGGCTCTGATAATTTTTCTGGTATCTTATTCAACAGTACTGCAGAACAATTAGCATTCATAGTAACAGCCGAGAGTTCTTCCATTTTCTTTCTATTTGTGATTAGATCTTTCAAGAATTTAGCATATCTAGGCATTCCTGATATCACATCAATGAAAGGAAGATTTACATTTATTTGTTTAAACATATCTAAAAATTTGGATTGCTCGGCTTCAAGTCTTTCTTTTCTCATTTTACTCGGGTAAGGAAGTGGTGGTTGGTATGGTTTAACATAAGGTTTAGCCTTAACTGTGTTTTTTTCATTAACCTTCTCAACTACCGGTTCTGTTTCCTTATCTTGCTCAGGTTGTGGTTCTTGTGGAGTAGGAATAGCTTCATCAGAGATTACAGGCATTTCAGGTGGTTTAAGTGTAATACCACTTCTTGTGGTAATGGCTTTAGCTGTTTCATTTCAGGGGTTAGCATCTGTATCACTAGGTAGACTTCCCGGTTTCCTTTCACCTATTAACCTTGCTAGGTTACTTACTTCTTGTTCCAGATTTTGAATAGAAGCTTGTTGATTTCTAAATGCTTGAGCATTTTGTTCATTGGTTTGTTTCTGAGATGTGAAAAACTGCGTTTGAGATTCAACTAGCTTCGACATCATATCTTCTAAATTTGGCTTTTTATCATCGGTTTGTGGTGGTTTATTTTGAAAAATAGGTCTTTGCTGATTGTAAGTATCATTGGATACTTGTTAATTGCTAGGACCTTGTTGGTTGTTGTGTGGAACATTTCGGTTATAATTTTGGTTTTGATTGTAGATCGGTCTTGGCGGTTGATATTTATTTTGATAATTATTTCCAGGCCTTTGGTTCATGTATGAAACATTCTCTCTTTGTTCCATTGTTGGTTCAATACTGAGACAATCTTTTGTTAAATGTGGTCCTCCACACTGCTCACAACTAATTCGTATTGAGTGGATATCTTTAGTCATCTTTTCCATTCGTCTCTCGACAGCATCTATCTTTGCAGAAATGGAATCAAAGTCATGGCTAGAATCAGCTCTAGCTGCTTTAGATGATCTAACGATATCTTTTTCTTGATGCCACTCATGTGAGTGGGAAGTAGTGTTATCAATAATTTTGTAAGCGTCAGTTGCGGTTTTCTTCATAATGGAACCACCAGCTGCTATATCGATGTCTTTTCTTGTAGTGATGTCACATCCTTGGTAGAATATTTGTACTATTTGACAAGTGTCTAAACCATGTTGTGGACATCCTTTCAATAACTTTCCAAATCTTTTCCACGCTTCATATAGAGTTTCATTTGGCTTTTGTGTGAACGTAACTATTTCTCCTTGAAGTCTTAAAGCTTTAGATGCGGAAAGAATTGTTTAAGAAATTTTTCAACTAAAACATCCCATGTATCAATCGCCCCTTCAGGTAACGATTCTAACCAATCTTTGGCTTCTCCCTTTAAAGTCCATAGAAATAACATGAGATATATCTGTTCATCCTCCACTTATCTTATTTTGAATAAAGTACAAATCCTGTTAAAGGTACGAAGATGTTCATTTTGATCTTCCTACGGTGCACCACTAAATTGGCTTTGATTAGTTACCATGTGTAGGATTTGTCCTTTTATTTCATAATCTGGCGCATTAATGTCTGGTTGAGTAATTGCGTGACCTTGGCCAGTGCGTTTAGCTCGCATTCGGTCTTCCATACTTAGAGGTTCCAGATTTTCCATGATTGAATTTGTTGAATCTGAATCACTAGAGGATTCTGATTTAATGGGTTATTCCTCGACAATCTCTGTTTGAATGATTGGTGGTTCCGGAGGAAAGATTAGTGGTTCAGGATCTCTGAATTGTCCCTGAATATCCTCCGAATTCTCAATTGTGAGGTCGGGTTCAAAAAATGGATTATCAAAAATTTGAATTGGAGTACTTGGTCGATTGGATGACGATTCTAAAGAAAAATCAACGACGACAATATTGGCTAGATGTCTTGATCGAGTTACAGGTGGTGAACGTATAAAAGGTGGTGAACGTTTTGCTCGGTGCATTCACTGAATATCCTATTAGTTATAAAAGATAAAAATTATATAATTTATCAAATTAATAGACTTTTCTGCTTTTGTCCACGTTTCGAATAGCCAAAAGATGTAGCAGGGAGCCAGAACCCTTTAAATCGGAAGCTCACAACTCAGCCACTAACAAATCCAACTATTACTACGAAGCAGAAAATTTTGGATGTCTATCAATTTAACCACTTAAAATAATTTTTCGTTGAAATTTAAAGAAATTTTAGAGAAGAAATAGAAAATTCTATGTCCTAAAAATCTAGAGCGGCGATGAAAAAGAAAAGTGCGTCGAAAAACATTGAAAAATAAAAATAAGAAAATAAGCGTCGAAAAATAATAAAAAGAAAATAAAGCGTCGAAACTTAAAAGTCTAAAAACTAAATATAAAAACTTGCGTCTAAAGGTATTAAAGCTTAAAAGGAATTCTATATCCAAAATGGCAATAACTTAAAAAGTACTAAAATTTATAAAACGGCGTCTCAAAATTCTAAAGCACTTAAATCTTAGTCTAAAGAAAAAGCACTTAAGGGATTTTACAGCAAAGCCTAAAAATCTAGAAATAAAAATAACTACGGCAAATACTATATTTTAAAACTAATTACGAGCGATAAGAATACAAATTACGTACTAAATCATAAAAATATACAATTTATAAAAAGAGACAAAAATTGATAAAATTACTAATTTTTATAAAAATATTATTTTTATATTATTTATTTTATAAAAGTATTAATTTTGTAATTATTAAAACTAATTATAACTAAATATTATAAAATAAATAAAACTAAACTAAATATTAAAATATACTAAACCTAATTAGGGTTATTAATTAATAATAATAATTAAATTAATCTAACCCTAAACTGGTCGTACCAGGTACCAGGCGTGTCAAATCAGCTCATACGATCACATGAGCTGACCGTTGTAATACCATGCGGTCGCATGGCTTAAGATAGCAGGCCAGAAGTTGGGCTGCTACAGTGTAGTGGCCCGTATACTTTTATATTTTTTTTTCTGTTTTAATAATTATATAAAATATTTATATAAATGAAATAAAAACTTATATTTTTACAAACTAAAAATAAAAATACTTTATAATTTATATATTTTGAACAATTCTTAAATATATATATATATTTTGTTTTTCTTTTTATATTTTTGTATTATTATTTTTTTTAAAATTAAAACGTATTGTTACAAAAGTAAATTAAAAATCCTTTTTTTATATATATATATATAGCGTTTCGCTTCCGGCGTTTAAGCAAGTTCCCCGGCAGCGGCGCCAAAAATACTTGATGTTATACGAGGTGTATACAAAATAGTTGTTTTTTTACTACAAAATACTATTAAATACAATACAATTTTACACAAGATATTTATTTATTTATAGAATGGATGTACCTAAACCTTGCTACAACACTTATAGGCAGTGTACCTAATCCTACAGTAGTGTAGTTTTTAGTAAGTCCGATTCGTTCCACAGGGATCTTAGCCAAGTTTAACGCTATATTTTTAAAAACTATATTTGTAAAAATATAAATATATATAAGTAGTATTATTATTATAAAAGGGGGTTTTTACCGTTTAATGACCGGTTTGTCGATTTTAAAATTTAAGTCGCAGTTAAAACCTAATGTAAAATATTAAAAATAAATATAACTTAATTTTAAGCGTAAAGTAAATAACGATAATGAAATTGCGATAAATAAAAATGCGATAAATAAAATGACGATAAATAAAATTGCGATAATTAAAAAGTACGATAATTAAAAGTGCATTTAAATAAAATGATAGTAAATAAAAGTGCGATAATTAAAAGTGCAATTAAATATGAAATAAAGGAATTATGCTTATTTAAACTTCCGTAATCATGATGTTTGACGTGTTGATTTTAGTTTATTACCATGGGTTAATTGTCCTTTGTCCTGGATTATTCAATATGTCCGTCTGGTTTTTGTCCATAACGGTCCATCAGTCATAAATATAAAGTGCGAGTGTCCTCGTCAAATTATCCTTATATTCGAAGTCAAATATTCCAACTAATTGGGGACTTATACTATAATTACGCCAAGTGTCCTTGTACATAATTCACCCCTGTTTTAATAAGTCCATTAACTATTAATCCATTCCCGTGTCCGGTTAAATGAACGATTATTAGTACTTATAAATATCCCTCCCATCGTGTCCAATAGAGTGTATATGGTTATTTATAGGTACGTCCAATTGTAAATTTTTATATTAAATTAACAAACTATCATTTAATTAAACAAATATAAAGCCCATTAATAGCCCATAGTCTAATTTTCACAAGTGTCGTTCTTTTGTTCAAACCCCAATTATGGTACAAAGTCCAATTACCCCGTCTTAAAATTTTAGCCCAACATCACGATTACTTTGGCTTAAATAAGCATAATAATAACTTAGCTACGAGACATTAATTAAAAAAGGTTGAACATAAGTTACAATGATTAAAAATAGCGTAGCGTTACACGGACAGAATTTCGACTTACACCCTTACAACATTCGCTAACATACCCTTATTATTAAAATTAAAATTTAAATTAAAATTAAAATTATAATATATATATATATATATATATATATATATATATATATATATATATATATATATATATATATATATATATATATATATATATATATATATATATATATATACGTTTGAGAGAGAGATAGATAAAGATGTGTAATTGTTCTATCACCAAACTGCTTTTTATAGGGGTGTGGCCAGAAAAAGTGACCCATGCGATCGCATGGAAATTGCACTTCCAGGCCATGCGATCGCATGGCCTGCTTTTCCAGCTCACACAAGTTTGTTTGCTTCTTGCCGACGGTTTTATAAATATATATAATATATATATAATTTTTAAGAATTATTTATATATTATATTATATTTATGTGCATAGTTGACTTGTAATTTTTGCTCCGTTGCATTGCGCGTTGAAATTTGACTTCGGTCCCGGTTCCGGATTTTCCAACGTCCTTGCGTATAATTTAATATCTTGTATTTTACGTTTCGCGTCTTGTATTCTTGTAATTTTGAGATGTTTCTCATCAATAATTTGAACCACTTTGATTGTACTTTGTACTTTTGTGCTTTTTGGTCGTTTGCGTCTTCAATTCGTCGAATCTGTCTTTTGTCTTCACATTTTATTATTTAAACGAATATCACTTGTAAATAGAACAATTGCAACTAAAAGCTTGTCTTTCTTGAGGGATAATGCTATGAAATATATGTTCGTATTTAGCATTATCAGTGCCACCACTGGTTTTACATACTCGGGTGGTAGTGATGGTATAACTTCTTCATTGTTACTCACATCTAAAACCTTCCCATCTTCTGATGCTGGTTTTTCAGAATTTGTTGACACCATATTAACATTCTCATTACGAGGATTTACTTCAGTATTACTCGGTAGCTTTCCTTGTTCCCTCTCACTCATCATGCTAGCAAGAGTACCTACGTATTTTTCTAGATTCAAAATGGAAGCTTGTTGAGTTCTTAATTACTGATCAAACCTCTCGTTTGTTTGGGTTTGAGATGTAATAAATTGTGTTTGAGATTCCATTAGCTTTGCCATCATTTCTTCCAGATTTGGCTTTTTCTCTTCGGTTTGTTGTGGTGATTTATATAAGTTAGGTCTTTGTTGATTGAAAGTGTTGTTTTGAGTTGGTTGGTTATTCGGACCTTGTTGGTTGTACGAGTTATTGTTGGGACCATTTGAATTGTAAAGAATGTTTTGATTTCGATTGAAGTTTGGCCTTGGCGGTTGATAATTATTTTGATAATTATTTCCCGGCCTTTGGTTCATGTAGGAAACATTCTCACGTTGTTCCATCGTTTGCTCAATGTGACAATCTTTCGTTAGGTGTGGTCCACCACATTGCTTACAACTGATTCATATTGCATGAATATCTTTAGTCATATTTTCCATTCGTCTCTCGAAAGCATCTATTTTTGCGGAAACGAAATCAAAGTCCTGGCTAGAATCGACTCTAGCTGCTTTAGATGAACGAAAAATATCTTTTTCTTGGTGCCACTCATGTGAGTGGGATGCTGTGTTATCAATGATTTTGTGAGCTTCGGTTGTGGTTTTCTTCATAATGGAACCACCAGCTGCTGTGTCGATGTCTTTTCGTGTAGCAACGTCGACACCTTGGTAGAATATTTGTACTATTTGATAAGTGTCTAAACCGTGCTGAGAACATCCTCTAAAGAACTTTCCGAATCTTGTCCACGCCTCATATAATGTTTCATTTGGCTTTTGCGCGAACGTAACAATTTCTCCTTGAAGTCTTACGACTTTAGATGCCGGAAAGAATCTTTTAAGAAATTTCTCAACTAAAACATCCCATGTATCAATCACTCCTTCAGGTAACGATTCTAACCAATCTTTGGCTTCTCGCTTTAAAGTCCAGGGAAACAACATGAGATAAATCTGTTCATCCTCAACTTCTCTAATTTTGAATAGAGTATAGATCCTATTAAAGGTTTGAAGATGTTCGTTTGGATCTTCTTTTGGTGTAACACTATATTGGCATTAATTAGTTACCATGTGTAGAATTTTTCCTTTGATTTAATAATCTGGCGCATTAACATCTGGCTTAATAATGGTGTGAACTTGGCCCGTGCGTGTGGCTCTCATTCGATCTTCCATACTTAGAGGTTCAGTTACTTCCATAATTGAATTTGTTGAATCCGAATCACTAGAAGATTCTGATTTAATGGTTTGTGGTTCAGGAGGAACGATTAGTGGTTCAGGATCTTGAAATTGTCCTTCAATATCCTCCGGGTTCTCAATTGTGAGGTCGGGTTCAAAAAATGGATTATCGGAAATTTGAGTCGGAGTACTTGTTCGACTAGATGATGATACTAAAGAAAAATCAACGGTGACAATATTAGCTAGATGTCTTAATCGAGTTACAGGTGGTGAACGTATGAAAGGTGGTGAACGTTTGCCTCGGTGCATTCACTGAATATCTTATTAGTTATAAAAATAAAAATTATATAAGTTATTAAATTAATAGACTTTTCTACTTTTGCCCACGTTTCAAATAGCCAAAAGATGCAGCAGGGAGCCAGGATCCTTTAAGTCGGAAAATCCACAACTCAGCCACTAACAAATCCAACTATTACTACGAAGCAGAAAATTTTGGATGTCTATCAATTTAACCGCTTAAAATAATTTTTTCGTCGAAATTTAAAGAAAATAAAGAAAATTCTATGTCCTAAAAACTAGAGCGTAGAAATGAGAAAGAATAAGCGCGCGTCGAAAAACGTCAAAAAATAAAAGTTGAAAAACAATAATAAGAAAGTAAAGCGTCGAAACTTAAAAGTCTAAAAACTAAATATTAAAAGTTACGTCTAAAGGAATTAAAGCTTAAAAGGAATTCTATATCCAAAACGGCAATAACTTAATAGGCACTAAAATCTATTAAATATTAAAGCGATAAGTGACGTCGTAAAATTCTAAAGCATCTAAATCTTAATCTAAAGAAAAAGCACTTAAGGGATTTTACGGCAAAGCCTAAAAATCCAGAAATATAAAAGTTTCTACGGCAAAAACTAAGTTTAAAACTAATTACGAACGATAAATATACAAATTACGAATTATATGATTAAAATATACAACTTATAAAAAGAAACAAGAAATGATAAAATTACTTATTTTTATAAAAATATTATTTTTATATTTTTATTTTATAAAAGTATTAATTTATAAAACTAATTAAAACTAATAATAACAAATTATAATTAAACTAAACTAAATATATTAAATTAAAACACTAATTAGGTAATTAAATAATAATAATAATTATAAACGTAACCCTAATCGTACCAGTTTAAGGATCAGAGCTGTCAAGTCACTACATACGATCGCATGGAGTGTAGGTTATTTTTCCATGCGGTCGCATGGCCTGCGGATCCAGAAATGGTTTTGGGCTGCTACAGTACTCTGCCCGATTACAATTTTTATTTTTTATTTTTTATTTTTTTGAGTTTAATTTACAAAATATATATAAAGAAAATATTTATTAAAATAAACTTATATTTTAAAATCTAAAAATAAAAATACTTATTATAGACAAAATCTTAAAAATATATATATATTTTTTTATACTTATTACAAAAACAATATATTTTTACAAAATAAGAAATTATATATTTTTATAAAAATATAGTAATAATAAATATAGCGTTTTTCATCGATTCCCCAGCAGCGGCGCCAAAAATACTTGATGTGTGCGAGGTGTAGTACGAAATAGTATTATTTTTAATATGAAATACGGTGAAATATGATACAAGTTTTATTTATTTATATAGATGGGATATACCTAAACCTTGCTACAACACTATAGGCAGTGTACCTAATCGTAGAGTAGTGTAGTTTTTAGTAAGTCCGGTTCATTCCACAGGGAGCTAGTGATTACGTACTATATTTTTAACAACTATATTTATATAAAATATATATAATTATATATAGTAATATTATTATTATAAAAGGGGGTTTTTACCGTTTAATGACCGGTTTGTCGATTTTATATTTTAAACGTAATGATAAATGACGATAATATAAATGACAAAAATTAAATTGCGATAAAGTAAATTACAGTAATTAAAATGACAGTAAATAAAGGTACGATGAAATATGAAATAAAAGTATTATGCTTATTTAAACTTTTGTAATCATGATGTTTGACATTTTGATTTTAATTAATTGTTACCCGGGTTAATTGTCCTTTGTCCTGGTTTATTTGATACCTATCTGGTTTTTGTCCATAATAGTCCATCGGTCATAATTATAAAATGCTCGTCAAATTAACCTTATTCCCGAAGTCAAATATTCCAACTAATTAGGGATTCGAACTGTAACAAGGTTTTAATACTTTGTTAATAATTACACCAGGTTATCGACTGCATGTAATCCAAGGTTTTAATACTTTGTTAACAATTACACCAATTACCCTTGTATGTAATCCACCCCTGTTATAATTAGTCCATGATACATTAATTTATTCACTCGGCCAAAATGAATAATCAATTAACCAATCCAATTAATTAATTAAATTATTGTAAACGATGTCGTATGAACGTCACTAAATAGGACATTCGTAATCATTTTAATAATTATTAGATTAACTAATTTGAAGATAGGTTCGACAGATTCCAATGTGTTGTTGCTCAATTAGACAATACCCCCATCTATTAATAGTCATAGTCCAATGTCCACAAGTGTCGGTCTTTTGTTCAAACCCAAATTATGGTACAAAATCCAATAACCCCATCATAATATTTAGTCTAACATCGTGATTACTTCGGCTCAAATAAGCATAATAATAACTTAGTTACGATACATTAATTTAAAAAGGAAGAACATAGCTTACGGTGGTGATTAATCGCGTAGCGTTACACGGACAGAGTTCCGACTTACAAAACCTTAAAACATTTTTTATATTAACCCAATTATTATTAAACTTAATTTAAACTTAATATTATAAATATAAATATATATAATTCTTTACAGAGGAAGAAAGAATGAAAAGATTGTGTACTTAATTCGCTGAAAACATCGCCTTTTATAGCACTTTGCCAGGTTTTAGGGCCCATGCTGTAGCGACCAGGAAAATTTCGACTAATTTTAAACCAAACTCTCGATACGATTTAATATTTCTAACACGATATGCAAAGTCTGTTAGGTTGAGTCTCAACAATAGATATGTATATATAAATAAATATATTTATATAATAAATGTTATTAATCATTTGTATGAAATTATTGTTATAAATAAATATGTAAAACAATATATAGAATAGTTAAGCTGTTATTAGAATATATATATATATATATATATATATATATATATATATATATATATATATATATATATATATATATATATATATATATATATATATATATATATATATATATATATACTTAATTGATAATTATATGAATATTGTTATATATGTTAAAATGTATAATATTCAATATATGATATGTAATTAATAAGTACTATATAAATAATAATATATAATATTTATAAATTTAATTTAATTACAAATTTAAAATATAGTTGTTATAATAATATTATTATTACTTGCATTATTATTAATACTAATATCAATATTAGAATTATTACTACTGTTATAATTATAAATAATAAAATTCTAATAACCTTAGGGTTACCAAAATAAAGGAGTTTTAAATATAAAAATTATTATAAGAATGATTGAAATTATAAATTAGTTATTAGTATTATAATTATTTCAAAAATTATCATTTTATTAAATATTATTAATATTGATATCACTTTTATTATTAGTATTATTAATTTTATTATTTATACAATTATTACTAGAAGTAATATTATAAAAATATGTATATATTATTAATACAAAAGATAATCAGATACAAATACATATGTAACAACCCTCACTTTTCGACTTCTAAATTTACTGAATTAAACCTAGGATTATCTGCCTGACTATATGTATTAAGGGTTGTTATATACAATTAAATATTGACCGAATAGTAATTTTTAGTCAACAATGTACGCTTAAATAAATAATATATTATTAATTTATATAATTTGACATAATTTAACTAAGTATATAAACTTTGTATCACTTTTATTATTTAGTTAATGTATTATATATTTAACTATATAATAAATCCAATTATATATAAATGTAATGATATTTACAAACTTACTAAAACTATAGTTTAATAATTAAAATCATAATTATTATTAAAAATACAAAATACTGAATTATTTATTATTTTTATGCAAAATTTGTATTTATTAATTAAATAAAAAAATATTGACAAATATTCTTGGAAAAGCACTAAATCAATTTGTTTATTTATATAAAAAAAATCCTTAAAATAAATGAATTAAAAAAATAAAAATAAATAAATAAATAAATAAAATACTTTTTAATTAAAAATTATAATGGAAAAACTACTTTTATTATTTTATTTTGTACATTATCCCATGACCTAACATTTAATACTTTTGAATTTTAAAATCCCATTAAAAATTAAAATATTTCTTTTTCTTTTAATTATTTTATTCTTTTTACCTAATTTTTTCAAGTATAAATACCCCTCATTTCTCATACAAACTCACACCAAAATTTCTCTCATTCTCTCTTTGAAGAATTACTACTAGTAAGTACTCTTTTCTTACTTTTTACTTTTTACTTTTTACTTTTTACTTCGGTTTATTATTTTATTTTTTACCAAAACATGTAAATAATGTTATAAATTATATGCAATTAAAAATAAAATAAATAACATGTTATAATTAGTAATATATATTACTAAAAATTATAAAAGTATTTTTATGAATTAATATATAGGAATTATAATTAAAATCGAATTAATGAATATATATGTATATACGCACCTAACGTGAAGGTTATAATTAAAGATAGCGTACAAAGACTACAAACATCACCGCTACTTGTGGCCTAGGGTGATCCTTGTTACCATTATGGGACGCTTGTAGATCTCGAATGCCAAGACTTAGATTCTGGTCAAGAGATCCTGGGCCACTCGGTAACAATAGATCATTCGAGTGACTTGCATGTTAGCAACGAAGTTTGGGCGAGATTGTACAACATCTTTGTTAAGAATTATAAGCCAAACATTTTTAAACTAGAAGCTTACTATAAGTGGAAGCTTTCCATAAATAGTAAGTTTCCAAAAATATAAACTTTTGAGAATAGGAACTTTTCTCGAAAACCGTCACTGTCAATATAGTTGCTATATTAATAAACATACTTTATGTCAGTTAGACATTAACTAATCAAACTTTATACCTCTAGGTTGATATCCAGATCACTTACTTGCTTTACTTTCCTTCTTGCGTGGAATACTTCAACTGCTATTTAAGGTGAATTCATAGCCCCTCTTTATTGCTAGCAAACTTACTTACTTTACTTGGGGTGAGACACATGCTGTTTTTAATTTTTACAATTTAGATACAAGTACCAAAATGTTAAACTATGCTATACTCGGCTATGTCCGACTAAGTCCCTACATTGATATTTTTAATTGCTGCTGAAATGTCCCGTTCATATTGATTATAAACGTTCCATATTAATTGATTTCGTTGCGAGATATTGACCTCTATATGAGACGTTTTTCAAAGACTGCATTCATTTTTAAAACAACCATAACCTTTATTTTATCAATAAAGGTTTTAAAAACATTACGTAGATTATCAAATAATGATAATCTAAAATATACTGTTTACACACGACCATTACATAATGGTTTACAATAGAAATATATTACATCGACATATGTTTCTTGAATGCAGTTTTTACACAATATCATACAAACATGGACTCCAAATCTTGTCCTTATTTTAGTATGCAACAGCGGAAGCTCTTAATATTCACCTGAGAATAAACATGCTTTAAACGTCAACAAAAATGTTGGTAAGTTATAGGTTTAACCTATATATATCAAATCGTAACAATAGACCACAAGATTTCATATTTCAATACACATCCCATACATAGAGATAAAAATCATTCATATGGTGAACACCTGGTAACCGACATTAACAAGATGCATATATAAGAATATCCCATCATTCCGGGACACCCTTCGGATATGATATAAATTTCGAAGTACTAAAGCATCCGGTACTTTGGATGGGGTTTGTTAGGCCCAATAGATCTATCTTTAGGATTCGCGTCAATTAGGGTGTCTGTTCCCTAATTCTTAGATTACCAGACTTAATAAAAAGGGGCATATTCGATTTTGATAATTCAACCATAGAATGTAGTTTCACGTACTTGTGTCTATTTTGTAAATCATTTATAAAACCTGCATGTATTCTCATCCCAAAAATATTAGATTTTAAAAGTGGGACTATAACTCACTTTCACAGATATTTCCTTCCTCGAAAATAAGACTTGGCCACAGATCGATTCACGAACCTATACAAATATGTACATATATATCAAAGTATGATCAAAATATAATTACAACCATTTTTATTATATTTTAAAGATTTGAGTGTATTAAGTCAGCTGTCCTCGTTAGTAACCTACAACTAGTTGTCCATAATTAGATGTACAGAAATAAATCGATATATATTATCTTGAATCAATCCACGACCCAGTGTATACACGTCTCAGGCGAGATCACAACTCAAACTATATATATTTTTGGAATCAACCTCAACCCTGTATAGCTAACTCCAACATTACTGCATATAGAGTGTCTATGGTTGTTCCAAATAATATATATAGATGGGTCGATATGATATGTCAAAACATTTGCATACGTGTCTATGGTATCCCAAGATTACATAATATATTAGAATACATGTATAATACAATATAAATTAGCTAGGATATGGTTAATATAGATTTGTTACCAATTTTCACGTAGCTACAACAAGCAAAAATAACCAATCTTGTTTTACCCATAACTTCTTCGTTTTAAATCCGCTCTGAGTGAATCCAATTGCTATGATTTCATATTGAACTTAAGTTTATGAATCTATACATAAAAAGTATAAGTTTATAGTCGGAATTACAGGTTACAAGTCGTTTTTGTAAAGGTAGTCATTTCAGTCGAAAGAACGACGTTTAGATGACCATTTTGGAAAACACACTTCCACTTTGAGTTTAACCATGATTTTTGGATATAGTTTCATGTTCATAAGAAAAATCATTTTCCCAGAAGAACAACTTTTAAATCAAAATTTTATCATAGTTTTTAATTAACTAACCCAAAACAGCCCGCGGTGTTACTACAACGGCGTATATCCGGTTTTACGGTGTTTTTCGTGTTTTTCGGTTTTAAATCATTAAGTTAGCATATCATATAGATATAGAACATGTGTTTAGTTGATTTTAAAAGTCAAGTTAGAAGGATTAACTTTTGTTCGTGAACAAGTTTAGAATTAACTAAACTATGTTCTAGTGATTTCAATTTTAAACCTTCGAATAAGATAGCTTTATATGTATGAATCGAATGATGTTAAGAACATCATTACTACCTCAAGTTTTGTGGATAAACCTACTGGAAAAGAGACAAATGGTTCTAGCTTCAAAGGATCCTTGGATGGCTTGAAAGTTCTTGAAGCAGAATCATGACACGAAAACAAATTCAAGTAAGATCATCACTCGAAATATGATTGTTTTAGTTATAGAAATTGAACCAAAGTTTGAATATGAGTATTACCTTGTATTAGAAATATATCTTACTTTAAATAAGAAAGATTCCTTGAGGTTGGATGATCACTTTACAAGATTGGAAGTAAGCTAGCAAACTTGGAAGTATTCTTGATTTTATGAAACTAGAACTTATAGAATTTATGAAGAACACTTAGAACTTGAAGATAGAACTTGAGAGAGATCACTTAGATGAAGAAAATTGAAGAATTAAAGTGTTTGTAGGTGTTTTTGGTCGTTGGTATATGGATTATATATAAAGGATGTGTAATTTTGTTTTCATGTAAATAAGTCATGAATGATTACTCATATTTTTGTAATTTTATGAGATATTTCATGCTAGTTGAAAATGATGGTTCCCACATGTGTTAGGTGACTCACATGGGCTGCTAAGAGCTGATCATTAGAGTGTATATATCAATAGTACATACATCTAAAAGCTGTGTATTGTACGAGTACGAATACGGGTGCATACGAGTAGAATTGTTGATGAAACTGAACGAGGATGTAATTGTAAGAATTTTTGTTAAGTAGAAGTATTTAGATAAGTGTATTGAATTCTTTCAAAAGTGTATGAATACATATTAAAACGCTACATGTATATACATTTTAACTGAGTCGTTAAGTCATCGTTAGTCGTTACATGTAAATGTTGATTTGAAACCTTTAAGTTAACGATCATGTTAAATGTTGTTAACCCAATGTTTATTATATCTAAAGAGATGTTAAATTGTTACATTATCATGATATTATGATATATAATATATCTTAGTATGATATATACACAGTTAAATGTCGTTACAACGATAATCGTTACATATATGTCTCGTTTCGAAATCATTAAGTTAGTAGTCTTATTTTTACATATGTAGTTCATTGTTAATACACTTAATAATATATTTACTTATCATTTAACATAATTAACCAAGTGTATCAATATCTTAATATGATTCATATGTACTTAGTAAGACGTTGATATAACGATAATCGTTATATATAACGTTTTCGAGTTTCTTAAATTCAATAGTCTCATCTTTATGTATATAACTCATTGTTAAAATACCTAATGAGATACTTACTTATCATAATATCATGTTAACTATATATATAATCATATATATGTCATCATATAGTTTTTACAAGTTTTAACGTTCGTGAATCACCGGTCAACTTGGGTGGTCAATTATCTATATGAAACCTATTTCAATTAATCAAGTCTTAACAAGTTTGATTGCTTAACATGTTGGAAACACTTAATCATGTAAATATTAATTTCATTTAATATATATAAACATGGAAAAGTTCGGGTCACTACAGTACCTACCCGTTAAATAAATTTCATCCCGAAATTTTTAAGCAGTTGGAGGTGTTGATGAATCTTCTGGAAATAGGTGCGGATATTTCTTCTTCATCTGATCTTCATGCTCCCAGGTGAACTCGGGTTCTCTACGAGCATTCTATCGAACCTTAACAATTGGTATCTTGTTTTGCTTAAGTGTTTTAACCTCATGATCCATTATTTCGACGGGTTCTTCAATGAATTGAAGTTTTTCGTTGATTTGAATTTCGTCTAACGGAATAGTGAGATCTTCTTTAGCAAAACATTTCTTCAAATTCGAGATGTGAAAAGTGTTATGTACAGCTGCGAGTTGTTGGGGTAACTCAAGTCGGTAAGCTACTGGTCTGACACGTTCAATAATCTTGAATGGTCCAATATACCTTGGATTTAGTTTCCATCATTTACCAAATCGAACAACGCCTTTCCAAGGTGAAACTTTAAGCATGACCATCTCACCAATTTCAAATTCTATATCTTTTCTTTTAATGTCAGCTTAGCTCTTTTGTCGACTTTGGGCGGTTTTCAATCGTTGTTGAATTTGGATGATCTTCTTGGTAGTTTCTTATATTATCTCCGGACCCGTAATCTGTCTGTCCCTCACTTCACTCCAACAAATCGGAGACCTGCACTTTCTACCATAAATTGCTTCAAACGGCGCCATCTCAATGCTTGAATGGTAGCTATTGTTATAAGAAAATTCTGCTAACGGTAGATGTCGATCCCAATTGTTTCCGAAATCAATAACACATGCTCGTAGTACTCATGTCTAGACGAGTTCCTAATGCTTACTGTAATGTCTGCCAGAATCTTGAAATAAATCTGCCATCCCTATCAGAGATAATAGAGATTGGTATTCCAAGTCTGGAGACGACTTCCTTCAAATACAGTCGTGCTAACTTCTCCATCTTGTCATCTTCTCTTATTGGCAGGAAGTGTGCTGATTTGGTGAGACGATCAACTATTACCCAAATAGTATCAAAACCACTTGCAGTCCTTGGCAATTTAGTGATAAAATCCATGGTAATGTTTTCCCATTTCCATTCTGAGATTTCGGGTTGTTGAAGTAGACCTGATGGTTTCTGATGCTCCGCTTTGACCTTAGAACACGTCAAACATTCCCCTACGTATTTAGCAACATCAGCTTTCATACCTGGCCACCAAAAATATTTCTTGAGATCCTTGTACATCTTCCCCGTTCCAGGATGTATTGAGTATCTGGTTTTATAAGTTTCTCTAAGTACCATTTCCCTCATATCTCCAAATTTTGGTACCCAAATTCTTTCAGCCCTATACCGGGTTCCGTCTTCCCGAATATTAAGATGCTTCTCCGATCCTTTGGGTATTTCATCCTTTAAGTTTCCCTCTTTTAAAACTCCTTGTTGCGCCTCCTTTATTTGAGTAGTAAGGTTAGTGTGAATCATTATATTCATAGATTTTACTCGAATGGGTTCTCTGTCCTTTCTACTCAAAGCGTCGGCTACTACATTCGCCTTCCCCGGGTGGTAACGAATCTCAAAGTCGTAATCATTCAACAATTCAATCCACCTGCGCTGTCTCATATTTAGTTGCTTCTGATTAAATATATGTTGGAGACTTTTGTGGTCGGTATATATAATACTTTTGACCCCATATAAATAATGCCTCCAAGTCTTTAATACAAAAACAACAGCACCCAATTCCAAATCGTGAGTTGTATAATTTTGCTCGTGAATCTTTAATTGTCTAGACGCATAAGCAATCACCTTTGTTCGTTGCATTAATACACAACCGAGACCTTGCTTTGATGCGTCACAATAAATCACAAAATCATCATTCCCTTCAGGCAATGGCAATATAGGTGCCGTAGTTAGCTTTTTCTTCAATAACTGAAACGCTTCTCTTGTTCATCCTTCCATTCAAATTTCTTCCCTTTATGCATTAATGCATTCAAGGGTTTTGCTATTTTGGAGAAATCTTGGATGAATCTTCTGTAGTAACCAGCCAATCCTAAAAATTGATGTATATGCTTCAGAGTTTTTGGGGTTTCCCACTTTTCAACGGTTTCGATCTTTGCCGGGTCCACCTGGATACCTTCTTTGTTCACTATGTGACCGAGGAATTGAACTTCTTCCAACCAAAATGCACACTTTGAAAACTTAGCGTACAATTTTTATTTCCTCAATACTTCTAGCACTTTTCTCAAATGTTCTTCGTGCTCTTGATCATTCTTTGAGTAAATAAGTATGTCATCGATGAAAACAATGACAAACTTGTCAAGATATGGCCCACATACTTGGTTCATAAGGTTCATGAACACAGCTTGTGCGTTAGTCAATCCAAACGGCATAACCATAAACTCGTAATGACCATAACGCATCCTAAAAGCAGTTTTTGGAATATCATCCTCCTTTACTCGCATTTGATGATATCCAGAACGTAAATCGATTTTTGAATAAACCGACGAGCCTTGTAGTTGATCAAATAAGTCATCAATTCTCGGCAGTAGATAACGGTTTTTGATGGTAAGTTTATTCAACTCTCTGTAGTCAATACACAACCTTCATGTACCATCCTTCTTCTTGACAAAAAAAATAGGAGCTCCCCATGGTGATGTGCTTGGTCGAATGAAACCACGTTCTAATAGTTCTTGCAGTTGGCTTTGCAGTTCTTTCATCTCGCTGGGTGCGAGTCTATAAGGAGCACGAGCTATTGGTGCAGCTCCTGGTACAAGATCTATTTAAAATTCAACAGATCGATGTGGAGGTAGTCCCGGTAATTCTTTCGGAAATACATCGGGAAATTCTTTTGCGATGGGAACATCATTGATGCTCTTTTCTTCAGTTTGTACATTCTTGACGTGTGCTAGAACAGAATAGCAACCTTTTCTTATTAGTTTTTGTGCCTTCAAATTACTAATAAGATGTAGCTTCGTGTTGCCCTTTTCTCCGTACACCATTAAGGGTTCTTCTTCTTCTCGTACAATGCGAATTGCATTTTTGTAACATACGATCTCTGCTTTCATCTCCTTCAGCCAGTCCATGCCAACTATTACATCAAAACTCCCTAACTCTACTGGTATCAAATCAATCTTAAATATTTCGCTACCCAGTTTAATTTTTCGATTACGGCATATATAATCTGCTGAAATTAATTTACCGTTTGCTAATTCGAGTAAAAATTTACTATCCAACGGCATCAATGGACAACTTAATTTAGCACAAAAATCTCTACTCATATAGCTTCTATCCGCACCCGAATCAAATAAAATGCAAGCAGATTTATTGTCAATAAGAAACATACCCGTAACAAGCTCTGGGTCTTCCTGTACCTCTGCCTCATTAATATTGAAAACTCTTCTGCGGCCTTGTCCATTCGTGTTCTCCTGGTTCGAGCAATTTCTAATAATGTAGCCCGGTTTTCCACATTTATAACAAACTACATTGACATAACTTGCTCCGACACTACTTGCTCCGCCATTACTCGTTCCGACACCATTTATTCCTTTCGTTCTGTTAACCCCTGGTCCGTAGACCTCACACTTTGCCGCGCTATGACCATTTCTTTTACACTTGTTGCAAAATTTGGTGCAGAACCTCGAGTGATACTTTTCACACCTTTGGCATAGCTGCTTCTGATTGTTGTTGTTGTTGCGGTTGTTATTGTTGTTGGGATGATTGTTGTAGTTGTTGTTGTTGTTGTTGTGCCGTTTGTTGTAGTTGCGATTGATGTTGTAATTGTTGGGATAGTTGTTGTTGTTTTAGTGACTCTTATCACCGTTTTCCTCCCACTTTCTTTTGACTAACTTCACGTTGGCCTCTTCGGCCGCCTGTTCTTTAATTCTTCCCTCAATCTGGTTCACTAGTTTGTGAGCCATTCTACATGCCTTTTGTATGGAGGCAGGCTCGTGTGAACTTATATCTTCTTGGATTCTCTCCGGTAACCCTTTCACAAACGCGTCGATCTTCTCTTCCTCATCTTCGAATGCTCTCGGACACAATAGGCACAATTCTGTGAATCGTCTTTCGTACGAAGTAATATCGAATCCATGTGTTCGTAACCCTCTAAGTTCTGACTTGAGCTTATTGACCTCGGTTCTGGGATGGTACTTCTCGTTCATCAAGTGCTTGAATGCTGACCACGGTAGCGCGTAAGCAGCATCTTATCCCACTTGCTCTAGATAGGTATTCCACCATGTTAACGCAATACCTGTGAAGGTATGCGTAGCGTACTTCACTTTGTCTCCTTCAGTACACTTACTTATGGCAAACACCGATTCAACTTTCTCGGTCCATCGTTTCAATCCGATTGGTCCTTCGGTCCCATCAAATTCTGAAGGTTTGTAGGCAGTGAATTCCTTGTAGGAGTATCCTACACGATTTCTTGCGCCATTAGCTGTATTGCTAGATTCAGAGTTATTGTTGGTATGTAGCGCAGCCTGTACTACGGCTATGTTTGAAGCAAGAAAGGAATGAAATTCCTCTTCGCTTATATTCAAGGTGTGTCGAGTATTCGGTGCCATTTCCTTCAAAATAGTCAAATGAAACAATTTAATCATACAGAATATTAAGAGTAGTCAATAGTATCTCGTAGCATAATATGAACTCATTTATAAAAGCTTTTTCTTCATATTAGCGTTTTATAAGTTTAAATTCGGGTACTACCTACCCGTTAAGTTCATACTTAGTAGCTAATATACAATTCAACTACTACAATTTCATATGAAAAACTGATTATAATAATATATCACATACAAATATTCTTCAAACTTACAACTTCACTATATTACATATAACATGAAATATAGTACACTATGATACAGGACAGTTTTGAAGATAAATCTAGTTAATACGCAAGTTGTTCAGCAAAGGAAATAAAGACACGTAATTCATAAGTCCAGAAACAAGTCATGCATTCTAATTTTACTAAGACGACTTCCCATCCTTGGTCTTGTGGAAAATAACCGTTATGACCATTGGCTAGACAGCATGTTGCAATGTTGTCAAAAGGACGAGGGTTTCGTAATGTCCAACAGCCCCGTAATAATCTAAAAACCTTGTTTCTCACCCCAAATACTGAATCCGTCACTTGTGGGAAGGTTTTATTTAAAAGTTGCAATCCAATGTTCTTTTTCTCACTTTGGTAAGAAGCGAACATCACTAACCCGTAAGCATAACATGCTTCTTTATGTTGCATGTTAGAAGCTCTTTCTAATTCACGAAATCCTATGTTGGGATATGTTGAGTCAAAATAGGTTCTTAACCCGTTGCGTAAAATTGCATTTGGGTTCCCCGCATTTAACGCTTTAAAGAAAACACGGCGTAACTTACGGTCTCCCCAATGTGATATACCCCACCTATCAAAGGAAAGCCTTTTATAAACTAAGGCATTTCTGGAAAGTCTTTCAAATGTTTGACAAGTTAATTTCGCCATAACTAAATGTGCTGATGAATTCTGACCGACTCTAGACAAGATTTCCTCAATCATATCCTCTGGTAGGTCTTCTAAAATATTCGGTTATCTACCCTTAACGTCCATTTTGTTTTTATACTGTAAAATAGACAAGGATTAGATTCGTAAAAGATAATTAACAAACAATACAAGCAATTTTTACATAGAACATAAAAATACAAACACACTATAATACATATAATACACAACATGATTACAACCTTCTAATCTGAATCACTGGTTTCTTCTTCTTCGGACTTGGTTCGTTTTCCTAATTTTCTAGGAATATATGGTGTTCCTCTAATACGAGCCGTCGTTTTCCACAATGGTTTAGAAAAAACTGGTGGTTTAGAGGTTCCCGGGTCATTGTTACATTTTAGTAAATACGGATGTTGTCGATACATATAAAGTTCATCGGGGTTGGAATCGGGTTTCTCTATTTTTTACCTTTTACCTTATTATTTTCCTTCGCTTTATTAAATTGGGTCGAGGTAATTTCTATAACATCATCGGAATCCTCATCGGGATCCAATTCATCGGAAATTTGGTAATCTTCCCAATATTTTGCTTCCTCGGCGGAAACACCATTGACCATTATTAACTTTGGTCTGTTGGTTGAGGATTTTCTCTTATTTAATCGATTTACTATAGGTATCAATATTTCTTCCTCTAGAACCTCTTCTTTTGGTTCCTCCTCTTCCGATTCCTCCTCTTCTGGTTCATCTTCTTCCGGTTCCTCCTCTTCCGGTTCTTCTTCTTCTTCCGGTTCCTCTTCGGGAATTTGTGAATCTTCCCAAAATATATTCGACTCTTCATTATTATTAAGTGAATCAATGGGATTTGTACTAGAGGTAGACATCTATCACACAATATCAAACACGTTAAGAGATTAATATATCACATAATATTTACATGTTAATAATATATAGTTTTCAACAAAAAATGTTAAGCAATCGTTTTTGAAGAAAAACACGGTCGAAGTCCAGACTCACTAATGCATCCTAACAAACACGATAAGATACACCAATGTAATTTTCTGGTTCTCTAAGACCAACGCTCGGATACCAACTGAAATGTCGCGTTCATATTGATTATAAACGTTCCATATTAATTGATTTCGTTGCAAGGTTTTGACCTCTATATGAGACGTTTTTCAAAGACTGCATTCATTTTTAAAACAACCATAACCTTTATTTTATCAATAAAGGTTTTAAAAACATTACGTAGATTATCAAATAATGATAATCTAAAATATACTGTTTACACACGACCATTACATAATGGTTTACAATACAAATATGTTACATCGACATATATTTCTTGAATGCAGTTTTTACACAATATCATACAAACATGGACTCCAAATCTTGTCCTTATTTTAGTATGCAACAGCGGAAGCTCTTAGTATTCACCTGAGAATAAACATGCTTTAAACGTCAACAAAAATGTTGGTGAGTTATAGGTTTAACCTATATGTATCAAATCGTAACAATAGACCACAAGATTTCATATTTCAATACACATCCCATACATAGAGATAAAAATCATTCATATGGTGAACACCTGGTAACCGACATTAACAAGATGCATATATAAGAATATCCCCATCAATCCGGGACACCCTTCGGATATGATATAAATTTCGAAGTACTAAAGCATCCGGTACTTTGGATGGGGTTTGTTAGGCCCAATAGATCTATCTTTAGGATTCGCGTCAATTAGGGTGTCTGTTCCCTAATTCTTAGATTACCAGACTTAATAAAAAGGGGCATATTCGATTTCGATAATTCAACCATAGAATGTAGTTTCACGTACTTGTGTCTATTTTGTAAATCATTTATAAAACCTGCATGTATTCTCATCCCAAAAATATTAGATTTTAAAAGTGGGACTATAACTCACTTTCACAGATATTTCCTTCCTCGGAAATAAGACTTGGCCACGGATCTATTCACAAACCTATACAAATATGTACATGTATATCAAAGTATGATCAAAATATAATTACAACCATTTTTATTATGTTTTAAAGATTTGAGTGTATTAAGTCAGCTGTCCTCGTTAATAACCTACAACTAGTTGTCCATAATTAGATGTACAGAAATAAATCGATATATATTATCTTGAATAATCCACGACCCATTGTATACATGTCTCAGGCTAGATCACAACTCAAGCTATATATATTTTTGGAATCAACCTCAACCCTGTATAGCTAACTCCAACATTACTGCATATAGAGTGTCTATGGTTGTTCCAAATAATATATATAGATGGGTCGATATGATATGTCAAAACATTTGCATACGTGTCTATGGTATCCCAAGATTACATAATATATTAGAATACATGTATAATACAATATAAGTTAGCTAGGATATGATTAATATAGATTTGTTACCAATTTTCACGTAGCTACAACAAGCAAAAATAACCAATCTTGTTTTACCCATAACTTCTTCGTTTTAAATCCGTTTTGAGTGAATCCAATTGCTATTTTTTCATATTGAACTTAAGTTTATGAATATAAGTTTATATTCAGAATTACAGGTTACATGTCATTTTTGTAAAGGTAGTCATTTCAGTCGAAAGAACGACGTCTAGATGACCATTTTGGAAAACATACTTCCACTTTGAGTTTAACCATGATTTTTGGATATAGTTTCATGTTCATAAGAAAAATCATTTTCCCAGAAGAACAACTTTTATATCAAAATTTTATCATTGTTTTTAATTAACTAACCCAAAACAGCCCGCGGTGTTACTACAACGGCGTATATTCGGTTTTACGGTGTTTTTCGTGTTTTCCGATTTTAAATCATTAAGTTAGCATATCATATAGATATAGAACATGTGTTTAGTTGATTTTAAAAGTCAAGTTAGAAAGATTAACTTTTGTTTGTGAACAAGTTTAGAATTAACTAAACTATGTTCTAGTGATTTCAAGTTTAAACCTTCGAATAAGATAGCTTTATATGTATGAATTGAATGATGTTAAGAACATCATTACTACCTCAAGTTTTGTGGATAAACCTACTGGAAAAGAGATAAATGGATCTAGCTTCAAAGGATCCTTGGATGGCTTGAAAGTTCTTGAAGCAGAATCATGACACGAAAACAAATTCAAGTAAGATCATCACTCGAAATAAGATTGTTATAGTTATAGAAATTGAACCAAAGTTTGAATATGAGTATTACCTTGTATTAGAAAGATATCTTACTGTAAATAAGAAAGATTTCTTGAGGTTGGATGATCACTTTACAAGATTGGAAGTAAGCTAGCAAACTTGGAAGTATTCTTGATTTTATGAAACTAGAACTTATAGAATTTATGAAGAACACTTAGAACTTGAAGATAGAACTTGAGAGAGATCACTTAGATGAAGAAAATTGAAGAATGAAAGTTTTTATAGGTGTTTTTGGTCGTTGATATATGGATTAGATATAAAGGATGTGTAATTTTGTTTTCAGGTAAATAAGTCATGAATGATTACTCATATTTTTGTAATTTTATGAGATATTTCATGCTAGTTGCCAAATGATGGTTCCCACATGTGTTAGGTGACTCAAATGGGCTGCTAAGAGCTGATCATTAGAGTGTATATACCAATAGTACATACGTCTAAAAGCTGTGTATTGTACGAGTACGAATACGGGTGCATACGAGTAGAATTGTTGATGAAACTGAACGAGGATGTAATTGTAAGCATTTTTGTTAAGTAGAAGTATTTTGATAAGTGTCTTGAAGTCTTTAAAAAGTGTATGAATACATATTAAAACACTACATGTATATACATTTTAACTGAGTCGTTAAGTCATCGTTAGTCGTTACATGTAAATGTTGATTTGAAACCTTTAAGTTAACGATCATGTTAAATGTTGTTAACTGGTGTTATGCGAGGTGTATATAAAGTAGCTTATATTTTACTAGGAAAAACTATTAAATACGATACAATTTTACACAAGATATTTATTTATTTATAGAATGGATATACTTAAACCTTGCTACAACACTTATAGGCAGTGTACCTAATCGTACAGTAGTGTAGTTTTTAGTAAGTTCGGTTCATTCCATAGGGAAATCTTTAAACAAAGCTCAACGCTATATTAGTTTACTTTTATAAAAATACAAACATATATATAAGTAATATTATTATTATAAAGGGGGGTTTTTACCGTTTAATGACCGGTTTGTCGATTTTAAGACTTTAGTCGCAGTTAAAACCTAATGTAAAATATAAAATAAATACAAGACTTAAATTAAAGCGTAAAGTAAATAACGATAATGAAATTGCGAATAATAAAAGTGCGATAAAATAAACTTGCGATAATTAAAAAGTACGATAATTAAAAGTGCGATTAAATAACAATAAATAAAAGTGCGATAATTAGAAGTGCAATTAAATATAAAATAAAGGAAATTAAATATGAAATAAAAGAATTATGCTTATTTAAACTTCCGTAATCATGATGTTTGACGTGTTGATTTTAGTTTTATGCCCATGGGTTAATTGTCCTTTGTCCTGGATTATTTAATATGTCCGTCTGGTTTTTGTCCATAACAGTCCATCAGTCATAAATATAAAGTGCGAGTGTCCTCGTCAAATTATCCTTATACCCGAAGTTAAATATTCCAACTAATTGGGGATTCGAATTGTAACAAGGTTTTAATACTTTGTTTAATGAATACACCAGGTTATCAACTGCGTGTAAACCAAGGTTTTACTACTTTGTTAGCAATTACACCAATTACCCTTGAATGTAATTTCACCCCTGTTTTAATTATTCTAGTGGCTATTAATCCATTCCCGTGTCCGGTTAAATGAACGATTATTCGTACATATAAATACCCCGCCCATCGTGTCCGATCGAGTGTATATGGCAATTTATAGGGACGCCCAATTGTAAATCTTTATATTAACATTAACAAACTTTCATTTAGTTAAACAAATATAAAGCCCATTAATAACCCATAGTCTAATTTCCACAAGTGTCGTTCTTTTGTCCAAACCCCAATTATGGTACAAAGCCCAATTACCCAATTTTAGTAATTAGCCCAACATCATGATTACTTCGTTTTAAATAAGCATAATAATAACTTAGCTACGAGACATTAATATAAAAAGGTTGAACATAACTTACAATGATTAAAAATAGCGTAGCGTTACACGGACAGAATTTCGACTTACACCCTTACAATATTCGCTAACATACCCTTATTATTAGAATTATAATTAAAATTAAAATATAAATTATAAATATATATATATATATTTTACGATATAGATAGAGAGATGGATGGATATATTGTTAATTTTTGCGATCAGAATTCGTTTGCTTTTATAGGGATTTTTGACTTTTGGGGCTCCGCGACTCGCGGCCTTTTTGGCCTTCAAACTCCGCGAGTCGCGGAGTTTGAAATTCCAGCTCACACTTTGGAGTCTTTCTCTGCCGACGGTTTTTATTATATATATAATATATATATAATTAATATAATTAATTATATATTATATTATATTTATATACATAGTTAACTTGTAATTTTTAGTCCGTTGCGTCGAGCGTTAAGAGTTGACTCTGGTCCCGGTTCCGGATTTTCGAACGTCCTTGCGTACAATTTAATATCTTGTACTTTGCGTTTTGAATCTTGTACTCTTGTAATTTTGAGACGTTTCTTATCAATAATTGGAACCTTTTTGATTGTCTTTTGTTCTTTTGAGCTTTTTGGTCGTTTGCGTCTTCAATTCGTCGAATCTGTCTTTTGTCTTCACCTTTTATTATTTAAACGAATATCACTTGTAAATAGAACAATTGCAACTAAAAGCTTGTCTTTCTTGAGGAATAATGCTATGAAATATATGTTCGTTTTTAGCATTATCAAATATTCCCATACTTGAGCGTTGCTTGTCCTCAAGCAATATCGTCTTGAAATACTAGAATCACTTCTTTATTCTTCACACTTTGTACATCAGTGATTTCTATATGGCGGTATAAACAATGGTAGTAACGATATGGTTTACAGTCCCACATGACTATAAAAATTTAGATCCATTAAGGAAATTGGATCTTTATGAAAACATTTGATCTTTTGAAAATTAAATCTAGTTTTTACCCTAGATAGGTTTTCCATAATAACCCTTTACCGGTGTTTGCAAAATATTTTTGTGGGTTAGGTGGGTTTCAGAATTGAAAATTTTAGCTCAAAACTTGCTGTTTTGTGTCACCCACTTGCTAACCTTGTATTTGGAAAGCAACACGTCCAGTTTACTTGTCCCGTATATTACCTTTCGGTAAACTACCGTCCGGTTGTAAAGGAAAGCGTTGAACAAGCAACTGTTAAGGCAATGTCCCCTGACATGCTTTTAATTATGGTCTATAACGTGTCGGACGCAATTACTATCCTTTGTAGGAGCAATAGTAAAGCTCACCCTTATAATTTTTCGGTATGGCACAAGGTCCTGTCTTTGACCACTATGCAACCACCGTTCTTACGGTTGATACCCGATTTAGTTCAGGTGACCTAATGAATTCCAGGTGAATTCCTAGGATTTTACGTTCAATGGTAATGAACGCATTGAAAATAGGGTTTTCAGAAAACAAATCGGTTTGTAATTTTGATCAAAATATTTTCTCGTTCAAGCTCGAGTTTAGATATCATTGAATTCCATGAGTTTGTAATTCTCAATCTTTAAGGTCAATCTCTAGGATTGAATAATATCAGTCTTAAAAGCTGATTTTTAATCTTTAAGGAGATTATCCTTTCTGGGGATCTGATTCATTAGTCTTATCCAGCTAATTTGCATGGTGCCCCCCCATTGTACGAGATAAATCCTTCTCATGGTTAGGATAAATCTGACCACATGGCGACCCTGTTTAATGCTGAGGTCCGTGGATTTCCTGCTGATTTTAGTGATGACTTTTCTAGATTTTTCGTCAACCTACAGCTGGTCTGGACGACAACTTCATGACCTAAATCAAGAAGCGCGTGTCTTTTTCGGAAGACTTTACTTCCTTTTAATGATGGAATTGATTCATCGTGTAGATCCATCTCTTCTTTTCTTTCATCGGGTAAAAACAGTTTAGTTTAGTCCAAAGCAAAAGTATTTTCAGTTATTTGTTACAGATATATGTGACATATGTTTAAGATAACTTGGTAAATTTTCCCACACTTGGCTTTTATTTTCCTTTTTATCGTCCTCTATTCCATTTTAAATGAATTTTTAACATTTTGGTTTGTTTCTCAATTTATGTCCTTTCCGAGGTTACAATAATTTCGGTGTTAAAACCTAGTTTTATCGTTCATAAATATGTATAAACATGATTTTGAGTTCATTTAATTGAAAATTTTGAAAAATTTTACTAGAATTGGGTAGTCAGTATATAAGACCAGGGCTGTTCTTTATTATCAGAGAGCACTAGATTCTAATACAACTACTGCTTTACTAGTATTTTTAATGGTAACCAAGTGTTTAAAGTAAAAAATTTTAAAATCCGAAAGAATTTAACCCCTTCCCACACTTAAGATCTTGCAATGCCCTCATTTGCAAGAAATCAGTAACAATTTAAATTATTGAGGGTGATTTGTGTGAAAATGATTAAATTTTTACCAAAGTTTCCAAATATATTGGCGTTTGTTTGCTGAATGATAAATGGTGCACATCATTTGTTCATTCCGTCTTGTTGTTATTTCACATATATTTTGCATCTTGTCGTCAAAATTAGTTGCTTTTGCTGAACTTAATGCCAGTCTTTGAAAATGCGTTGTTTTACCCTGTTGTGTACATAAGATAAACTGCAAACAAATATACATATTTTTGAAATTTGGTATATTACCCCACATTCAAAAATTATTAAAATCTAAGGATAAAAGTTAGATAATTATAAAAATGATTACACTATTAACAAAAGTATTAAACGTATCAATAATTACAAATTACAAAATAAAAAAATAATAATAAGTACACTAAGGATGATATTGGTACCAATAGGGGTTCCAGGCATAACCATAGGTGCTATAGAATGCTTCGGCAGGGTCATACGTAGGATATGGTGGCTGCATCTCTATAGACCAAGGAGGGAAGATGGGTTTCGGTGTAGGAATATAGTTTCTACCTATATGTTGGCAATGAGCTATGATTTGGTTCTGATGAACTTGCCAATCTTCAAATGCTCTCTGTCTAGCATTTTCGTATTCCTGAGAAGCTATAAACCTATGCATTTCTTGCATCTCATTCCCCCCTCCTACATTACCTTGCTGCTGGTTTCTCTCCACCTGTGGATGTCTACCATGGTATCGTACTGCGGCGTTATTTCGCCTCTTCAAAACTTTCGCACCATGGTATACATTTAAACCTATAGTATCGCGGGGTTCCGGCTCTTCTAGTAATAATCCCCCCCGACTTATATCCACACCGAGATATTCACCAATCAAAGTAATAAAAATACCACCTCCTATTATGCTATGTGGTCGCATCCCCCGAACCACAGCTGATAAATAATAACCCACACAATATGGTATACTTACAGCGCTTTGTGGGTCTCGAATACACATATGGTAAAACAAATCTTGTTCATTTACCTTTTCTTTGTTTTTACCCCTTTGTGTAATCGAATTAGCTAAAAACCTATGTATCACTCTTAATTCGGCTCTATCTATATCCAAATAAGAGTAATTTCCCCCTTTGAAACGGTGATGGCTTGTCATTTGACTCCACACACCGTGTGTATCAAAATTTTCACCTATCTTTCTACCGTTTAGTATCAATCCTCTACAATCGGCAGACGCTAACTCCTCAGGCGTATATATACGTAAAGCCTGAGCCATGTCTAGTAAAGACATGTGGCGCATCGAACCGCCTAACAAAAATCTAATAAAAGAACGATCGGTTAAACTAGCTACCCGATCATTCAATTCTATACTACATAACAATTCTTCACACCTTACTTTATATACAGGTCTACGTATGGTGAATAAACATACCCAGTCATTAAAAGAAGAATTACCATACCTCTGTACAAGTAATTCCCTAATTGGCCCGGCCAATTCTACTGCTTCTAAGGGTCCCCATTCTATGACCCTTGGTACCTCAACAACCTTAGAATGAAGAGTATGCAAACCCCTTTAATATTTTGGATAATCTATCCAAAGTCTGTCAAATCTCAGGTTCGGGTGCAATTCTTCCAAGTGCATATCAGAAAAGGTCATGACTGGATGAGGTATATCCTGCTTGTAGTAGTTATCCACCTCCTGTTGTTCCAAATTCTCAGCAGGAGCATTTCGGGCTTGGGACGAAGATTCACCCCTTTCAGTCTGCAAAACACATCAAACACAAATTTTGTGCATCCAAATATGCATTAGTGTCAGCAAAATCATCAATCAAAATAATTACAATGACATTATCAATTTATATCAAACTTAAGCTCATTTTCATATTTTCATCAAATCTACACTTTTTCAAATAAGCATATACGAAAATGTTCGCCTAGTTCATAATCATTCAACTCAAATATCATGTCAAAATAATCATTACTAGCAATTAAACAAGTCTCAAATGGCATTATCTTTCAAAAATCAAGTTCATGAATTTTAGACTTGAAAAAGTCCACTTTAATTCTCAAAATCATGTTTAGGCTCAAAGTTTAGATCATTTAACTACCTAAACATGTTACACTACTTAATTTAGCAACAATTCATGACAAAAATCGGCCATAACCTGTTTATATTAAAAAGCCCCAAATTGCTCAAGAACACAAACCCTAGATTATTCAAAATTTGAAGTTTAAGGCTTCTAATCATGTTAAACAACATCAATCTAGGTTATACAAGCATAATACATAAACAATTTAAGCTTAATTACACTAAAAAGCATCAAAATCAAATTGGGAAAAAAATGACTCAAGAACACCAAATTTCGAATTAAATGGTGTTTAGGTGTAGAAATTTACCGTTTTTCTTGAGTAATTCTTAGATAGCATCCTTCTCAACATGATTTTAGCAAAAGATTTGGTGATTAACGGTTAAAAATTGTGATTTTGGGGTGTATTTGGGTGTATTTTCGGACAGTTTTTCGCAGGTTTTCGAGTTGGGGAGTGTGAAACTGAGCTGTTGCAGCTCTTTATTTTTTTTCTGTAATCCGGCCCTCCCGCGAGTCGCGGGGATTTACCCTCCAAACTCCGCGAGTCGCGGAGTTTGGTATATATATATATATTTTTTTTTTTTATAATCATTAACTTATGAAAACAATTAAGAAATTAATTTTAAAATTTTGTTTCCCTTGTTATTTAGGACGAGGTCGTTTCGGATCGATGTCCTAGTCCGTCCTTCGACAAAATTTTAAAATTTGTCTTTTTGTAGCGATTGTTTTAAAAGCTAAGATTTTTGGGTTTTTTCAATGTTTTTGGCATACTCTAATTCAATAAGATTAAAAATAATGATAATAAAAGTTCTCGTCCCTCCCTCGGGTAAAGCAATTTCGGTTCAAAGACCTAGTCTTCAACTTACGACGAATTTTAAAAATCATATTCTTAACTTAATGAGATAAAGTAAATTTTTGTTTTTAAATTCACACAACTTAAATATAAAATTCAAAATTTATATTAAAAATTCACACCAAACTTAAAATTTAAAATGCATAAAATTAAAAATTTATATTTTAAAAATTCAAAATTCACACCAAACTTAATTTAAAAATTCATATTATAAATTCATACCAAACTTATATTAATTTTTCAAATATTTACAATTTTAAATATATTGTTTTTACAAAGTTTACAATATTAATAAAAGGGTTCAAATATTAATTTTAAAAACATGGTAAAAATAAAATTAAAAATCTTTTTGTCTTTTTATCCCACTTTAATCAATCAAATATTATCAAAAATATGCGCCCCTCTTTTCGGTAAAGTAATTTCGGTTCCAAGACCTAATTTAACTCATGACGAATTTTTGAAATATTTTGGGTTGATTGTTTAAAGATATTTATACCTTAAGAATAAACGTTAAATTTCGCAGTGATGTAATAAATTTTTGAATGATATCAATAATTTCGGTCGCCAAACCTAATTTTATTCAATACCAATTTAATACTTTTTAGCGAACAAATTAGCGTTTATTATCAAAAGGTTAAAAATGAAAATAAAAACTGTACAGACATACCTGTGAGATAAATTTCTTAGTTATATGATCTATCCCATTCATAAGATAGTCGGTTTAATTGGTTTTCCATGGCTACATAGGCGTAACCTCGAGCATTCAGTGTCTTTTCTTCTAAACATATGAACGGTCCGTCTCTGCATAAAGTAACAAATTCGGTATTTGAATAGGTTTGATTATTTGAACATTTACCTCCATGTGACCATTTTCCGCATTTGTGACATCTTTCTAGGTGTCGTGCTCTTCTTTTCGCTGCGGATTTTGATTTTCCTTTACCAAATTGTAACTTATTATCTTCGCATCTGGATTCTTTTCTAACTCCGTCCATTCTTTCTCTGATTACTGATACTATTTCACTCGGTAGTATGTCATTATTTCTTTTAGTGATCAAAGCGTGTAGCATTAGACCATGGTTTAGTTCACAGGCAGTCTTCATTTTGTAAAAACCTAAAAAAAATAAAAATTCAGAATAGGGGGAGAAGACTAGTTCTTTAGGGTCTGCTAGGAAAAGACCATTCGGGTTCCATTTTTGAGAACTACACGAAAACAGACAATCTAACTCTAACAGAAATACATATTATCCTTTAAAGACTTGATTCTCCCCACACTTAGTTAGCTGTGGTGTCGAAATTGTGATTAACTTCGTTGTCGACTTCCATCGGACCATGTATGTAATGTTTAACTCTGTGACCATTAACTTTAAATTCAATCCCATTTGAATTTATTAATTCTATCGTTCCGTATGGGAAAACTCTTTTGACTATGAATGGTCCAGACCATCTTGATTTCAATTTTCCAGGAAATAGCTTGAATCGTGAATTGAAAAGAAGAACTCTGTCTCCTTCTTTAAATTCTTTTGAACTTCTGATTCTTTTATCATGCCATTTCTTCGTTCTTTCTTTATAGATTAACGAATTTTCGTATGCTTCATGTCTTAATTCTTCTAATTCGTTTAGTTGACTTAATCGTAGACGTCCAGCTTCATGTAAATCAAGATTACATGTTTTCAAAGCCCAAAATGCTTTGTGTTCAATTTCTACTGGAAGATGACATGCTTTTCCATAAACAAGTCTAAAAGGTGTGGTTCCAATTGGAGTTTTGTAGGCTGTTCTAAAAGCCCAGAGTGCATCCTCCAATTTAATGGACCATTCCTTCGGATTTGATCCTACGGTTTTCTCTAGAATACGTTTTAAAGCTCGGTTGGTATTTTCAACTTGTCCACTTGTTTGTGGATGATATGAGGTGGAGATTTTATGAGTTACTCCATATCTTTTAAGAACTTTCTCAAGTTGATTATTACAGAAATGAGTACCCCGATCACTTATTAAAGCTTTCGGTGTTCCAAACCTTGCAAAAAGACGTTTTAAAAAGTTGACTACAACTCGTGCATCGTTAGTTGGGAGAGCTTGTGCTTCTGCCCATTTAGATACATAATCAATGGCTACGAGTATATATAGATTATTATTAGATTTTGGAAATGGACCCATAAAGTCAATACCCCAAATGTCAAATACTTCACATACTTGGATGACATTTTGTGGCATTTCATCACGTTGACTTATTTTTCCGGCCCTTTGACATGCATCACAGGATTTGCAAAGAAGGTGTGCGTCTTTGTAAATTGTAGGCCAATAGAATCCAGCATCATAAACTTTTCTTGCTATTAGTTGAGGCCCATAATGCCCTCCTGTTGGTCCTGTGTGACAATGGTTTAAGATTTGATTGGCTTCTTCTCCAAATACACATCGGCGTATTATTCCATCGGGACAACTTTTAAACAGATGTGGATCTTCCCAGAAATAGTGTTTTATATCACTGAAGAATTTCTTTCGTCTTTGGTACGATAATCCTTTTTCAAGGAATCCACAAACTAAGTAGTTTGCATAGTCTGCAAACCATGGGATTTCTTTATAATCTATCTTCAATAGATATTCATCAGGAAAGTTGTCTTGTATGGCCGATTCATTTAGAACTTCTAACTCAGGATTTTCAAGACGAGAAAGATGATCAGCGGCGAGATTTTCTGCTCCTCTTTTATCTCGGATTTCAATATCAAACTCTTGTAAGAGTAAGATCCAACGGATTAATCTTGGTTTAGCATCTTGTTTTGAAAATAGGTATCTAAGAGCAGAATGGTCGGTATAGACCACCGTTTTTGCTAGAACGAGATATGATCGAAATTTGTCAAAATCAAAGACAATAGCAAGGAGTTCTTTTTCAGTAGTTGTATAGTTCGTTTGTGCTCCTTGTAATGTCTTACTAGCATAATATATAGGTTGAAATCGTTTTTCAATCCTTTGTCCTAAAACGGCTCCCATTGCAAAATCACTTGCATCGCACATTAGTTCAAATGGTAGATTCCAATTTGGTGTTATCATGATCGGCGCATTAGTGAGTTTCTCTTTAAGAATATTAAAAGATTTGATACACTCATCTGAAAAGATGAATGGCGCATCCTTTTCTAGGAGTTTATTCATAGGAGTGGCAATTTTAGAAAAATCTTTTATGAAACGTCGGTAAAAACCGGCATGCCCTAGAAAACTCCTAACTCCTCTAACATTGGTGGGATGTGGAAGTTTAGCAATTACATCTACTTTAGCTCTATCCACTTCAATTCCTTCTTTTGAAATTTTATGTCCAAGAACGATGCCTTCTTTAACCATGAAATGGCATTTCTCCCAATTAAGTACTAGATTTGATTTTTCGCATCTAATTAGCATTCGTTCCAGATTAACTAGACATGATTTAAATGTATCACCGAAGACTGAAAAGTCATCCATGAATACTTCCATGCATTCTTCTATCATGTCGTGAAAAATCGCCATCATACACCTTTGAAAGGTTGCAGGGGCGTTGCAAAGTCCAAATGGCATGCGTTTGTAAGCAAAAGTACCATAAGGGCACGTGAATGTGGTTTTCTCTTGGTCTTCGGGTGCTATTAGAATTTGAAAATATCCGGAAAATCCATCTAGAAAACAATAGTAACTATTTCCGGCTAATCTTTCCAACATTTGATCTATGAAAGGTAAGGGAAAGTGATCTTTTCTGGTGGCGTCATTTAATTTTCTATAATCAATACATACACGCCATCCTGTTATAGTCCTAGTAGGAATAAGCTCATTTTTCTCATTTGTAATGACAGTCATGCCACCCTTCTTAGGCACGCATTGAACTGGGCTTACCCATGGACTATCAGAAATTGGATATATCAAACCTGCATCTAGCAGTTTAATAATCTCTTTCTTAACTACATCTTGCATATTAGGATTTAGTCTTCGTTGGCGTTGCACATACGTTTTATGACCTTCTTCCATAAGGATTTTATGTGTGCAATACGAAGGACTTATTCCTTTAATATCATGAATCTTCCATGCAATGGCTGGTTTATGAGCTTTCAACACAGAAATGAGTTGTGATTTCTCATTTTCAGTAAGAGAAGACGATATTATTACAGGTAATTCAGATTCACCATGTAAATAAGCGTATTCCAAATGGTTTGGAAGTGGCTTTAACTCTAATTTCGGAGGTTCTTCTATCGATGATTTATATCGATATCTGTCTTCTTCTTTTAGCATTTGAATTTCTTCTGTTGTTGGTTTATATCCATTAGCTATTAGTGTAGCTAACATTTCAGCTTCATCAATTGGTTCATTACCTTCTCCTAAAGAACATTCTCCTGTTCCTTGTAATTCTGAAAATTCTTCTAATAATTCTGCATGTGCATCTATAGTTTGAATATAATAACATGTATCATCTGCAGATTGTGGTTGTTGCATTGCTCTATCAACTGAAAAGGTAACACTCTCATCCTCTATACTTAGGGTCAGTTTCTTACCGACCACGTCTATCATTGCTTTAGCCGTGTTTAAGAATGGTCTTCCTAATATGAGAGGAACTTGAGAATCTTCTTCCATGTCCAAAACAACAAAATCTACTGGAAATACTAAAGTACCAACTTTAACTAGCATGTTCTCCATTATCCCTCTAGGATATTTTATTGATCTATCGGCTAGTTGTATGCTTATTCTTGTTGGTTTCAATTCTCCAAGGTCTAGTTTAGCGTATAGTGAATACGGCATTAGATTTATACTAGCACCTAAGTCTGCCAATACTTCTATTGAACTAAGACTACCCAGAAAACATGGAATTGTGAAACTTCCTGGATCAGATAGTTTTTCTGGTATCTTATTCAACAACACTGCTGAACAATTAGCATTCATAGTAACAGCCGAGAGTTCTTCCATTTTCTTTCTATTTGAGATTAGATCTTTCAAGAATTTAGCATATCTAGGCATTCCTGAAATCACATCAATGAAAGGAAGATTTACATTTATCTGTTTAAACATATCCAAGAATTTGGATTGCTCGGCTTCAAGTTTTTCTTTCTTCATTTTACTCGGGTAAGGAAGCGGTGGTTGGTTGGTTTAACATAAGGTTTATCCTTAACTGTGTTATCTTCTTTAACCTTTTCAACTACCGGTTCTTTTTCCTTATCTTGATTAGGTTGTGGTTCTTGTGGAGTAGGAATAGCTTCATCAGAAGTTACAGGTATTTCAGGTGGTTTAAGCGTTGTACCACTTCTTGTGGTAATGGCTTTAGCTGTTTCATTTCGGGGGTTAGCGTTTGTATCACTAGGTAGACTTCCCGGTTTTCTTTCACCTATTAACCTTGCTAGGTTACTTACTTCTTGTTCCAGATTTTGAATAGAAGCTTGTTGATTTCTAAATGCTTGAGCATTTTGTTCATTGGTTTGTTTCTGAGATGTGAAAAACTGTGTTTGAGTTTCAACTAGCTTTGTCATCATATCTTCTAAATTCGGCTTTTTATCATCGGTTTGTTGTGGTGGTTTGTTTTGAAAATTAGGTCTTTGCTGATTGTAAGTATTATTGGATACTTGTTGATTGCTAGGACCTTGTTGGTTGTTGTATGGAATATTTCGGTTATAATTTTGGTTTTGATTGTAAATCGGTCTTGGCGGTTGATAATTATTCTGATAATTATTTCCAGGCCTTTGGTTTATGTATGAAATATTCTCTCTTTGTTCCATTGTTAATTCAATACTGAGACAATCTTTTGTCAAATGTGGTCCTCCACACTGCTCACAACTAATTCGTATTGAGTGAATATCCTTAGTCATCTTTTCCATTCGTCTTTCCACAGCATCTATCTTTGCGGAAATGGAATCTAAGTCATGGCTAGAATCGGCTCTAGCTGCTTTAGATGATCTAATGATATCTTTTTCTTGGTGCCACTCATGTGAGTGGGAAGCAGTATTATCAATAATTTTGTAAGCATCAGTTTCGGTTTTCTTCATAATAGAACCACCAGCTGCTATATCTATGTCTTTTCTTGTAGTGATGTCGCATCCTTGGTAGAATATTTGTACTATTTGACAGGTGTCTAAACCATGTTACGGACATCCTCTTAATAACTTTCCATATCTTGTCCACGCCTCATATAGAGTTTCATTTGGTTTCTGTGTGAACGTAACAATTTCTGCTTGAAGTCTTACGGCTTTAGATGCAGGAAAGAATTGTTTAAGAAATTTGTCAACTAAAACGTCCCATGTATCAATCGCCCCTTCAGGTAACGATTCCAACCAATCTTTGGCTTCTCCCTTTAAAGTCCAGGGAAATAACATGAGATATATCTGTTCATCCTCCACTTCTCGGATTTTAAATAGTGTGCAGATCCTATTAAAGGTACGTAGATGTTCATTTGGATCTTCCTTCGGCGCACCACTAAATTGGCATTGATTAGTCACCATGTGTAAAATTTGTCCTTTGATTTCATAATCTGGCGCATTAATGTCTGGATGAGTAATTGCGTGACCTTGGCCAGTGCGTTTAGCTCTCATTCGGTCTTCCATACTTAAAGGTTCCAGATTCTCCATAATTGAATTTGTTGAATCGGTATCACTAGATGATTCTGATTTAATGGTTCGTTCCTCAACAATCTCTGTTTGAATGATTGGTGGCTCCGGAGGAAAGTTTAATGGTTCAGGATCTACGAACCGTTCCTGAATATTCTCCGGATTCTCAATTGTGAGGTCGGGTTCAAAAAATGGATTATCGGAAATTTGAACTGAAGTTCTTGGTCGACTGGATGACGATTCTAAAGAAAAATCAACGGCGGTTATATTTGCTAAATGTCTTGATCTAGTTACAGGTGGTGAACGTACAAAAGGTGGTGAACGTCTTGCTCGGTGCATTCACTGAATATCCTATTAGTTTTAAAAAGGAAAGAAAAATTATAATAAGTTATCCAATTAATAGACTTTTCTGATTTTGCCCACGTTTCGAATAGCCAAAAGATGCAGCAGAGGGGCAGGATTCGTTTGGTCTCAATATAATTGAGGACTGTTTGGCTCCAATAACCCGGTCCACGTACAAATCCAACTATTACTACGAATCAGAAAATTTTTATGTCTATCAATTTAACCACTTAAAATAAATTTTCGTAATTTTAAGAAATTTAGATAAGAAGTAGAATAAAAATCTATGTCCTAAAAACTAGAATAGCGAGAAATAAGAGAGAAAAAGAGTTCGTCGAAAAAGGAAAAATGGTTGAAAAATAAAAGGTGACGGAAAAATAAAAGAAACTTATAAAACTTAAAAATACTTTACTAACCTAACCTTATTACTACAATTAACTTAAAATTATAATCGCAAATTGAAATTACTAATTGGAATGATAATTAATACATAGTAAATGGTGTCTAAAAATATTAAAGCTTACAGGAAAAACTAAATCCCAAATGGAGATAACTTAAAAAGAAACTAAAACTTAAAAAGGCGTCGCAAAATTCTAAAGCACCTAAATCTTAGTCTAAAGAAAAAGCACTTAAGGAATTCTACGGCAAAGCCTAAAAATCTAGGAGTAAAAATAACTATAGCAAAAACTAAGTTTAAAATTAAATATGAGCTAAAAATACAAATATTACGCTACAACGATTAAAAAGGGACAAAATATAAAAATATACAAAAAGTTGTAAAAAGTACAATTTTTATAAAAATATTATTTTTATATTATTTATTTAATAAAACTACTAATTTTACAATTTAATAAAACTAATTTAAACAAAATAAAACAAATTAAATAAAAAGTAAATCTTAAAATAAAACTTAATTATAATAATAATAATACATAATTAGGGTTTATATTAATAATAATTAATAATAATCCTTAATAAATGCTGAATTAGGGCTTCTGTCGGCGTGTCAGAAAGTCTCCGCGAGTCGCGGTAATTAATGAAGAAAACCCCGCGAGTCGCGGGGTTCAGAAATTCAGTTGACAGATTTAATCTTCGACGCGTTTTTTCTTTATTTATTTATTTTTTTTATTTTCTGTTTTCTGTTTTTCTCTATAAATAAAAGATATTTAATAAAACTTATATTTTTATAAATTAAAATAAAAATAAAGAAACTTATAAAACTTAAATATTTAACAAAATCTAAAAAAAAATACTTATATTTTTGTTTTTCTTTTTATATTTTTGAATAATTAAAACGTATTTTTACAAAAGCGACTTTTAATAGAAGTAAACTAAATTTTTTTTTTTTTTATTATTAGCGTTGCGCTTCCGGCGTTTAGAAAGGTCCCCGGCAGCGGCGCCAAAAATACTTGGTGTTATGCGAGGTGTATATAAAATAGCTTATATTTTACTAGGAAAAACTATTAAATACGATACAATTTTACACAAGATATTTATTTATTTATAGAATGGATATACTTAAACCTTGCTACAACACTTATAGGCAGTGTACCTAATCGTACAGTAGTGTAGTTTTTAGTAAGTCCGGTTCGTTCCACAGGGAAATCTTTAAACAAAGCTCAACGCTATATTAGTTTACTTTTATAAAAATACAAACATATATATAAGTAATATTATTATTATAAAGGGGGGTTTTTACCGTTTAATGACCGGTTTGTCGATTTTAAGACTTTAGTCGCAGTTAAAACCTAATGTAAAATATAAAATAAATACAAGACTTAAATTAAAGCGTAAAGTAAATAACGATAATGAAATTGGGAATAATAAAAGTGCGATAAAATAAACTTGCGATAATTAAAAAGTACGATAATTAAAAGTGCGATTAAATAACAATAAATAAAAGTGCGATAATTAGAAGTGCAATTAAATATAAAATAAAGGAAATTAAATATGAAATAAAAGAATTATGCTTATTTAAACTTCCGTAATCATGATGTTTGACGTGTTGATTTTAGTTTTATGCCCATGGGTTAATTGTCCTTTGTCCTGGATTATTTAATATGTCTGTCTGGTTTTTGTCCATAACAGTCCATCAGTCATAAATATAAAGTGCGAGTGTCCTCGTCAAATTATCCTTATACCCGAAGTTAAATATTCCAACTAATTGGGGATTCGAATTGTTACAAGGTTTTAATACTTTGTTTAATGAATACACCAGGTTATCAACTGCGTGTAAACCAAGGTTTTACTACTTTGTTAGCAATTACACCAATTACCCTTGAATGTAATTTCACCCCTATTTTAATTATTCTAGTGGCTATTAATCCATTCCCGTGTCCGGTTAAATGAACGATTATTCGTACATATAAATACCCCGCCCATCGTGTCCGATCGAGTGTATATGGTAATTTATAGGGACGCCCAATTGTAAATCTTTATATTAACATTAACAAACTTTCATTTAGTTAAACAAATATAAAGCCCATTAATAACCCATAGTCTAATTTCCACAAGTGTCGTTCTTTTGTCCAAACCCCAATTATGGTACAAAGCCCAATTACCCAATTTTAGTAATTAGCCCAACATCATTATTACTTCGTTTTAAATAAGTATAATAATAACTTAGCTACGAGACATTAATATAAAAAGGTTGAACATAACTTACAATGATTAAAAATAGCGTAGCGTTACACGGACAGAATTTCGACTTACACCCTTACAATATTCGCTAACATACCCTTATTATTAGAATTATAATTAAAATTAAAATATAAATTATAAATATATATATATATATATTTTACGATATAGATAGAGAGATGGATGGATATATTGTTAATTTTTGCGATCAGAATTCGTTTGCTTTTATAGGGATTTTTGACTTTTGGGGCTCCGCGACTCGCGGCCTTTTTGGCCTTCAAACTCCGCGAGTCGCGGAGTTTGAAATTCCAGCTCACACTTTGGAGTCTTTCTCTGCCGACGGTTTTTATTATATATATAATATATATATAATTAATATAATTAATTATATATTATATTATATTTATATATATAGTTAACTTGTAATTTTTAGTACGTTGCGTCGAGCGTTAAGAGTTGACTCTGGTCCCGGTTCCGGATTTTCGAACGTCCTTGCGTACAATTTAATATCTTGTACTTTGCATTTTGAATCTTGTACTCTTGTAATTTTGAGACGTTTCTTATCAATAATTGGAACCTTTTTGATTGTCTTTTGTTCTTTTGAGCTTTTTGGTCGTTTGCGTCTTCAATTCGTCGAATCTGTCTTTTGTCTTCACCTTTTATTATTTAAACGAATATCACTTGTAAATAGAACAATTGCAACTAAAAGCTTGTCTTTCTTGAGGAATAATGCTATGAAATATATGTTCGTTTTTAGCATTATCATTAACCCAATGTTTATTATATCTAAAGAGATGTTAAAATTTTACATTATCATGATATTATGATATATAATATATCTTAGTATGATATATATACAGTTAAATGTCGTTACAATGATAATCGTTACATATATGTCTCGTTTCGAAATCATTAAGTTAGTAGTCTTATTTTTACATATGTAGTTCATTGTTAATACACTTAATGATATATTTACTTATCATTTAACATAATTAACCAAGTGTAACAATATCTTAATATGATTCATATGTACTTAGTAAGACGTTGATATAACGATAATCGTTATATATAACGTTTTCGAGTTTCTTAAATTCAATAGTCTCATCTTTATGTATATAACTCATTGTTAAAATACCTAATGAGATACTTACTTATTATAATATTATGTTAACTATATATATAATCATATATATGTCATCATATAGTTTTTACAAGTTTTAACGTTCGTGAATCACCGGTCAACTTGGGTGGTCAATTGTCTATATGAAACCTATTTCAATTAATTAAGTCTTAACAAGTTTGATTGCTTAACATGTTGGAAACACTTAATCATGTAAATATCAATTTAATTTAATATATATAAACATGGAAAAGTTCGGGTCACTACAGTATTACTTGATAATGAAATTAAACCGACAAGGACAGACACAACTTGTCATGGGGCAAACTTGAACGTTTATTCTAAATATCACGCTTTGGCATAACTTTTTGATCCGGCGGGAGATCAACTTCACAAACTAAATCTTGTGGTCTAAAACAACGGTCAAACTTTTGTTAAACCTATGAACTTCACTCAACCTTTTGGTTGACACTTTAGCATGTTTTGTCTCAGGTGCTATTTGATTCAAGCTTACTTATCTACTGCTTATGTGATGCTACATGGATATAGGATTAAGAGATTATCGCATTTATTACTATTGCATTTAAACATTTACTTTACTCCTTTGTAACCACATTTCATTTTCCGCTGCGTACTCCATAAAGTTTAACTTTCTCATTTAGTATTGTTCTCGTTATTATAATATGTTGGTATATTTTGATATTAAGTCACATTTCGCCCAGGCCCTAACTGGGGGTGTGATAACATACATAAAAAAATACTGTTATATATATAAATAGATATACAGATAAACTGATTTACAGATATATTCATATATAATTACATATACAGATATATATAAATATATGAACACCGTATATACTTATAGAATTATAGCAAGGAATGTATTCTGTTTTCAATCACTTTTAAGCTGTAGATAATTTGTTCTTCTATCTCATACTTAGTACAAATCAGTGTTTACTCACATGCACGAATCCAAAATCAGTTAGCCATCGATCTCTCAGTTTTGTCTTTATTCTATTCTTTGATTCGTTTTCTCTGCTCCTTATTGAAACTGTTGATCACTACGTTCACTACAAAACAACTGCAATTGATTCCAATCTGTTAACCATCGTGATCAAGCTTTATATTATTTTCTTTGATCGAATTAATCCCGTACTTCCTGTCTGCAAATGGTTAATCATCGACCTCAAATTTCAATACCAAACAAATCGATCTTATCATATGTACTACTACAATTATTCAATTTACATTATTATAATCATACATATATACTATATTCATATATAAATATCAACATACTTATAGATAGGTGTAAAACAACTCAAAACCATCCACCACTCTTGTTATCCCTTCCTGTTGCAATCATATTAAACCATGTCTCTCTCTCTCCTTCTTTCTTGTGAGTTGTGTACGATTACTCGATTTGCAAACCCTCTTTCACCACGACAACATCCTCACCATCTTCATCTTAAACCCCATTTCAATTATCACGTAAACCATAACTCAACATGAGTGATCATCGCTATTATGCCTACTTCATGTAACCACTTAACACCATACTATCACCTTTGCACTATAATTATGTCTCCTGCTGACCTATACCGTTCTCGTTTTCTGCTGATAAACCAACAAAGAAACCCAACGATAAACAACCTACAAATGTTACTTGACTTCTGTTGTTGCTGCTGCAGTACATATTTTTTTCTGTTATTATTGAATGTAGAGAATATAAATGAAGCTGAGAAAGCAGTTGGTCGAACTAGGCATTTTTATAATCATCATTTATATATCTCAATTATTTCAGCAAGAGTGCTTTTTCCTTTTCTTTCCAGCTGTTACCTTCTTTACTCTCCTGATTAACCAAGGTGGGCCGACATGTACTCATTTCTTTAGTATAGTGAGCGATTAGTAATTGTTTCCATTAGGCCACTTGATATTTTAAATGACAAAGATGAGCTGTGAAAGTGATTGATACAGCGACATATAAATTCGGTGTACTAGGCTTTAAACATTTAGATTGTTTAATTGCTTCATAGGGCCGGGCATTATTTATCTGTTGGGCCAAAGAAAAAGGGGACCGGGCGACTACTTTTTTTTTCAATTCAGTTCCTGATTTCAACGAGTAGAATAATGAAGATAAAGTAAGGTTGCAACTTTTGTCTGGTTCACTTAAACTCAATCATCACATCGAAATTTTATTATAGTTATGCTTCCACTTACTAACTAATGAACATGGGGGAACAAGGTTGGTTTTTTTAAACCCATGTGCCAAACCATGTCCTTGAATTTAGTAAATGGACGTACCTCTTTGATATCGGGCAGAAGGCCTTTAAATTCTATAATTGGTCGTATGAACCTAGTTGTTTTTGTTTAGGCTGCCATGATCGGAGAACTAATTGGGCCACATTTTTTTAATTTGTTTTTGGGCCGAGAATGTTCCTGTTGGGTCATAGCAGACTAGAAACAGAAAAGATGTTAGGATGATTAGGATTTGGTGGTGATTGTAAATATGATGATGATCAAAAATAATAATGTTAAGTGGTAATTGTTTGATTTTGAATAACGATGACAAGGATGGAAGAACGATTATGATGATGTTGCATGAAGATAACGATGAAGATATAGATGAAAATAGAAAATTCGATTATTACATGATTTGTTGTTGGGCCACTATAATCCTTTTTCTGCTTAGGCCATGAGTTTGTTTATAATTTTGGGCCGATGAGTTTATGACTATTGGACCGAATCATTTCCATTTGATTTACATCAGCGACTGTTTCTATTTCTTTTAAGCTGTGATCGAATGAATTAGTTGATAGATGATGATGATGGTGTATGATGATGAATACATGATGGTAGGATGTTGCAAGGTTATGATAAAGATGATGAGGATTCATGGGTTTTGGTTGTAGAGGAAGAAGAAAAGGGAAAACAGAAAATACGGTTATATAGAATTAATATAGGAATAAATCAGAAAAATGGATTAGCTTGGATGGTTAAGGGAGTTATCGGGTTAGCGGGACGTCGCGGGTACAAACCCGGACTTGGGCATTTTTTTAGGGCTACTTCTTTGAGGTAGTTTACTTATTACTCTATTATTATTATTATTATTATTATTATTATTATTATTATTATTATTATTATTATTATTATTATTATTGTTGTTGTTGTTGTTGTTGTTGTTGTTATTAAGGTTATTATTACTATTTATTAAGGTTATTATTACTATTATTATTACTATTATATTAGTATTATCATTAAGAATATTATTAGTATTATCATTATGATTGAGACTATCATTATTATTATTATTATCATCATTATTATTTTCATAACAAATAAATATTATGTATATAAAAGTATACTTATATTAATACTACATATAACTATATATTGAACATATTTTTATAACAAATTATAGATTTTTGATAAAATACTAATTATATATATATATATATATATATATATATATATATATATATATATATATATATATATATATATATATATATATATAATCATAAGTATAAATATTAATTACTTTAATTATATATACAAAAATAAATATAGATAACATATAATTTAAGATATAAAATATACATATAATATATATATATTAATTAGGATTTATAATAAATTTCATATAACTACAACATTTAATATATAAATATTATAAGATTAATAAATGAAATTATTTGATTACTATTATATATGTGTTAATATACATAATTGATATAGGTTCGTGAATCTGAGGCCAACCCTGCATTGTTCAGTTCCGTCGTATGCATATTTTTACTACAAAATATCGTATCGTGAGTTCATTTGATTCCCTTTTACTCTTTACATTTTTGGGACTGAGAATACATGCGCTGTTTTTACAACTGCTTTACTAAATGCTTTTGAAATATATTTTGAACTGCGAATACATGAAATGCTTTTATAAATGTTTGACGAGATAGACACAAGCAAAACATTCCTCGAATGAATTATTATGCAGACAGAAGTTCTGCGGATTATTATTGAATTATGTGGACATGATAATTGCCACCATTGAATTATGTGGACATGATAATTGCCACCATTGAATTATGTGGACATGATAATTGCCACCATTGAATTATGTGGACATGATAATTGCCACCAATTGATGTGAATGTTATGTATCGAGAGAATGATTTTTATACACAGGTTATGTGTATTATATTTTATACACGAGATATGTGTACGGTTACTAAGATTTATGAAAAATGGATTTCGTACACGAGAAAGGTGTACTGTATTTAAAAGATATCGCATGTACATTACAGGTGGGTATAGGATTCGGGCCCATTTGTACCATGCACATTTAAATCTTGTGGTCTATCAAAATTATGAATTTTTATTGTTTATGATAAACCTACGAACTCACCAACCTTTTGGTTGACACTTTTAAAACATGTTTATTCTCAAGAAATCTTCCGCTATGCATTTGCTCATTTTAAAGATATTACATGGAGTCGTTCATGGCATATAGAGTTCAGTACCTCGCAATGGGACCATATGTTGAAGACTTCTTCCAGATAGATTAGGACGGGTCCTCACATATGCGATCGCATGGGCTGTGTGCCTATATGCCATGCGATCACATGGCTACTTGTGACAGCTAACATTAGTTTGTTTTTTTCTTTGTCGACATTTTATTTAAATATATATAAAATATATAATTTATATTAATTATATATGTATATTATATTATATTCTTGTGCATAGTTGACTTGTAATTTTTGATCCGTTGACTCACGCGTTGATGCTCGGTTTATGTCTCGGTTCCAGATTTTCGAACGTCCTTTCGTACGCGTAGATATCTTGTACTTTGCATTTCGCAATTTGTAATTTGCACAAAAAATCATTTTCCTTAACTCCTAAAATCCGCGCAAGTCTTTTAACTCACTTTTTAGTACGCTTTTGAGTGCACTATGGCTTTAAGGACCCTTTTCCAGTTTTAGTGGCACTTTTTCTTCAATTCTTTAATCTTCATGCTTCGTCTTCGCATTTATTTATTTAAACGATTACAACTTAAAAATAGAACAATTACAACTAAAAATATTACATATTGGAACGATATTGCGCTTAAATATATGTTCATTTAGAGCACTATCACTCCCTACCGACAATCACAGTTCCACTAGCAAGTAAAACCCTTGGGTGACGAGCACTCCGAGCGACGAGACTCGTAACCCGGTGAATTGCGCACATTGACGTCCTCTCCTGTGAATAACCCATTTTAGTTCGATTTAGGACGTTAACAAGATTTGAACCTGATTCACATAGTACCTACATATGATATTATCCATAAGTTACATAGTATATAATTTTAAATAAGAAAAATTGCGCCGTTGGTCCCTAAAGTTTGCACATAATTGCGCGAATGACCTTAATGTGTAAAATTGTTGTGGATGACCTCAAAGTTTCATTTCGTTTCGATTCAGACCCCAAATCCAAATGGTGTTAATTGTTTGCCATCTACTTCATTCACGTGCTACCCACGTAAGGGTATTTTTGTCCATTTACAATCCCTGTACTATACACCAGGTGATAGACGATCAATCTCACATTACACCTTATCATCACGTATTCCCCGAAGGATTATTACGGTATGATTTAGGGTTATAGTTTTTAAAAAAATCAACCGAATATGATATTGTCTTAACTTGATTTCTTTTACTTTTGATTTTTTGAAGATATATATGACAGTCTATTTACCATAAAATTACATCCATGTTGGTGTTTTTAGTCATCCTCTAGGTATTGAATACTTGAATGAAAAATTTACGTTTATTGATCTTGTTAATTTTGAGAAGTTTTCGATATTGGATGTTCATGATCTTGTGCAAACTTTAGGGTATAATGGATTTAAAAAATGTATTACCATTTTCTAAGGCCGAACACAGTTTTGGATTATGGATTATGTCCACTTGGTAATATGCATCAGATGTTTGTAATTTAAGATAGTATGTGGTTGCGTGTAAGGAAATCAATATTTACCTTGAATATGAAAGAAAAAAAAGTTAAAACACTTTTACAAGTCCAACTCAAAGTAAGGTACAGTAGTCATTCAGGAGATTTCTAGTAATGTTGATGAACCACCAATTGTTGAGGTACCAAAAATGACAAAGGTTAATCATATTAATGAGGGAAGTGACAGTGAGGATGAAGATTACTTAGTTGACGATAATACCATTCTAGAAGTGGATGTAGACATGATGCAATTTCAATTTAGCATAGATAAGAATGTCGTGTACATGGGTAACTCTAGTGTTGTGCCAACAGGGAGTGAACAAGTGTTGGTCGATGCTGAAATTTTAAACACAAATGCATCTGTTAATGTCCAGAAAGTGGAGATGAAATTGAGAGGTATAGAAAGAAAACTAAAGAAGATCTCCACTAATTGGATGAAGTGGATCAAAAAGGAAGAAGACTTCAAATTAAATTGTAATTTGTGTTTTTTGATGTTTGTAATCTTTAGATGGTTGTAATGTTAAAAACTTGATGGTTGTAATCTCTTTTGAACTTGATGCTAGTTTGTAGTGTTTAACATTTTTGAATATAAAATGTCTTTTCTGGTATAAATGTCTTGAACCAACAACGAGAAGCAATCCACCAACCAATATTATAATCCTGCACATAAAATGCCTTAGAGGTATGTGACACATAATTCTTAACAGGATTTAACAAGTCAAGATTTTGACCTTGGTTTGGAGTCGGATCCTTAGACCCTTATCCCGCACCCAAAGTGCTTGCTCCATCAATGTTCTTCACACGATAATCCTTTTTGAAATGGTCAGATTTACCGCACATCCAACAAGTCTTTTTTTGTCCTGTTGGAACCATTCTGGTTACCATCAAACCTTTTCTTTCCATTTCCTTCTTGTGGTTGTTGTTTTTGCTCCCACGGTAATTATCTTCTATCATGTTGACAAAAGATGATACCATTTCCTTACCCTTTTCTTTGCCACCCTCTTGCATCCGTATTGATTCCTCAATACGCAAATGGCCACACAATTAGGTCAAATTCATTTATTCCCTTTTGTGTTTTAAAGTGTGTCTAAATTGTTTCCAACATGGAGGCAATTTATCAATGATTCATGACACTGAAATGGATACATCCGATTTTCAAGTCATGTTGAGTAAATTATCCTAAATCCTAAGGATTTTATGGATTTGCTCCATTACCGGCCTTATGTAAACCATTTTGTAGTCATTAAAATTACTAACAATAAACTTCTTGATAGAAGCATCTTTGACCATGTACTTGGCCTCCAACAAATTCCATAATTCCTTAGCCGGCCCAACAGATTGGTAAACATCAGATAAGATGTTAGACATACCATTTAAAATATGGTCACGACAAATGAAGTCATCATTTTCCCACTTGCTTCTCTTCCGGGTGTACTACAACGTTTCATTCTCCATTTCTTCAGGCATAGGTGTTGATAGAACATACACAAACTTCAAGGTTGTCAAAAAAAAATCGCATCTTTTTCTGCCATCTTCTAAAATCCACTCCTTCAAACTTCTCAGGTTTGGCAAACTTGGAAGTAATCTCCTTCACTGATTCACCGGTCATAATTTTTGCAAATACTTGATTAGAATGTTATAAATATATTTATAGGGCTGTAGAATATGATCACCAGATTGTTTCTTGAATCGTGAATCAGTTTCCTAATCAATAATTTTGACCCAATTAGTCACGGGTTACACACAGTCTTGACTGGGATAATACAAGGAATGATTTATCGTCTTGGCTAAAAGATAATAAATCCAGACAATTATAGATTGTATAATCTGAATATTGAGAGTAGAAAGTGTATAAAATTTTCAAAGTCTGTAACCCATTTCCAGAAATTGAGTTTTCCATTTATAATGGGTGAAAACTTAAAACTGAAGAGTTGCAAGCTTTGGAAATAGTCATAATGAAATGACACACCACTTGGTAATCAAAACTCTTGAAATCGTGTTAAAGTAGGATTAAAATCAAAACTCTTGACACCTTTTTCCCGGCCTAGCACGTGGCACGACGCACCAAAAACCTTCTGTCCAAATAGCCATCTTATGGCACGACGTGCCACTCTCTGGCACGACGTGCCACCCCAGTTTAGGTCAGGTTTGCCAAGTTTAAGCCTATTTTAATATTACCAAACTCACGTTCGACTTCCACAATCTATTTAACTCTTTACGAACGTGTACTCCACACTTTACCAAATTCGTTTTAGAGTATCAATAGATTACTAACACTTTCTACCTAGTTAATTTCAATTTCACTAAAATTATTAGTTGGATCACACTAAAATCACCAACAAACATTAGATCGACCACACGAACCGTACGACACCGAAAATACGACGAGTTAGTTTTTTTGACAGCTTGTACGACGCCATAAATATGACGGGATGGTTTTCCGTTCGACAATGTCCAGTACCTGTTGTGAATTTGTTTTGACGATGAGTTAGTTTCCTAAATTTAGGTAAGGTTAAGATTTAGAACTTTTGAACTATGATGAGTTTTGTGAATTGGTTTGAATCTAGATCTCAATTTAGTTTCGGATGTGAATACCTGCAATCATTTTGTGTTGAATACCTATTGTGAATACCCCGTTGCACATTTTGTTTTGAAAGGAATCATTTTTGTGGTTTGTGATTTAGTAAGATTTTTGATTTGCAGTTGTTATGATTTGTGGTTCGTGATAAAAGTTTTAAATTTTTTCATATTTGTTACCTGCAATCATTTCAGATTTGTTTTTGAAATCTATTTAATTTTTTTAGTTTCGGGAAGAAGTTGAAAAAACGAAAAGAAGGTGAAGAAGGGAAGAAGATGAAGACAAGCCTCAGGGACCTACCGTGTAATTTTGTTCCTCACATGTCAATCACATGTTAACATTTAATGAAATTTGACTAACAGCCGTTAGTGGATTGGACAATATTACCTCAATTTTAAGTTTTTTGAAATCATAGTCTTTTTGTGTGCTTTGCACCTAATAAATTCATTAGTTCAATATCAATTATATAGTTCTCATAATATCTGCAACTGAATTTGCAACCTTTAATCTTAAATTTCTTATTTGCTATATCTGATTAAAGATTTGAGATAAAAATAATTTGTCAATTCACAATGAAAAAAATACTGCAGCGTATAAATGACCTTAAAACATTGGGGACGATCTTCTAGATAACACGTATACATCAATTAAACACCGTTTTCTTTATCATATTAGGTATAAGCTAATCAATGTAACTACATTTCAATAGTATTAAGTTAATAGATCTTTTTGATCACTTAAAAGTAAAGAAAACTTTATGATATATTTATTATATAGTATAATTTTTTTTTATCTTTTCCAACTAATAATATATGATAATAATATGAATAAACAATAAACAATAATTTTGAAGCCAGGCCCCTTATATAGGCTAGCCCAAAAAACCACTTGAACGTTTTAATCGCCAATGAATTGCTAGGTTAAGTAGGCTATAACTAATATGAAGTTAACAGGATCATAACCTCGGGTAAATGCCTTCTCGGTGTTTTTGCCCATATTATATGTTTGACTGTTAGAGGTTTCGACTTCGTGCGAGTTAGGGATCCCTTACATAGTTACATTCACTAGAAAGTATAAAGTTTCAGGCCATCAATTCTAGTACACGGTTTATTTTTTGAAGGATCTTTTGATCTGTAGTATGCGAAGACGTGAGTTTGGATTGCTTCACACGTTAGTGTCACTTATATATATATATATATATATATATATATATATATATATATATATATATATATATATATATATATATATTGTTATAATAATAATAATAATATAGATATGGATAGTCAATTTTGGTGTATACATATAGTCAATTTTGGTACACAAAGTATGTATTTTTATATTGAGATTTTAGGCTATAAATACTCATGAATGCAAGCATTAAACTTGCACCATTTCACACACTTACAAAGTGTTTCTTTCTTTCTCCATTATCATCTTTGTTCTTACACTTCATTATTAGTATTCTTAATCAAGAATCAAATCACTAAAGGTAGTTATAAGCCTACTGAATTATAACATCAAGAATCAAACCACTAAAGGTAGTTATAAGCCTACTGAATTATAACACGTTATCAGCACGATAATCTTAATACTAAATATGGTTGGCTCTGCCACCAAAATGATATATGGTCGGTTATACCACCAAAATGATATATGGTCGGTTATACCACCAAAATGATATATGGTCGGTTATACCACCAGAATGATATAGGTCGGTTATACCACCTGAAAAAATATATGGTCGACACTGTCGCCAAATTTTCATTTATGTTTACTAATATTTATATTTTTGTTATATAACATTTATTTATGATTGCTTACACATGGTCGACACTGTCACCTACTTATCATTTATGTTATATTAAATTTATGTTTAATGTTTATATACTTATGAATATAAATTGACTCTAATTTATCATGATGTTTGTTTTAATTTTTGATAATAGAAAATGTCGAATCTGGAAAAGCTTAAATTTACTCCTTTAGAATCAACTGGAAACAACTACATGCCATGGGTTATAAAAGTAAAAATGCATCTTAAATCAATGGGCATTCTTGAAACCATAAATGAAAACAACACTTGTTCTGAAAAAGAACAAGCTACGGCATGTTGCTTTATTCATCAACATATTGATGAATGCTTACAAAATAATTATGTGACTGTAGAAGATCCCCATGTTTTATGGGAAGGTCTCAAAAGCAGATTCAATAATCAAAGAGAAATTTTACTTCCAGCTGCAATGGAACAATGGAGAACATTAAGGTTCCAAGACTTTAAGAAAGTAAATGAATACAGCTCAGCTCTGTATAATACATGTTCACAACTTAAATTCTGTGGACATGAAATTAGTGATGCAGACATGATGGAGAAAACTTTCTCCACAATGAATGCTGCAAACATCACAGTGCAAAGAAATTTGAGAATGCTAAAGTTCAAAACATATCCTGAACTTAATTCATATCTCTTAGTTGCAGAGCAAAATGATGAGCTATTAATGAAAAATCAGCAATCCCGTCCTACTGGTACACTTGCAATCCCTGAAGCAAATACTGCAAATAATTATAAACAGGGACAAGGACGCGGGCAAGGTCGTGGTTATAATAACCATCACCATCATCATGCCAAAAGCCATAACTATGGTAGAAACCATCCTTATGGTAATGGTAATGGGCGTGGACGTGGTCGTGGTCGTGGCCGTGGTGGTCAAAGAAATAGTAATCCACGAAAATATAAATATCAACCACAAAACAAGCCCATTAAACAAGATGTTGAAGAAAATTCTTCTAAAAATTCTGAAGAATCTTGCTACAGATGTGGTAGAATGGGCCACTGGGCTAATACTTGCCGAACATCTAAACATCTTGTTAAGATGTATCAGGATTCGCTGAAAGATAAAGAAAAGGAAGTAAACTTTGTGGATAACGTCGATCCAACAGTCACTGAGAAACCATCTGATTTATATGAAGATTTCTTGAATGTTTAAGTTGTGTGTCTTTCGAAAAATAAACGATTTAATATCGTCTGTCTTTGTCATTATGTTTGCTAAATGTTTCAGTACTATCTATTTGCGTTTAAAATATTGTGTAATATTAATGTACTCACTATTTATTTCTTATATATGAAGTTCAATATGAATTTTGCTGGAATACAACATCAATCAAGTGGTGGAGATCTCTGTATAGCAGACAGTGGAACTACACACACTATACTTAAATCCGAGAAATATTTTATTGATCTAAAACCAACGGAAGGAACTATACATACAATATCAGGACCTGCTAACTTGATAAAAGGGATAGGAAAGGCAAATTTCATACTACCAAATGGTACAAAATTTTTAATAAATGATGCCTTATTTTCTCCCAAGTCAAGCAGAAATTTATTGAGTTTCTCCGACATATACCTTAACGGGTATGATTATCAGTCAGTGACAACAGAAAATGAGAAATATTTAAGTATCACTGACAAGAGTCATGTGGTTGAAAAACTGCCAAGACTTAGTTCTGGATTACATTATACACATATAAATGTACCAGAAATACATATGGTAGTTAACGAAAAATATATTGATCCTGGTGTATTCAGTTTATGGCATAACAGATTAGGCCATCCAGGATCAACAATGATGAAAAGGATTATTGAATGTACTCATGGACATCCACTAAAGGATAGAAAAATCCATCATGATACAATGGTTCCATGTACATCTTGCTCTCTTGGAAAATTGATAACTAGACCCTCACCACTTAAGGTTGAGAAAGAATCACCAATGTTTCTTGAAAGAATTCAAGGTGATATATGTGGACCAATTCATCCACAATGTGGACCATTTAGATATTTCATGGTTCTAATAGACGCATCTAGCAGATGGTCTCATGTTTGTCTGTTATCAAGCCGTAATGTGGCATTTGCAAAATTTCTTGCCCAAATTATTAAATTGAGAGCTCATTTTCCTGATTACACCATTAAAAGGGTGAGACTTGATAATGCTGGTGAATTTACATCTCAAGCATTTAATGACTATTGCATGTCTATAGGAATTATTGTTGAACATTCTGTTGCTCATGTGCATACACAAAATGGTTTAGCCGAGTCATTGATTAAACGTTTACAGTTAATCGCTAGACCATTGATAATGAGAACAAAACTCCCTGTATCTATATGGGGTCATGCAATTTTACATGCTGCTGCATTGATTCGCATCAGACCAAGTGCAAGTCATAAATATTCCCCCCTACAACTTGCTTTTGGTCAAGAGCCAAATATTTCCCATCTTAGAACATTTGGTTGTGCAGTGTATGTTCCAATTGCGACACCACAACGTACAAAAATGGGTCCTCAAAGGAGGTTGGGAATATATGTTGGATATGAAACATCTTCAATATTAAGGTATATTGAACCTATGACAGGTGACGTTTTTACAGCACGTTTTGCTGATTGTCATTTTAATGAAACATTGTTCCCTAGATTAGGGGGAGAAATGAAAAATAAAGAAAATGATGTTTCATGGTGTGAACCTCAATTAAAGTATCTTGATCCTCGCACAAAAGAATGCGAGACAGAAGTTCAAAAGATAATGCATATACAAGAACTTGCAAATCAATTGCCTGATGCATTTACAGATACAAAAACGGTGACAAAATCATATATACCAGCAGTAAATACTCCAGCTCGAATTGAAATTCCAAAAGCTGGCAATAACGTCACTCATGAATCTTTGCCACGTCAGAAACGTGGAAGACCAATTGGTTCAAAGGATAAAAATCCTCGAAAAAGAAAATCAGCTGATAATGAAGTAAAAGAAAGTGTTCAAGAAGAACCACAAATCAGTACTCCTACTGCAGAGGAGATTGATGATGTCAATACAGAAATTGCAATCAATTATGCATATTCAAAAATATTATGGAACCGAAATGAAATGAAAAATCTTGATGAGAAATTTTCATTTAATGTTGCGTATGACATCATGAATAATGATGATGATCCAGAACCAACATCTATGGTTGAATGTCAAAATAGACATGATTGGGCTCAATGGAAAGAAGCAATACGAGCTGAATTAGAATCACTCAATAAAAGAAAGGTTTTCGGATCCATCATTCTCACTCCTAAAGATGTGAAACCTGTAGGATACAGATGGATTTTTGTCCGAAAAAGAAATGAGAAAAATGAAGTTACAAGGTATAAAGCTAGACTTGTAGCTCAAGGTTTTTCTCAAAGACCAGGAATTGATTATGAAGAAACTTATTCCCCTGTTATGGATGCAATTACTTTTAGATACTTAATCAGCCTGGCAGTTTCTAAAAATTTAGAAATGCATCTCATGGATGTTGTGACTGCTTATCTATATGGATCACTTGATAGTGATATATATATGAAGATACCTGAAGGATTTAAGGTACCAGAAGCATCAAATGCAAAACCCAAAGAAATGTATTCGATTAAATTACAAAGATCTTTATATGGGTTAAAACAATCGGGACGTATGTGGTATAACCGATTAAGTGATTACTTGATAAGCAAAGGGTATACAAATAATCTTACTTGCCCTTGTGTTTTCATTAAGAAAACAACATCCGGATATGTGATCATAGCTGTTTATGTTGATGATCTTAACATCATAGGTACAAATAAAGAGATCCATGAAGCCATTCAACTTCTAAAGAAAGAATTTGAAATGAAAGATCTCGGAAAAACCAAGTATTGCCTTGGTTTACAAATTGAGCATATGCCTAATGGTTTACTTGTACATCAAACAACATATACTGAAAAGATTTTGAAACGTTTCAATATGGACAAGGCAAAACCATTAAGTACTCCTATGGTTGTTAGATCACTCAATGTTGAAGCTGATCCATTTCGTCCATGTGAAGATCAAGAAGACATTCTTGGACCAGAAGTACCATATCTTAGTGCAATTGGAGCTCTTATGTATCTTACAAATTGTACAAGACCTGACATTTCTTTTGCAGTTAATTTGTTGGCAAGGTTCAGCTCTGCTCCTACCAAAAGACACTGGAATGGGATCAAACACATATTTCGATACCTTCGAGGAACTACTGATTTAGGATTATTTTATTCTAACGAATCAAAACAAGATTTGGTTGGTTATGCAGATGCAGGTTATTTATCTGATCCACATAAAGCTAAATCTCAAACTGGATATGTATTCCTAAATGGAGGTACTGCAATATCATGGCGTTCTCAAAAACAAACACTTGTTGCTACATCGTCAAATCATGCCGAAGTGATTGCATTACATGAAGCTACTCGGGAATGTTTTTGGTTGAGATCAATGACACAAATCATTACTGATTCTTGTGGACTAGAACGCGATAAAAGTCCAACAATTATCTATGAAGATAATGCAGCTTGCATAGCACAGATGAAAGAAGGGTATATCAAAAGTGACCGAACCAAACACATACCTCCTAGATTCTTCTCATACACTCAAAATCTCATTAAGGACAACGAGATTGAAATGAGATATGTTCAATCCAGCAAAAACTCTGCTGATCTTTTCACGAAAGCACTTCCAACTGCTATTTTCAGAACACACGTTCATAACATTGGCATGAGACATGTTCAAAAGATGTAACAGCTGAAGCGATGTCTACTTGAGGGGGAGTCAACTCCATGCTGCACTCTTTTTTCCTTAGCTAAAGTTTTTTTCCACTGGGTTTTCTTTAGCAAGGTTTTTAACGAGGCAGTAATTTATAGTTGATTTTCAACAAAATAAAATTGCTATCCAAGGGGGAGTGTTATAATAATAATAATAATATAGATATGGATAGTCAATTTTGGTGTATACATATAGTCAATTTTGGTACACAAAGTATGTATTTTTATATTGAGATTTTAGGCTATAAATACTCATGAATGCAAGCATTAAACTTGCACCATTTCACACACTTACAAAGTGTTTCTTTCTTTCTCCATTATCATCTTTGTTCTTACACTTCATTATTAGTATTCTTAATCAAGAATCAAATCACTAAAGGTAGTTATAAGCCTACTGAATTATAACATCAAGAATCAAACCACTAAAGGTAGTTATAAGCCTACTGAATTATAACATATATATATATATATATATATATATATATATATATATATATATATATATATATAGTATGTTTTGATATTTTTAGAGCCATGTTCAATAGTAAAACTTAAATTAATTTTGAGTTTTTTAGGGCCATGTTCAATAGTAAAATTCAAATAGATAGTTAAATCTAGTCAACATGTAATTCAATTAGATCGTTAAGATCTATTATAGTTTAAATTTTTGTTTTTCACACAACAAAAAAAAAAAAAAAAAAAAAAAAAAAAAAAAAAAACTCAGTGTACTTTTGAAAGCGAGATTGTATACTAGTACTAGATTGAATCAGTGTTGTGATCCAACCTAAAAGTATTCAACATTGAGCCGAACCTAAATTTCAATCTCCTTAATTTTCTATATTAGTAGTTACTATTGTATACTTTACGCAATAACTCGACTAACGCTCGAAAAAAAAACAACTTCCAAGCATACACCGATCTAGATCGAAGGATCGTTAGGTAATACATGTTAAAACAACTTCCTAACATAAAACATCAATCGTCTTAACGTAACACTTGACCTAATCAACTTCTACCATTACCAATTCGTTACATAAAAAAAAAAACAATATGAATATATGAAGGGATTATCACCAAAAAGGCCATTTTTTGGATCTTATTTGCGTGAGAGCCCAAAAAAATAAAAAAATTGCCAATTTGCCCTGGCAAGGAGCAAGGTGCCTCTTGCTCCCTTGCGCCTTGCGTCCTTGCGACCTTGGTTGCACTTGGGAGCAAGGAGCAAGGAGCAAGGCATCTTGCTCCCTTGATCCCAGGTGGAAACAAGGACGCAAGGTGTCTCTTGCTCCCTTGCTTCCACCTGGGAGCAAGGTGCCTTGCTCCTTGCTCCCAGTTGGAAGCAAGGTAGCAAGAGGTACCTTGCGTCCTTGCTTCCACCTGGGAGCAAGGAGCAAGGTGTCTTGCTCCTTGCTCCCAGATGAAACCAAGGTCGCAAGGACGCAAGGCGCAAGGGAGCAAGATACACCTTGCTCCTTGCGAGGGCAAATTGGCAATTTTTTTTTATTTTTTGGGCTCTCACGTAAATAAGGTTAAAAAAATGGCTTTTTGGTGATAATCCCATATATGAATAAATTGTTATAAAATATCTAGATTGTGTTATAAAATATCTAGATTGGATGTTAATTTTATTATTATTATATTTCTTGCATAGTAATATTTTATACTATAAATAGACATGTATGGTAACCATTTAAGGTGCACCATTTCTCTTGAAATATCAATATCAATATTTCTTCTCTCCTTCTTCTCTCTTTTTCTCTCTTTGTTCTTATAACCATTAAAGGTAGTTATAAGCCTACTGAATTATAACACGTTATCAGCACGAAGTGCTCCGTATAATCAAGGTTTATCTAAGCAAGCACACGTCACTAATCAAGGTAAGAAATAATCTAACTCTTATTAACTTCACTAACATTTATATTTATGTTAAGTTATATATGGTCGGTTATACCGCCTGAATTATATTTTCTGTAATCTAACTCTTATTAACTTCACTAACATTTATATTTATGTTATTTAAGTTATATATGGTCGGTTATACCGCCTGAATTATATTTTCTGTAATCTAACTCTTATTAACTTCACTAACATTTATATTTATGTTAATAAGACCTCATGATTGTACGCAATACGTCATTTGACAACACGGTACTTTATGTACGCAACACATCATTTGACAACACGGTACCATGGGTCGAGATTAATTCCGATCAATACGAATACGATGGGGTCTTTATATGTTATCTAACATTTATGATTACTTATGCAATTAATCATTATTTATTTCATGCATACTAATGTTTATTCTTAAATTTATAAATCTTAAAAGTTAAAATAAGAAAAAGTAGTTTGTATTTTTATTAAAAGTAAATCTTAAAAGTTAAAATACAAAAAGTAGTTTGTATTTTTATTAAAAGTAAATTTTAAAAGTTAAAATACAAAAAGTAGTTTGTATTTTTATTAAAAGTAAATCTTAAAAGTTAAAATACAAAAAGTAGTTTGTATTTTTATTAAAAGTAAATCTTAAAAGTTAAAATAAAAAAAGTAGTTTGTATTTTTATTAAAAAGTAAATCTTAAAAGTTAAAATAAAAAAAAGTAGTTTGTATTTTTATTAAAAGTAAATCTTAAAAGTTAAAATACAAAAAGTAGTTTGTATTTTTATTAAAAGTAAATCTTAAAAGTTAAAATAAGAAGAAAAAAAGTAATGGTAAAATGGAGTAGCTTTTTGTCAAAAATGAAGTATTGAAAATGAAGTGGTCTCCTTCTATAATTAAAAAAAAAATATACTTTCATCAAATGAATTTTTTTTTGTGGCCGACAATTCCAAACACGAGTCAGTGTTTAGTTTATCAAGAATATCTCTTGATTTGGTGAAAGGTCACGATCACGATATCGGGTGTTGTGAAAGAATTAAAAAAATTAGTCAAGTGGCCTTTTAAAAACTAGAAAGTTTTTTTTTAAACAAAAAGTTTTTATATATTTATAATTTACAGGTAACGTAAAAAAAAAGGAAGTTTTTTTTTAAAACAAAGAAAGTGTTTAAATGAGTTTTACAGAAAGGGGGAAAGCAAAGTAAAAAAAAAACTTTTTTCCAAACAAAGGTAAATGAAAGTAGGACTTAATACAAGAAAAAAGTAAACATCTCCTAGACGTGATAAAATCTATCAATGATAAGTATTAGACTTGATGAGCTAAATGTGACAAAAATGTTTCAACATGTCTTATGTTAATTTTCTAAAATAAGTTATTATTATTCCGAGTTTAACACATATACATATGTTAATTAAAAACAACCTTTTTGTTCTTATGTAGTGTTGGGTTGCAATTTTGGTTGTATGCCATAATTCCATCCAGTAGAGTGACAATAGAAAACTTTTGATGATAATCAATAAAAAACTTTTTTCCAAACTTGTCAAATGTTTTGTTAAAAACGTGACCGTTGAAAAAAGGAGGTTGAATAATAAAACTTAAAAAACAAATTATTTTTTTTAAGAGCGTGCATCAAAATGGCCCGTTTAATAATGGGGAGTAAAAATATAGTCAAATTGTTTCAACGAACAAGGGTTCAATTGGATGTCTCTTAAAAAAAAATCCGCGGGTACGGGTGATGGATCCAATGGATCCGCATCCACGACCCGCGGGTGCTATCCCTAATTGTGACAAGTACAAATCAACTAAAAGTCTAAAAGATAAATGCTCTTATAGGGACCAAATGTTCACAATAATTGCCTAAGCTAGATATGAAACAAATAGTTCATCAAAAAAAAAAAAAAAAAAAAAAAAAGGTCGTCGTGCGTTTTCTGGATAATAGCCGAAATACACTTACAAAAGTAGGTCAGCCGTCAATTCTTTATGGCCATATCAACGTAGATCAACAAAATCATTTATGGTTTTGATAAAAGATTAATTGAAAATTAATTGTTTTTTTGGTCTTGGATTCTCGGTAACAAAAGCAAAGGTTGTTTTTGGTTGCCACAACAAACAAGACAGAGGTTGTTGACCTTTGTTGTTAAACATGGCACAAGTGAACAATAACAATAGATTATTGTTTTTTTGAAAAGAATAATGATGCGTTAATTTTATTGTATAAAATAAAATTAAAGAAAATGGTTTTCATTGATGACTATGAACAAACGCAAACAAAGTGTTTGTGGTATTTGGTGATTAAAAAAAAGTGCATCTAAAGCTTCTACTGAAAATAATATGCATCTAAAGCTTCTACTGAAAATTAATGTGCAAGGTACAACATATAACTATATGGTCAAATTCATTTGAGCCTTCGGAGTCACAAGTATATGATGTATATATATTACTCAATTAACAAAATAGTAAATCGAAATTAATTCATATGAATAGTAAAACGAAATTAATTAATTTACTATTCACATAAAAAGCGCATATGATAAAAAGCGCATATTATAAAAACGCATATGATAAAAAGCGCATATTATAAAAGCGCATATTATAAAAGCGCATATGCTGAAAAGCGCATATGATGAAAAGCGTAGCGCATATAATAAGCGCATATGATAAAAAGCGAATATGATGAAAAGCGCAGCGCATATGATGAAAAGCGCATATGGTGAAAAACACAGCGCATATGATTAAAAGCGTATATGGTGAAAAGGATATATGATGAAAAAGCACATATGGTGATTTATGGAAAAAAAAAACACATATGGTGATTAATGGAAAGCACATATGGTGATTAATGAAAAGTATATTGTGAAAAAGAATCACAAATGTTTCTTGAAAGAATTCAAGGTAAGATATATGAACCAATTCATCCATCATGTGAACTATTTTGATATTTCATGGTTCTAATAGACGCATCTAGCGGATGGTCTCATATTTATATGTTATCAAGCCGTAATATGGCATTTGCAAAGTTTCTTGCACAAATTATTAAATTGAGAACACATTATTCTGATTACACCATTAAAAGGATGAGACTTGATAATGCTGGTGAGTTAACATCTCAAGCATTTAATGATCATTATATATCTACAGGGATTGTTGTTGAACATCCAGTTACTCATATGCATACACAAAATTGGTTTAGCTAAATCAATAGATAAACGCTTGCAGCTAATAACTAGACAATTGATAATGAGTACAAAACTATCAATATTTATATGTGGACACGTAAATTTACATGCTGCGATATTAATTCGCATTATACCATGTGGAAGTCATAAATATTTTCACTTACTACTTGATTTTGGCCAAGAGCCAAATATTTTCCACCGTAGAACATTGGTTGTGCAGTGTATGTTCCAATTGTATCACCACAACACAATAAAATGTTTTTTCAAAGAAAGATGGTAATATATTTTGAATATAAAACATCTTCAATCATAAGATATACTGAACCCATGATGGGTGATGTTTTTACAGCACGTTTTGCTGATTGTCATTTTAATAAAACATTGTTCCCTAGATTGGGGGGGTGAAGTAAAAAAAAAATAATAAAATGATGCTTCATGATGTGAACATCAATTAAGGTATATTGAACTCGCAAAAAAGAATGTGAAACGAAAGTTCAAAAAATAATGCATATGCAAGAACTTGCAAATTAATTACTTTATGCATTTACAGATATAAAAAAAAAAGGTGACTAAATCATATATACCAGCGATAAATGCTTCAGCTCGAACTGAAATTCCAAAAGCTGGCAATAATGTCACTGTTGAGTCTTTGCCACGCATCAAACGTGGAAGATCAATTGGTTCCGAAGATAAAAATCCTCGAAAAAGAAAATCAGCTGATAATGAGGTAAAAGAAAGTGTTCAAGAAGAACCACAAATCAATATTCCTTCTGCAGAGGATATTGATAAATGTAAATACTAAAATTGCGATAAATTATGCAATATTATGGAACCGAAATGAAATTAAAATTTCTATGAGATATTTTCATATAATGTTACAATGACATCATGAATAAAGATGATGATCTGGAACTAAAATCTGTCATTGAATATACAAAATGGACATGATTGAGCTCAATGGAAAGGAGCAATACGAGCTGAATTAGAATCGCTCGATAAAAGAAAAGTTTTCGGATAAATCGTTATCACTTTTAAAGATGTGAAACGTATGGGATACAAATGAATTTTTATCCGAAAAGAAATGTGCAAATGAAGTTACAAGGCAAAACTAGACTTGTAACTCAATATTTTCCACAAAGAACAGAAATGAATTAGGAGGAAAACTTATCCTCCTGTAATGGATACAATTACTTATTAGATACTTAATCAACCTGGTAGTTATTTAAATGCATCTCATGAATGTTGTTACTACTTATCTGTATGGATCACTTAATAATGATATATATGAATATACCTAAAGAGTTAAGGTATCATAAGCATCTAATGTAAAATCCAAGGGAATATATTCCATTAAATCACAAAGATTTCTAAATGGGTTTATACAAACGGGACGTATGTGGTATAACCGATTAGATGACTACTTGATAAAAAAAGGGTATAAATATAAACTTATTTTGCACGTATGTTTTATAAAAACAATGTTCGGATATGAGATCGTAGTTGTTTATGTCAATGTTCTTAACATCATATGAACAAATAAAGAGATCTATGAAATCATTCAACTTCTAAAGAATTATTTTGAAATGAAAGATCTTGAAAAAACCAAGTATTACCTTGGATTGCAAATTGAGCATATGCCTAATGGTTTACTTGTACATCAAACAACTTATACCGAAAAGATTTTAAAACATTTTTTTTAAAGACAAACTCATTGTTGTTAGATCACTCAATATTGACACTGATCTATTTCATCCCTGCGAAGATCATGAAAATCTTAACAGATCGGAAGTTCCATATTTTAGTGCAATTGAGGTTCTTATGTATCTTATAGATTGTACAAGACCTGACATTTCTCTTGCAGTTAATTTGTTGGCAAGATTCAGCTCAAATGACAATGGAGCGGGATCAAACACATATTTTGATACCCTTGAGAAACTGCTGATTTAAAATTATTTTATTCTAACGTTTCAAAACAAGATTTGGTTGATTATGTATATACAGGTCATTCATCAAATCCTCATAAAGATAAATCTCAAACTCGATATGTATTCCTAAATGGAGGTACCACAAAATCATGGCGTTCTTAAAACAAACACTTGTTGCAACATCATCAAATCATGACGAAGTGATTGCATTATATGAAACTACTCAAAAATGTGTTTGGTTGAGATCAATGACACAAATCATTATTGATTCTTGTGGACTAGAACGCTACAAAAGACTAACAACTATCTTCACCAACAACTATATATGAAGATAATGCAGCTTGCATAATACAAATGAAAGAAGAGTATCAAAAGTGACTGAACAAAATATAAATACTGACGAGGCGCCAAAGCCATAGACGGTCTTAACGGTCATAAGTTTGATGGAAAAGAATGGTATATTGGTAAGGCTCAGAAAAAGACTGAAAGGGAATAGGAACTGAAACAACGGTTTGAACAAACCATGAAGGAGACTGTAGACAAATCACAGGGGCTAAACTTGTACATAAAAGATTTAGATGATACAGTTTCAGATAAAAACCTCAGATTCTTCTCATATACTCAAGATCTCGTAAAAGACAACCAGATTAAAATGAGATACGTTCAATCAACAACTCTGCTGATCTTTATACCAAAGCACTGCCAACTGCTATTTTCAGAACACACGTTCATAATATTGGCATGAGGCATGTTCAGAAGATGTAACAACTCAGGCGTTGCCTACTTGAGGGGGAGTCAACTCTATACTGCACTCTTTTTCCCTTAGCTAAAGTTTTATCCCAATGGGTTTTCTTTAGCAAGGTTTTTAACGAGGCAGTACTAGTTATTCTCTAATAAAATTGTCATCCAAGAGGGAGTGTTATAAAATATCTAGATTGTGTTATAAAATATCTAGATTGGATGTTAATTTTATTATTATTATATTTCTTGCATAGTAATATTTTATACTATAAATAGACATGTATGGTAACCATTTAAGGTGCACCATTTCTCTTGAAATATCAATATCAATATTTCTTCTCTCCATATTCTCTCTTTTTCTCTCTTTGTTCTTATAACCATTAAAAGTAGTTATAAGCCTACTGAATTATAACATAAATAAAATAATATAAAAAATAAAAATAAAAACATTAGACCAACATGGCCCCATGTTCCTTCTATCAATGAGCCCAATGGGCTACAAAATTAAAAAGTCCCAAAGTCAAGAATATTCCATTAGTCATAATAGTTTAATACTCTTATTACAAACCCTTGCGGAAAAATATATAAATAAATAAAATCCCTCAATTTCACAACCATCCATACATCTGTATCTGTATCTGTTTTTGTGTGTCTAACAAGGCAGCTCATCAAATTCAAATCTTAATCACCAAAACCTAGCCCTAATTTTCATGGCAGACCACCGTGTAAGCAAACGATTCCGAAATTCAACCTTCAATCAACAACAATCTGACCTAATTGGCAAAAACCTTCGCAAAATTCGAGTCATTTGTTCCGATCCTGAAGCCACCGACTCATCCTCCGATGAAGCTGATGACGGAAACCGATCATCAACTCGCCGAATTGTGTGCGAGATCGTGATTGGAGTTAAACCGGAAGGTAACGGTGAACCGGCCGAACCGGATGAACCGGCTGAACCGGATGAACGGAAGGATTCAAAAGATTCGACCGAACGGAAGAAATACACCGGAGTTAGGTTAAGAAAATGGGGTAAATGGGCCGCGGAGATCCGTGACCCGTTTACCAAGAAACGGATATGGTTGGGTACGTATACAACTGCCGAAGAAGCTTCTAAAGCTTATATGGCTAAAAAGGAAGAGTTTCAAATTAAGTTGGTGGCCCAAACCCGGGCTAAATCCGGGTCGGGTACGCATGTACATTGGAAGAAAACGGCTAAATATCGTGAATTGGTAAAGAATCCGGAATCGGAAGTGGAGTCTGAATCTGAAACTTGTGATCTTGAGGAAGAAGAAGCTTCTAGGGTTCTTCAGTCAATGAAGCAGGGATTCGGGTCGGGTTATAGGGCTTCATTTGAAAGTGGGCCACCTTTAAAATCACCAAAGATTGAACCTTTTAGTGGTTCTAATGGTGAACCAGTTAGTGGGACAACTAGTAATGCTAATGCTAATGCTAATTCAACATCTTCAATGGAAGATTGTAGAGATGAAGGTAACAAGCCACCATGGGTAGGTTTAGGTATTGATATGCTTGGTATAGATAATCATGGTAAACTCATGGGTCAATTTAGCAGACTTGATGATGACCTCAGGATCCGTGGTTGATGATGATGTTGATGATGATGATGAGATTAAATAATAAATGACAAAAGAGGGAATGTTTGTTTTCTTGACTTCCCAATTATGAACAAATAAGTAATAACCATTTGGTGACTGAGCATTTGTACATGATTTAATCCTGCAACAGTCACTGGTTTATCAGTTATTTGTTGAGTCTGTCTGTCTTGTTTTTTCAAATGACATTGTTATTTTTTTTTCCTTTTATGCTTCATGTAGTTAATAACATGATGACTATTGCTTTTATATTGATTCACTTCTTTATTCGGTGTTGGGAAAGTATATTTGACTTGTTGTATATGGTGTTCTTCATACACATTATAAGATAATAAAGGTTGCAGTTTCAGTTGGCCATTACGTTTGATGTTATCACTTGTTTGATTTTATTTTATGTTATCATCTTATATCTAATTCTTATATCTAATCTAATATCTAATCTAATGATGTCATTAATTGTTGAATACGGAGTGCGCTTACTGTTATTCTCCAGAGCTCTACTTTGCACATCCAGCACAATGGTATGTTGTCATTAATATGTAAATCTTGATAGCAAGGAAGATTTGTTATTACTAACTATATTGCACGATAAATGTTTAGATCTCTTTTAATTCTTTTTACTTTTTTGAATCATATGCTCATGGAATTTGTAGTATATGTTTATGTTCCTGGATATATATACATCTGTTATCGATAAGTTCAACAATATGACCTTATATCAAACTTTACTCCTAATTACTGCTGTGTACATCCTATTTCAAAACCTCACATTGTATGTCTTCAAATTTTAAAACTGTAAATTATATGCATTTACCTTAATAATGTATGCGTAGAACTTATTACAAGGAGAATATTAAGTTATGTAGCCAAAAGACATATGATGGATGGTTTTGGAATTCTAATACATACGAGACAAGAATTCAAAGTTGTATGCAAACACTAGTAATAAAATTGTGTAAAGTTTGGTACACTCAACCTATAAAGCTCAATTTATTACTAGTACTTTTTTATTTTGAACGGCAGCTCAATTTATTACTTACGATGAACCTTGCAGAAACCCTTTATTTTGGAAACTTATGATACAGTCATCAAACATTTGTTCGAGTGTTTTCAACGCAGGTAATCCCAGCTTTAATATCTTGGTGCAATCCATACTATGTGGATTATCGTCACCTTTTTGGCTGCCACACCTAATCGTATACACATATATTTGATAAGTAGGATGCCACATATAATCACGGTTGCAAAACTCGGAATTACTCGGTCAAACTTAGTCAAATCTTGGTCAAAATCGGTCAAAGTCAAACTTGGTCAACATCCCAAGTAGCGAATTTTTGCAACCTTGCATATAATACTTGACTTTTGGAATAGAAAGAGGTACGCGTGTGCTTACTTGTCTACATAAGGGTATAACGGGTATTTTGATTTGAGCATTTGAAAGATTTCAGACAAGTGTGCCACTGTACTTGAACATATGAGTCTTCCTGCAGCTTCTTTATTCTCCATTGCGATAATATGAGCAGCCACCACATCGTCTATATGCACGAATCCTATTCTAGTATTCCTGTATTCTTCTACCGCACCTGATATAAAATTTAAAAGTCATCATGAAATTCAATATCTAACATGGTACAATTTGTTGACTATCTGTTATTAGTAGACCATCATTATTGCACAATTTCAAAAAATGCAATTTGCAAGACTAAGCATCCAAACGAAGAGTGCCGAGTATAATTGTTGTTTTCGTGGGTCTTTTTTGCATTTAAAGTTGAGTTATTTGGTTGAATGCAAGTGTTTTTAAATGTCAATTACTCATTTTTATTACCACCACTTGCTAATTTTTATTACAGAGTACTACAAACTGCTGTGTCTTCTAAATGGCAAACTGTATAGAACTTCATTAATTGTTATCCAACTTCTATTTCGGTTCGCGAATATTGTCATTAGATTCTAATCTTAAGAAAAGGTTGATAGCTTCTCAGCATGATGTAAGAAAAGTAAGATATTCAGAGGTACTGCCACGTCATCTGCCACATCAGCATTTTCCCCCTGGTAAATGTATCGAATACTCCAACTTTTTGGTATTTGAAAGTTTGATGCTTTTTTACTTATATGTGAATAAAGCAACGTTGGACCCCATCTACATGTACTAACTACTAGGACCCCATCTATATGTACTAACTACCAACCGAAGGTCAATTTTAGTACCTGTAACACAAGCAAGTATCATCTGAAGTGTACTTGTTGGTTGCGGTGCAAGTAACGGGCCCACAACAAAAGAAGGATTCACAACAACCAGATCAATCCCATTTTCCTTTGCTACACTCCACGCGTCTTTTTCTGCTATTGTTTTTGCGTATGCATACCAAAGCTGTGTGTAATTAAAAGAGTTAATATAATATAATGATAATGATGATCACCTCTGTTATGTTTTGTTCCCTTACGTTGTATTGTTTGCAGTATTCAGTATCGCTCCAGTGCGATTCATTTAGAGGAGAAACTTGTTGGGCGTCATAATGGTATCGAATTGCAGAGCATGATGATGTCAGCACTACTCGTTTAATGCTTTTTGATTTCTTGCATGAGGTTAGTACGTTCATGGTACCTTTTATACATGGATCAATTAGTGTTTCCTGCAAAAGATACTTATTGTTAGAGCCAAGGTTGTAAAAGTCACGAGTCGGGGATGAATCGGTCGGCACCTTTGAGGGACGAGTCGGACGTTGACCAACATTGACTTTTATTAATAAATAAAACAAACATTATAAATATATCAAATATAAAGCATAAATATTTTAACAATATATGCACAAAATCTAATTATTAAAAGTATTTCACATATATGCACAAAATCTAATTCTTCACCTAACTTTGACTTTGAGACCCGACTAAGTCTAATTTTGACCGACTTTCAACTGACTTTTTAGTGTTGATCGACTTTTAAGTAGTTTTTGGGCGAGTCGGGATGGGCTAGTCCCCAAACCGACACGTTGCTTGAGTGGGCGACTTTTACAACCGTGGTTAGAGTGAAAAGCTGTTTTGTAAGCACAGTGTTTTTTCACCAAAAAAGCTTCTCAAAATATCTTTGTACTCCAATGGAAAATAACTTCATTAGCTTTTTTTTTTTTTTTTTTTTTTTTAAATCTGTACGCATAAGTTTTCAAGAAAGTCTTTCGACTAAGATTTTTATAAATCTCAGGCTGTTTCCCTAAAAAAAAAAAAAAAAAAAAGAGCTTTTTTCACTCCAATAATTAGAGCTTTCGATTTGGAGCGTATATATTATGCTATACTTGATGGAGTATAGTATAAAATATGTGAGATAAGTAAATGAGTTTTAAATGCTCTTGATAATCTGAAAGTAAAATTGCCTGGATATTGTTATCGTATGGAACTGCCACTGGGGATGCTGTGTGGAAAACCCCATCAACACCATCTACAGCCTCGTCAAAACTTCCTTGTACCATCAGATCGGCCTTCATAAGCTTTAGTCTATCGTTTGCTCCTTTAAGCTCCAACAGGTACCCTACTTTTTCAACATTTTCTGAAAAATCATGCATATGTAATCAATTTTTTACATTAAGTAACAATGATTTTGAATGTAGGGAAATAGATACATCTTTATCACTTTGTAGATCTGTGCAAACTTCTATATATAAGGATATGCAAATATCTTACTCGTATGTTTTAAAAATGAAAAGTGGACAACCAACTATTTATTAAATCCCATTATGTGCTTAATAACCGGACCTTGTTTTTTTTGGTATAAATGTAGTTAATTTTATGTACTCACCAAGAACATATAAAAATGTTCCATGTGTCCAAATCATATTTTAATAAGTGTAGAAGCTTTTTCCTATTTAAGCGACTCGAGTATGTACATGACTTAACCGTGTTATTCGGTGACTGTTTCTTGTCATGATGTTACGATGCCAACCACTAAGTTACCATGGGATGATTATATCATATGTTTAAACATATGTCTAAAATATATGTTTATAGAACCGCCTCATAAGTTAGAAATAGAAATAGACAAGCCATTTAAACCGTTTAGAAGCTGTAAGGTTTGTAATTTGGAACACAAACCCTTAGACCTTGGTAAAATAAAAGTTATGTTTGCTCTTTGACTTCCTCTGTTTCTTAGAACTACTACTTGAAATTTGTCTAAAGCTCTTAACCGATGTTGATCATAACGTCTACCGAGTCTTGATTTTAATGCTTTGTTTGTGATTAGCTCTAATTAGTAAATGACTAGTATTTTATGCATCCCGAATTTGGGGTATAACAACTGCGGGAGATAATCGCGTGGTGGTTAAGTCCGCTGGGTGATTCCAACTAACTGATGTCCAAAAAAAAAAATTCTATTATTGCTTTAATCTAAACTATCCATAATATGTCTATATTTGGACAATATCCAGGACTAAAGGGCATACCTGGATCTCGGACGGTGGTTCGAACGGTATGACCTTGTTCAAGCAACGTTTTGACGATGTATCCTGCTATGAACCCGGTACCACCAGTTACACAGTATTCTGGCATATTTTCTTTTCTACTTTTGTATATGTTGATACTACCGATGTATATGCAACCTGAGGCTATATATTGTTTTTTTTTCCTAATTCAGAGTATATCATTATTTTGTCATCTGATGATGCTAGTGAAGACAACAGTTCAACTTTCACTTGGTATATGGATTTCAATGGACAAAAAGTCCAAATATCTATTCTAGTGGACCCCTTCAAATTGGCATGTATTTAAAGAATCATGACTTTTCGAAAGTGAAATATTTCGTCTTTTTATAATTACTGGCTCACACCACCAAGTCATCATCCATGTTCCTTTGTTCTTTTTCTCTTGTACTTTATCATATTAAAATTCCCATTTTTTTCTTTGCCTTAATTGCCTAGTGTTTTTTATTTCTAGATTTTTTTTTTCCCTCCATTGATCCCTTAGTTTTACCCTGTTTTGCATCGTTGTCTCTTAAAATCAGATCTAGGTTTGTGTTGATTTAAGTTTAGTTTTTGTTTTTTAAATTTAGTTTTATTTTTTGGTTTAACGATTTTTAACAGAATTTAGACGGAGGGACCACCCACGCAATATTTGTTAAACGAAGGGATCAAGTTTGCCAGAAAAAGATAGGAACACCGCATGCAATACAGGGTAAAATCAAAGGACCAACTTAGCGAAAAAGTCTAACTTTATTATTATTATAATGATCAATTAATAATCATTACTTTTATTTATTTATATATTTTTTTATTGTTTGCCTTTAAGAGAGTGCCTAAGTGTGTAAACTGGCCACACCACCCCTAAGCTACTTGAGCTTGAGCCAAGCTTAACGTATTTTGAAACTCAGTTCAATAAAGTAGCTAGAGCTTTTTATGTCAACTGCCAATAATAGTATTTAGTGCTGGTTCATAGTATTATTAAGTACTTGCTTAATAGTGATTAATATCGAGAGATAGAGCTTAATTATAGGTTGCTCCGTCACAAACTAAAAAAATATATGATATGTACAACACGTGCAGAGCATGTGGGAAGTTTAAGAGATGCCACATGCGGAGCACGTGCAGTCCTTTATGCTGAGCAGCTGCAATTCTCGCCCAATTCAATTTCTAATTGCAATTGTTAAATAGATAGTCAAGGGATTACATCAGTTAGTGTGTTTTCTGTTGTAAGTTGTAACAAACTTATTCTCTCTTAATCTCAATTTCAGTAATCAATAAAACTTCACCGATTCTACTACGAACCTTTCTAGTTCATAGGCTTTAAGGTTTAATCGATTGTTCAATTACGGTTTAAGAACTAAGATTGAACATATCAGTGGTATCAGATTCCAATCGATTCTGGAGACGCAGCAAAATCAATCAAAAAAAGATGGTAACTTCAACAAGAAACGGTGAGCGAGAACCACTTAAATGGAGGAATCGATTGTATTTCATCCTTTGTTCCCCATAGCAACTGGGGATCAAAAAGCACCAAATTTGATGATTTATTAAGGGAAAGACGAAGTAAGAGCTAGCGCTTAGACTTGGAAGCAAGCTACCTTGAATCAATCAATGAATGAAAAAAAAAACCGCTTAACGAGAAATAGAAAGGAAGGACAAGTTGGTTTGAGGACCCGTTGGTCAAAGGAAAGGGGTCCTGATTCCGGGACGGAGCCGTATGACGCGAGAGTCTCACGTACGGTTCCTTTGAGAAGGGTGTGATACCACCACCTATCAGGCCCAACGAGCGGTCCATTGAGCGGTCCAAATCAACGAAAAACTTCAATTCATCGAAGAACCCGTCGAAATAATGGATCGTGAGGTTAAAAGACTTGAACAAAACAAGATATCAATTGTTAAGGTTCGATGGAATGCTCGTAGAGGACCCGAGTTCACATGGGAACGAGAAGATCAGATGAAGAAGAAATACCCGCACTTATTTTCAGAAGATACGTCAACACCTCCAACTGCTTAAAATTTCGGGACGAAATTTATTTAACGGGTAGGTACTGTAGTAACCCGAACTTTTCCATGTTTATATATATTAAATGAAATTGTTATTTACATGATTAAGTGTTTCCAACATGTTAAGCAATCAAACTTGTTAAGACTTGATTAATTGAAATATGTTTCATATAGACATTTGACCATCCAAGTTGACCGGTGATTCACGAATGTTAAAACTTGTAAAAACTATATGATGACATATATATATATATATATATATATATATATATATATATATATATATATATATATATATATATATATATATATATATATATATATATATATATATATATATATATATATAGTTAACATGATATTATGATAAGTAAACATATCATTAAGTATATTAACAATGAACTACATATGTAAAAACAAGACTACTAACTTAATGATTTTGAAACGAGACATATATGTAACGATTATCGTTGTAACGACATTTAATGTATATATATATCATATTAAGATATATTAATACATCATGATATCATGATAATGTAATAATTTAACATCTCATTTGATTTAATAAAAATGGGTTAACAACATTTAACAAGATCGTTAACTTAAAGGTTTCAAATCAACATTTACATGTAACGACTAACGATGACTTAACGACTCAGTTAAAATGTATATACATGTAGTGTTTTAATATGTATTCATACACTTTTGAAAGACTTCAAGACACTTATCAAAATACTTCTACTTAACAAAAATGCTTACAATTACATCCTCGTTCAGTTTCATCAACAATTCTACTCGTATACACCCGTATTCGTACTCGTACAATACACAGCTTTTAGATGTATGTACTATTGGTATATACACTCCAATGATCAGCTCTTAGCAGCCCATGTGAGTCACCTAACACATGTGGGAACCATCATTTGGCAACTAGCATGAAATATCTCATAAAATTACAAAAATATGAGTAATCATTCATGACTTATTTACATATAAACGAAATTACACATCCTTTATATCTAATCCATATACCAATGACCAAAAATACCTACAAACACTTTCATTCTTCAATTTTCTTCATCTAATTGATCTCTCTCAAGTTCTATCTTCAAGTTCTAAGTGTTCTTCATAAATTCTACAAGTTCTAGTTTCATAAAATCAAGAATACTTTCAAGTTTGCTAGCTTACTTCCAATCTTGTAGAGTGATAATGCTAAAAACGAACATATATTTCATAGCATTATCCTTCAAGAAAGACAAGCTTTTAGTTGCAGTTGTCCTATTTACAAGGAATATTCGTTTAAATATTAAAAGGTGAAGACAAAAGACAGATTCGACGAATTGAAGACGCAAACGACCAAAAAGCTCAAAAGTACAAAGTACAATCAAAGAGGTTCCAATTATTGATGAGAAACGTCTCAAAATTACAAGAGTACAAGACGCGAAACGCAAAGTACAAGATATTAAATTATACGCAAGGACGTTCGAAAATCCAGAACCGGGACCAGAGTCAACTCTCAACGCTCGACGTAACGGACTAAAAATTACAAGTCAACTATGCACATGAATATAATATAATATATAATTAATTCTTAAAATTAATATATATATTATATTATATTTAAAAACCGTCGGCATAAGAAAACAAGCTCATGTGAGCTGGAAATAGAGGCCATGCGATCGCATGGCCTTGAAGAGTAATTCCCATGCGATCGCATGGCCAACAGTATCTGGCCACAGCCCTATAAATTCGCGTGTTTGGTTCAGTGTAAAAATATATATATCCATCCATCCAACTCTCTCAACGTATACGTATATATATATATATATATATATATATATATATATATATATATATATATATATATATATATATATATATATATATATTATAATTTTAATTTTAATTTTAAATCCTAATAATAAGGGTATGTTAGCGAATATTGTAAGGGTGTAAGTCGAAATTCTGTCCGTGTAACGCTACGCTATTTTTAATCATTGTAAGTTATGTTCAACCTTTTTACATTAATGTCTCGTAGCTAAATTATTATTATGCTTATTTAAAACGAAGTAATCATGATGTTGGGCTAATTACTAAAATTGGGTAATTGGGCTTTGTACCATAATTGGGGTTTGGACAAAAGAACGACACTTGTGAAAATTAGACTATGGGCTATTAATGGGCTTTATATTTGTTTAACTAAATGATAGTTTGTTAATTTTAATATAAAGATTTACAATTGGAAGTCCCTATAAATAACCATATACACTCGATCGGACACGATGGGCGGGGTATTTATATGTACGAATAATCGTTCATTTAACCGGACACGGGAATGGATTAATAGTCACTAGAATTATTAAAACAGGGGTGAAATTATGTACAAGGACACTTGGCATAATTGATAACAAAGTATTAAAACCTTGTTACAGTTTAAGTCCCCAATTAGTTGGAATATTTGACTTCGGGTATAAGGATAATTTGACGAGGATACTCGCACTTTATATTTATGACTGATGGACTGTTATGGATAAAAACCAGACGGACATATTAAATAATCCAGGACAAAGGACAATTAACCCATGGGAAATAAACTAAAATCAACACGTCAAACATCATGATTACGGAAGTTTAAATAAGCATAATTCCTTTATTTTCATATTTAATTGCACTTCTAATTATCGCACTTTTATTTATTGTCATTATATTTAATTGCACTTTTAATTTCCGTACTCTTTAATTATCGTAATTTTATTTTATCGCACTTTTATTTATCGCAATTTCATTATCGTTATTTATTTTACGCTAAGTCTTTTATTTATTTAATATTTTACATTAGGTTTTAACTGCGACTAAAGTTTTTAAAATCGACAAACCGGTCATTAAACGGTAAAAACCCCCTTTATAATAATAATATTACTTATATATATTTGTATTTTTATAAATTAAGACTAATATAGCGTTAAGCTTTGTTTAAAAGATTCCCTGTGGAACGAACCGGACTTACTAAAAACTACACTACTGTACGATTAGGTACACTGCCTATAAGTGTTGTAGCAAGGTTTAGTTATATCCGTTCTATAAATAAATAAATATCTTGTGTAAAATTGTATCATATTTAATAGTTTTTCCTAGTAAATTTAAGCTATTTCATATACACATCTACGCACATCAAGTATTTTTGGCGCCGCTGCCGGGGATTTTATCTAGCTTAAAAGCCGGAAGCGCAAAGCTAATATATAAAAAAAAAAGATTTTTATTTTTAAGTTTACTTTTATAAAAAAAAAATACGCTTTTGTAAAAATAAGTTTTAAATATTCTAAAATATAAAAAGAAAAACAAAAATATAAATATTTTTAAGAGTTTGTTAATTATTTAAGTTCTATAAAAATTTCTTTATCTTTATTTTATAAAAATATAAGTTTTATTTAATTTATATAAATATATTATATAAATATATAAAACAGAAAAATAAAACACAAAAAAAAACAAAAAAAACACTCGAGTCCAGTACTGTAGCAGCCCAGTAACTGGCCCGAAACCCTAGCTCATACGATCGCATGAGCTCGAAGGCATATTTTCATGCGATCGCATGAGGGCATCTGACACGCCACAGTTGATTCTCGTAATGCATTAATTACGGATAATAATTATAATTATTATTATTTAACTTAAAACCCTAATTAGGGTTAGTATTTTTAATTGTTTAATTTTAGTTTTTAGATTTAATTTGTATTTTTAATTTTATTTTTTATTAATACATAAAATTAATAGTTTTATAAAATAAAAAATATAAAAATAATATTTTTATAAAAATTGTACTTTTTACAACTTTAGTATATTTTTATATTTTGTACCTTTTAATTGTTTTAGCGTAATTTTTTGTATTTTTCGTTCGTATTTAGTTTTAAGATATAGTTTTTGCCATAGTTATTTTTACTTCTAGATTTTTAGGCTTTGCCGTAAAATTCCTTAAGTGCTTTTTCTTTAGACTAAGATTTAGGTGCTTTAGAATTTTGCGACGTCTTTTTAAGTTTTAGTACCTTTTTAAGATATTGCCATTTGGGATATAGTTTTACTTGTAAGCTTTAATAATTTTAGACGCAACTTTTAATTCTTAGTTTTTAGTTTCTTTTTAAGTTTCAACGCGCTACTTTCTTATTTTTATTTTTCGACGCCTTTTACCTATGTATCAATTATCACTCCAATTAGTAATCTCAATTTGCAATTTTAATTTTAAGTTAGTGATAATAATAAGGTTGGGTTAGTCGAGTGTTTTAAAGTTTTATAAGTCACTCTTTTTCTTTCTTATTTCTCCAATTTTAATACCGACGCGCTCTTTTTCTTTCTTATTTCTCGCCATTCTAGTTTTTAGGACATAGAATTTTCTACTTCTTCTCTAAATTTCTTTAAATTACGAAAAATTATTTTAAGCGGTTAAATTGATAGACATCAAAATTTTCTGGTTCGTAGTAATAGTTGGATTTGTACGTGGACCGGGTTATTGGAGCCAAACAGTACTCAATTATATTGAGACCAAACGAATCATGCCCCTCTGCTGCATCTTTTGGTTATTCGAAACGTGGGTAAAATCAGAAAAGTCTATTAATTGGATAACTTATATAATTTTTCTTTCTTTTTAAATACTAATAGGATATTCAGTGAATGCACCGAGCAAAACGTTCACCACCTTTTGTACGTTCACCACCTGTAACTCGATCAAGACATCTAGCAAATATTGTGGCCGTTGATTTTTCTTTAGAATCGTCATCCAGTCGACCAAGTACTCCAATTCAAATTTCCGATAATCCATTTTTTGAACCCGACCTCACAATTGAGAATCCGGAGAATATTCAGGGACGATTCATAGATCCTGAACCACTAATCTTTCCTCCGGAACCACCAATCATTTAAACAGAGATTGTTAAGGAACGAACTATTAAATCAGAATCCTCTAGTGATTCAGATTCAACAAATTCAATTATGGAGAATCTGGAACCTCTAAGTATGGAAGACCGAATGAGAGCTAAACGCACTGGCCAAGGTCACGCAATTACTCAACCAGACATTAATGCGCCAGATTATGAAATCAAAGGACAAATTCTACACATGGTGACTAATCAATGCCAATTTAGTGGTGCGCCGAAGGAAGATCCAAATGAACATCTTCGTACATTTAATAGAATCTGCACTTTATTTAAAATAAGAGAATTGGAGGATGAACAGATATATCTCATGTTATTTCCCTGGACTTTAAAGGGAGAAGCCAAAGATTGGTTGGAATCGTTACCTAAAGGGGCGATTGATACATGAGACGTTTTAGTTGAAAAATTTCTTAAACCATTCTTTCCGGCATCCAAAGCCGTAAGACTTCAAGGAGAAATTGTTACGTTCACACAGAAGCCAAATGAAACTCTATATGAGGCATGGACCAGATTTGGAAAGTTATTGAGAGGATGTCCGCAACATGGTTTAGACACCTGTCAAATAGTATAAATATTCTACCAAGGATGCGACATCACTACAAGGAAAGACATAGACATAGCAGCTGGTGGTTCTATTATGAAGAAAACAGAAACTGATGCTTACAAAATTATTGATAACACTGCTTCCCACTCACATGAGTGGCACCAAGAAAAAGATATCGTTAGATCATCTAAAGCAGCTAGAGCCGATTCTAGCCATGACTTAGATTCTATTTCAGCAAAGATAGATGCTGTCGAGAGACGAATGGAAAAGATGACTAAGGATATACACTCAATACGAATTAGTTGTGAGCAGTGTGGAGGACCACATTTGACAAAAGATTTTCTCAGTATTGAACTAACAATGGAACAAAGAGAAAATGTTTCATACATAAACCAAAGGCCTGGAAATAATTATCAGAATAATTATCAACCGCCAAGACCAATATACAATCAAAACCAGAACTATAACCGAAATGTTCCATACAACAACCAACAAGGTCCTAGTAATCAACAAGTATCCAATAATACTTACAATCAGCAAAGACCTAATTTTCAAAACAAACCACCACAAATCGATAATAAAAAGCCAAATTTAGAAGATATGATGACAAAGCTAGTTGAATCTCAAACACAGTTTTTCACATCTCAGAAACAAACCAATGAACAAAATGCTCAAGCATTTAGAAATCAACAAGCTTCTATTCAAAATCTGGAACAAGAAGTAAGTAACCTAGCAAGGTTGATAGGTGAAAGAAAACCGGGAAGTCTACCTAGTGATAAAAATGCTAACCCCCCGGAATGAAACAGCTAAAGCCATTACCACAAGAAGTGGTATTACACTTAAACCACCTGAAATACCTGTAATTTCTGAGGAAGCTATTCCTACTCCACAAGAACCACAACCTGAACAAGATAAGGAAAAAGAACCGGTAGTTGAAAAGGTTAATGAAGATAACACAGTTAAGGCAAAACCTTATGTTAAACCATACCAACCACCACTTCCTTACCCGAGTAAAATGAGAAAAGAGAGACGAAGCCGAGCAATCCAAATTCTTGGATATGTTTAAACAGATAAATGTAAATCTTCCTTTCATTGATGTGATTTCAGGAATGCCTAGATATGCTAAATTTCTGAAAGATCTAATCTCAAATAGAAAGAAAATGGAAGAACTCTCTGCTGTTACTATGAATGCTAATTGTTCAGCAGTGCTGTTGAATAAGATACCAGAAAAACTATCTGATCCAGGAAGTTTCACAATTCCATGTTTTCTGGGTAGTCTTAGTTCAATAGAAGCATTGGCAGACTTAGGTGCTAGTATAAATTTAATGCCGTATTCACTATACACTAAATTAGACCTTGAAGAATTGAAACCAACATGAATAAGCATACAACTAGCCGATAGATCAGTAAAATATCCTAGAGGGATAATGGAGAACATGCTAGTTAAAGTTGGTACTTTAGTATTTCCAGTAGATTTTGTTGTTCTGGACATGGAAGAAGATTCTCAAGTTCCTCTCATATTAGGAAGACCATTCTTAAACACGGCTAAAGCAATGATAGACGTGTTCGGTAAGAAACTGACCCTAAGTATAGAGGACGAGAGTGTTACCTTTTCAGTTGATAGAGCAATGCAACAACCGCAATCTGTAGATGATACATGCTATTATATTCAAACTATAGAATCACATGCAGAATTGTTAGAAGAATTTTCAGAATTACAAGGAACAGGAGAATGTTCTTTAGGAGAAGGTACTGAACCAATTGATGAAACTGAAATGTTAGCTACACTTATGGCTAATGGATACAAACCAACAACAGAAGAAATTCAAATGCTAAAAGAAGAAGACAGATATCGATATAAATCATCGATAGAAGAACCACCGACATTAGAGTTAAAGCCACTTCCAAACTATTTGGAATACGCTTATTTACATGGTGAATCTGAATTACCTGTAATAATATCGTCTTCTCTTACTAAAAATGAAAAATCTCGACTCATTTCTGTGCTAAAAGCTCATAAACCAGCCATTGCATGGAAAATTCATGATATTAAAGGAATAAGTCCTTCGTATTGCATACATAAAATCCTTATGGAAGAAGGTCATAAAACGTATGTGCAACGCCAATGAAGACTAAATCCTAATATGCAAGATGTTGTTAAGAAAGAAATTATTAAACTGCTTGATGCAGGTTTAATTTATCCAATCTCTGATAGTCCATGGGTAAGCCCAGTTCAATGCGTGCCTAAGAAGGGTGGCATGACTGTTATCACAAATGAGAAAAATGAGCTTATTCCTACTAGGACTGTAACAGGATGGCGTGTATGTATTGATTATAGAAAATTAAATGACGCCACCAGAAAAGATCACTTTTCCTTACCTTTCATTGATCAAATGTTGGAAAGATTAGCCGGAAATAGTTACTATTGTTTTCTTGATGGTTTTTCCGAATATTTTCAAATTCCAATAGCACCCGAGGACCAAGAAAAAACCACATTCACGTGCCCTTATGGTACTTTTGCTTACAAACGCATGCCATTTGGACTTTGCAACGCCCCTGCAACCTTTCAAAGGTGCATGATGGCGATTTTTCACGACATGATAGAAGAATGCATGGAAGTTTTCATGGATGACTTTTCAGTCTTCGGTGATACTTTTGAAACATGTCTAGTTAATCTTGAACGAATGCTTATTAGATGCGAACAATCAAATCTAGTACTTAATTGGGAGAAATGCCATTTCATGGTTGAAGAAGGCATCGTTCTTGGTCATAAAATTTTAAAGGAAGGAATTGAAGTGGATAGAGCTAAAGTAGATGTAATTGCTAAACTTCCACATCCCACCAATGTTAGAGGAGTTAGGAGATTTCAAGGGCATGCCGGTTTTTACCGACGTTTCATAAAAGATTTTTCTAAAATTGCCACTCCTATGAATAAACTCCTAGAAAAGGATGCTCCATTCATCTTTTCAGATGAATGTATCAAATCTTTTAATATTCTTAAACAAAAACTCACTAATGCGCCGATCATAAGAACATCAAATTGGAATCTACCGTTTGAACTTATGTGCGATGCAAGTGATTTTGCAATGGGAGCCGTTTTAGGACAAAGGATTGAAAAATGATTTCAACCTATATATTATGCTAGTAAGACGTTACAAGGGGCACAAACAAATTACACAACTACTGAAAAAGAACTCCTTGCTATTGTCTTTGCTTTTGACAAATTTCGTTCATATCTCGTTCTAGCAAAAATGGTGGTCTATACCGACCATTCTGCTCTTAGATACCTATTTTCGAAACAAGATGCCAAACCACGATTAATCCGTTGGATCTTACTCTTACAAGAGTTTGATATTGAAATTCGAGATAAAAACGGAGCAGAAAATCTCGCCGCTGATCATCTTTCTCGTCTTGAAAATCCCGAATTAGAAGTTCTAAATGAATCGGCCATACAAGACAACTTTCCTGATGAATATCTATTGAAGATAGATTATAATGAAATTCCATGGTTTGCAGACTATGCAAACTACTTAGTATGTGGATTTCTTGAAAAAGGATTGTCGTACCAAAAACGAAAGAAATTCTTTAGTGATATAAAACACTATTTCTGGGAAGATCCACATTTGTTTAAGAGTTGTCCCGATGGAATAATACGCCGATGTGTATTCGGGGAGGAAGCTAGTAAAATCTTAAACCATTGTCACACAGGACCAACATGAGGGCATTATGGGCCTCAACTAACAGCAAGAAAAGTTTATGATGCTGGATTCTATTGGCCTACAATTTACAAAGACGCACACCTTCTTTGCAAATCCTGTGATGCTTGTCAAAGGGCCGGAAAAATAAGTCAACGTGATGAAATGCCACAAAATGTCATTCAAGTATGTGAAGTATTTGACATTTGGGGTATTGACTTTATGGATCCATTTTCAAAATCTCATAATAATCTCTATATTCTCGTAGCCATTGATTATGTATCTAAATGGGCGGAAGCACAAGCTCTCCCGACTAATGATGCACGAGTTGTAGTCAACTTTTTAAAACGTCTTTTTGCAAGGTTCGGAACATTGAAAGCTTTAATAAGTGATCGGGGTACTCATTTCTGTAATAATCAACTTGAGAAAGTTCTTAAAAGATATGGAGTAACTCATAAAATCTCCACTGCTTATCATCCACAGGCAAGTGGACAAGTTGAAAATACCAACCGAGCTTTAAAAAGTATTCTAGAGAAAACTGTAGGATCAAATCCGAAGGAATGGTCCATGAAATTGGAGGATGCACTCTGGGCTTTTAGAACAGCCTACAAAACTCCAATTAGAACCACACCTTTTAGACTCGTTTAAGGAAAAGCATGTCATCTTCCAGTAGAAATTGAACACAAAGCATTTTGGACTTTGAAGACATGTAATTTTGATTTACATGAAGCCGGACATCTACGATTAAGTCAACTAAACGAATTAGAAGAATTAAGACAAGAAGCATACGAAAATTCGTTAATCTATAAAGAAAGAACGAAGAAATGGCATGATAAAAGAATCAGAAGTTCAAAAGAATTTAAAGAAGGAGACAGAGTTCTTCTTTTCAATTCACGATTCAAGCTATTTCTTGGAAAATTGAAATCAAGATGGTCTGGACCATTCATAGTCAAAAGAGTTTTCCTGTAAGACCCGTGTATTTTATTGTGAACATGTAATTATAAGTGATTCGGATGGTGGGGTTTCGTTACATAATTTAAAACGAGGAAAGAAGCTGATCTGGGCGGGTGCGCGCCGCGCGACCCACTCGCGCGCCGCGCGAAATCGAGCTGACAGCTCACCTCTTTTTATTTAATTTATGGCATGGGCATTTTGGTAAAATCACATGGAATCCGAACTAAAGGCCATAAGATCAGTTTGTGGAGTGTTATAGCTTCATTACCACCAACCTTATCTCCTTCCACCTAAACTTTAGAGAGAGAGAGAGATACTTAGTGAGAGAAAGCTTGAATCAAGGAAGAAGGAGGCGATTTCGGGTCGAATTGCGAGTTCTAAAGTTGTTCATCTAGTCACTAGCTACGTGGTGATTGTGGCGGTAAGTTCTAAACCTAATTCCTTGTTGTAAATTGTTTAAGGGTTAGGGTTTGGAGTAAAGGATGAACATCAAACCCATTTATTAGTGATTTTGGGGTGTTCTTGGGTAAATTGTGTCATGAAGACTAAATGGTAACTAACCTAGGGTTTCATAGTACTAATTGATGTTTATGAACCCTAATAGGTTAGTTAATTACTAGCACACATTTATATAAGTAAATGGGTGTTAATTGGGTGTGGATGACCCAAATGGGTGTATTGACTTTAAATTGGTCAAATGGGTCAAAATGGACCTAGGATAGTAATGCTTGTGATTAATGCACAAACCTAGCGTTAAAAGTTGTTTTAGGACCTAACTTGGTTAATGTTAGGGTTTTTGGCGAAAGATGACCCGATTTTAGGGTTAAGTGTTAAAATGGGTCAAGATGAGTAATGTTGACCTAGTTGGGTTAAATTGGTGAAAGATGACCCAAAGGGTGTTAACCTAGAGTTCATTCATGTGTTTGAGGTTTTGTAAGTGTTGAATTGAGTTGCTAGTCATTAGCACTCTTATGAATGATGAAAGACTTGAAAATGGGTCAAATGAGTCAAGGTTGACCGAAAGGGATGAAACGGGTATGAAATACCCTAAGTTTATTCTAGTTGAAGTTAGTAGACTATAATTCGCTAGTTTTAGTGATTAAAGTTGATTCTTGGCCATTTATGGGCGGTTTCGGTATAGTCGAGCTATTTAATGCATATTGGGTCCTTAAATGCTTAAGTGTAAGTATTGTGGTTAATTCCACTAGTTGCGTAATTGAATGTGTACCTATGTATTAGGTACGTTGCTTTGAAGTTCGGAAGTGCATAATCATCATCTTGGTGCTAAGGTGAGTGGAATAATTATGCGTGTACGTATATAATGTATTTATTTGTGTGTACGAATGTGGAATTGTCGCGGTGTTTAAGACACCACATTCTAGGTAACGAGTAGTATTGTCGCGGTGTTTAAGACACTACTCATAGTATGTTTGACGAGTGGTATTGTCGCGGTGTTTAAGACACTACTCATTGTTTAATTGACATGTGGTACTGTCGCGGTGTTTAAGACACCACATTGTCATGGGAGTGGAATTGTCGCGGTGTTTAAGACACTACTCATTGTTTAATTGACATGTGGTATTGTCGCGGTGTTTAAGACACCACATTGTCATGGGAGTGGAATTGTCGCGGTGTTTAAGACACCACTCATTGTATTGAATGAAGTGTGGATTCGTCGCGGTGTTTAAGACGCCACATTGTCGTAAGGGTGAGTTAGTCGCGGTGTTCAAGACATCACCCGGGGGATTAGTGATTACGCGGTGTGTAAGTAACACTAGTGGATGTTATGAACTCCAACGGTCTTGTAAGTACCGTTTCCCTTGTTCGAATTGGTTAACCAAGGTTGCGTGAATTATGTATTGAATGTATTTAATTATGAATCGTATGCTATTGTATTATTAGCTACTCGTGGATTTGCGGGTTATGGTATATGCATAATATTGTTGTATGATTGTCGAAATGTTAAACCGAGTATGATGTTGTGTAAGTGATGCAAGTAGGTAGATTATATATGTATATGTATAATTATTTTGCTCACTAAGCTTTGCTTACCCTCTCGTTATTTACCTTTTTATAGGTTCGTGTGTGGATAAGGGTAAGGGCATTACCTTGGATTAAGTTTCCCGCTTTGATGATTAGGAAGCGCCTTTGGCTTTGGCTTGGAGTTTGACCGAGACTTGGGTAGTTTAACCCCAAACACCATGCTCGTTGTGTCGTTTGGCAATTAAACTTTTTGTGGTCGAAACTCTAATTTGTATTAAATTTGTATTTTTACACTTAGCGGCGTTTTGGGGCACGTGTGGGCCCCACTTTGTAAAACTTGTTTAAACCTTAGTTATGTGTTAGTTTTACATATATAAATGTTCGGTTAAAAGCGTTTTGGCTAAATGTGTCGGGAAGCACCTAATCTTTTTCGCATTAAAGTGCACCGGGGACAGCCCGTATTTGCGCGGCGCGCAAGGGTGTCCGCGCGGCGCGCAGATGGTCAGCCAGCAAAATTTTTTTTTTGTGTCACAAATTTACAATGGTTTTTGTCGCGTATTGGTTTGGGATGTTACAAGTGGTATCAGAGCATGGTCTAAGGGATTTAGGTGACTTGAGATAGGCGCCTAGACTTAGACTTTTGTGTGTGCATTGTGCGGGACTTGTAGGACTTTGGGTCGGACCGGGACTTGGTTAGTACATAGGTTCATGTGAACTAATCATGTGTTATTTGTTCATGTTGTGTAGCGATCATCAAGCGAAATGGACGTTGTACTAGCGAGTTAACGCGACGTGCTCGCGTAGTAATGATTAGCTACCCTTACTACGGGTGCAAATCGTGTCAAACAAGCGATGTACGACGATTGTTAAGCAAGATGGGGTAGTATGGCATATGTATATATATATGTATATATATACATACGTGTTATATCTTTTCGTTTCATTGGTTAATCTATTTTGTTTCTTAAGAATGAAGATGGAAGATGAATACGGAACGGAAGGGTCTACTAATGAAAAAGAAGAACAAGGGAAGTTACACATCTAGATGTTTCAATTGTGGTGTTAGGGGCCACAAGATATGGGAGTGCACGTTGTCGAGAAACGAAAACAGAATGTGCTACCATTGCCATAAAGAGGGACACCGAAGGTCGGAGTGTCCCGAGTTGCTCAATGATCAAGGTAGAAGTGTAAATGAGGCGTCTAGTAGCATGAGGAAGGTAGTAACGGGCTCCGGTGGGTCTAAGTGTTACAATTGTGGGCAACGGGGACATAAGTCTCGCGATTGTCCGTCGGGCAAAACTGTATGTTTTTATTGTTGGAAGGAAGGGCACCAAAGGTCTGAGTGTCCCGATTTAGCTAGTAATCAGACTAGGAGGTTTGGAGGTTGGGTGCTTACGTGTTTTAAGTGTGGAGGACGAGGCCATTTGGCACGGGATTGTACGGGTACACCTTTGAGCACGATCAAGTGCTTTGCTTGCCAGAAGGAGGGACATCGAAAGTCAGAGTGTTCGGAAGCGTTTGCCGATCGGGTTAAGAGGTTAGGGCGCGAGTATTCGATGGGTGGTGAAGCACCGAGCGATGTTGTTTCAGGTACCTTCACTTCTCGATGCAAATATGCCTTACTATTATTGATGTTGTGTGCCAATGTATTCGGTTATGAAATTGAGACCTAAATCTCATTACCAAACCTAATAAGTTTTAAGCGAACGTATATTTTAACCGTACCCTTACGGGCGCGGGGCTAGTGATAAGATGACAGCGCACTAGGGTAGCGTTTGAGTCATTGACTCATGTGAATGCGACTTGAGGGGCGAATGCATTAGTGTAAATACGTGGTATTGTTACGGGTAGCATTCCTAACGGAATTACCCTACGTTGGAGTTGGGATCGTCGACCGCAGGGCGTAAGACTTGGTGCAACCAAGCATTCCTTAATGTTTGGGAAATGTTTTCTACTAAGCCATGGAGACGGGCTTTGGTTTTGGATGTTAGGGCGTGTTCGTCTTCGTGTGGAAAATTGATGAGCTATAGCAATGGGATTATTGCAAGTGCAAGGTTGTGTATATCGTGGTAAACTCTACGTTTAAAGAGTTTAAGGTTAGGTTAAATTCCTTCGTATGCTCGGGGTTGGAGCAAGGTTTTGGTGACGTGCGTATTAAGAGATGCAAGACGGGAGAACCTCGTCTCTCTTATAGGAATTACGATAATGCGATTTGGCGAATTAGTTGTTAGGTTAGTGGTTACTCTTCCTGTGAACGCGAATATGTGTTTATCGTCGGGATTTATTGTTAAGGATGAATTCGCGAGAATTCGAGAACTATGACCAATGAGGACATCGATGGTGTATGTGGATAAGTGGACCTCCCACGGGATGCTATTATTCCACGATGTGGTTACGGAACAGAGTCCTAAGTGGGGGAGTTATACTCTCGCACGAAGGTGCTCTATTGTAATGTTATTTTGGATGACGTTCGTATGGATACGAAGCTAGTGTTGAGACCTACATTGGTCGACGGTGGCAAAAGTACAATTTGGAATAAATTGTGCTTATGGTTTTGGGTTCAAATTACCACCAAGGTGGTAATGTGGAAAATCTCCTTGGGAGATAATTGATGTATTCGACGAGTAAGGTAAGGTCCCTCGGTTAAGGGATGTGCGTACCGGATTCTCTTCTAGGGGATTATTGTTGCGCCTATGCGCAATATGGGTTGTTTTTGGCTCGATTGTGTTAGCCGTTTGGTTACCTTGGAAATGGCATAATGGGACTTTGAGAAAGGGCACGATGCCTCATTATCGTATACTTTGAGTGATAGTTACACAATAGCCATTATTGTGTATTACGAGATGGTTACATGTAAGTATTTATTTGGGGTTATCTCTAGGTTGACCGCGTTTGACTAGTAATAGGTGATGAGTGATATCCGGGAGGATTAGCTCTTCGTTAACCACTCTTGGTTGTGGTTGGTGGTGAGCGGTTTTCGGAAAGAACCGTTACTCGTAGGTTTATGATGTTAATTGCCCGTGTAAATTGTGCACTTAGCCGTTTTGTGCACATGGTGGTGAGTAATAGTCGTTTTCGACATCAGCGGTTTTTGGTCGCTTGCTTACGATTTTACGATAGTTGTGAACTAGTCGTGGTTGCGCGCTACTAAGAATGTTAAGTAATAGGTGTTATCCGTAAGGATTCTCTTTTGCCCGGTCTTCATCGTTTGGGTTGTTGACCTTGGGTTGAAATTTTGGGTTGTTTTAGCATTGTACCAGGTAAGGGTACGCTAAGGGTACGTGGCATTCTCGCGTATTCTGAATTATCGTTATAGACTTCGGAGGTTGTGTGTATTGCACGTTTCGAAACGCATGCAAATGAGTATTTAGTTTTTGGGTCAATCGGTGGGTTAATACGTATTGTGATGGAAATCGGATCGTAACGTTGTTGAATACCATAGAGTGTGGTTCCGGGTGGTTAAGTGACGTGGATCACGAGGACGTGATCGATTCTAAGTGGGGGAGAGTTGTAAGACCCGTGTATTTTATTGTGAACATGTAATTATAAGTGATTCGGATGGTGGGGTTTCGTTACATAATTTAAAACGAGGAAAGAAGCTGATCTGGGCGGGTGCGCGCCGCGCGACCCACTCGCGCGCCGTGCGAAATCGAGCTGACAGCTCACCTCTTTTTATTTAATTTATGGCATGGGCATTTTGGTAAAATCACATGGAATCCGAACTAAAGGCCATAAGATCAGTTTGTGGAGTGTTATAGCTTCATTACCACCAACCTTATCTCCTTCCACCTAAACTTTAGAGAGAGAGAGAGATACTTAGTGAGAGAAAGCTTGAATCAAGGAAGAAGGAGGCGATTTCGGGTCGAATTGCGAGTTCTAAAGTTGTTCATCTAGTCACTAGCTACGTGGTGATTGTGGCGGTAAGTTCTAAACCTAATTCCTTGTTGTAAATTGTTTAAGGGTTAGGGTTTGGAGTAAAGGATGAACATCAAACCCATTTATTAGTGATTTTGGGGTGTTCTTGGGTAAATTGTGTCATGAAGACTAAATGGTAACTAACCTAGGGTTTCATAGTACTAATTGATGTTTATGAACCCTAATAGGTTAGTTAATTACTAGCACACATTTATATAAGTAAATGGGTGTTAATTGGGTGTGGATGACCCAAATGGGTGTATTGACTTTAAATTGGTCAAATGGGTCAAAATGGACCTAGGATAGTAATGCTTGTGATTAATGCACAAACCTAGCGTTAAAAGTTGTTTTAGGACCTAACTTGGTTAATGTTAGGGTTTTTGGCGAAAGATGACCCGATTTTAGGGTTAAGTGTTAAAATGGGTCAAGATGAGTAATGTTGACCTAGTTGGGTTAAATTGGTGAAAGATGACCCAAAGGGTGTTAACCTAGAGTTCATTCATGTGTTTGAGGTTTTGTAAGTGTTGAATTGAGTTGCTAGTCATTAGCACTCTTATGAATGATGAAAGACTTGAAAATGGGTCAAATGAGTCAAGGTTGACCGAAAGGGATGAAACGGGTATGAAATACCCTAAGTTTATTCTAGTTGAAGTTAGTAGACTATAATTCGCTAGTTTTAGTGATTAAAGTTGAGTCTTGGCCATTTATGGGCGGTTTCGGTATAGTCGAGCTATTTAATGCATATTGGGTCCTTAAATGCTTAAGTGTAAGTATTGTGGTTAATTCCACTAGTTGCGTAATTGAATGTGTACCTATGTATTAGGTACGTTGCTTTGAAGTTCGGAAGTGCATAATCATCATCTTGGTGCTAAGGTGAGTGGAATAATTATGCGTGTACGTATATAATGTATTTATTTGTGTGTACGAATGTGGAATTGTCGCGGTGTTTAAGACACCACATTCTAGGTAACGAGTAGTATTGTCGCGGTGTTTAAGACACTACTCATAGTATGTTTGACGAGTGGTATTGTCGCGGTGTTTAAGACACTACTCATTGTTTAATTGACATGTGGTACTGTCGCGGTGTTTAAGACACCACATTGTCATGGGAGTGGAATTGTCGCGGTGTTTAAGACATTACTCATTGTTTAATTGACATGTGGTATTGTCGCGGTGTTTAAGACACCACATTGTCATGGGAGTGGAATTGTCGCGGTGTTTAAGACACCACTCATTGTATTGAATGAAGTGTGGATTCGTCGCGGTGTTTAAGACGCCACATTGTCGTAAGGGTGAGTTAGTCGCGGTGTTCAAGACATCACCCGGGGGATTAGTGATTACGCGGTGTGTAAGTAACACTAGTGGATGTTATGAACTCCAACGGTCTTGTAAGTACCGTTTCCCTTGTTCGAATTGGTTAACCAAGGTTGCGTGAATTATGTATTGAATGTATTTAATTATGAATCGTATGCTATTGTATTATTAGCTACTCGTGGATTTGCGGGTTATGGTATATGCATAATATTGTTGTATGATTGTCGAAATGTTAAACCGAGTATGATGTTGTGTAAGTGATGCAAGTAGGTAGATTATATATGTATATGTATAATTATTTTGCTCACTAAGCTTTGCTTACCCTCTCGTTGTTTACCTTTTTATAGGTTCGTGTGTGGATAAGGGTAAGGGCATTACCTTGGATTAAGTTTCCCGCTTTGATGATTAGGAAGCGCCTTTGGCTTTGGCTTGGAGTTTGACCGAGACTTGGGTAGTTTAACCCCAAACACCATGCTCGTTGTGTCGTTTGGCAATTAAACTTTTTGTGGTCGAAACTCTAATTTGTATTAAATTTGTATTTTTACACTTAGCGGCGTTTTGGGGCACGTGTGGGCCCCACTTTGTAAAACTTGTTTAAACCTTAGTTATGTGTTAGTTTTACATATATAAATGTTCGGTTAAAAGCGTTTTGGCTAAATGTGTCGGGAAGCACCTAATCTTTTTCGCATTAAAGTGCACCGGGGACAGCCCGTATTTGCGCGGCGCGCAAGGGTGTCCGCGCGGCGCGCAGATGGTCAGCCAGCAAAATTTTTTTTTGTGTCACAAATTTACAATGGTTTTTGTCGCGTATTGGTTTGGGATGTTACATTTCCCGTACGGAACAATAGAATTAATAAATTCAAATGGGATTGAATTTAAGGTTAATGGTCACAGAGTTAAACATTACATAGATAGTCCGATGGAAGTTGACAACGAAGTTAATCACAATTTTGACACCACAGCTAACTAAGTGTGGGGAGAATCAAGTCTTTTAAAGGATAATATGTATTTCTGTTAGAGTTAGATTTTCTGTTTTCGCGTAGTTCTCGAAAATGGAACCCGAATGGTCTTTCCCTAGCAGACCCTAAAGAACTAGTCTTCTCTCCCCATTCTGAATTTTTATTTTTTTTAAGTTTTTCAAAATGAAGACTTCCTGTGAATTAAACCATGGTCTAATGCTACACGCTTTGATCACTAAACGTAATAATGACACACTTCCAAGTGAATTGGTATCATTAATAAGAGGAAAATTGGACGGAGTAAGAAAAGAATCCAGATGCGAAGATAATAAGTTACAATTTGATAAAGGAAAATCAAAATCCGCAGCAAAAAGAAGAGCACGACACCTTGAAAAATGTCACAAATGCGGAAAATGGTCACACGAAGGTAAATGTTCAAATAATCAAACCTATTCAAACACCGAATTTGTTACTTTATGCAGAGACGGACCGTTCATATGTTTAGAAGAAAAAACGATAAATGCTCGAGGTTACGCCTATGTAGCCATGGAAAACCAATTAGTCCGACTATCTTATGAGTGGGCTAGAGCATATCACTAAGAAATATATTTCACAGGTAAGTTTGTACAGTTTTCATTTTTATTTTTATTTTTATTTTTAACCTTTTGATAATAAACGCTAATTTGTTCGCTATAAAGTATTAAATTGGTATTCGATAAAATTAGGTCTTGTGACCGAAATTATTGATATCATTAAAAAATTTATTACATCACTGCGAAATTTAACGTTTATTCTTAAGGTATAAATATCTTTAATCAATCAACCCAAAATATTTCAAAAATTCGTCATGAGTTAAACTAGGTTATGTAACCGAAATTACTTTACCGAAAAGAGGGGCGTATATTTTTGATAATATTTGATTGATTAAAGTGGGATAAAAGACCAAAAAGATTTTTAATTTTATTTTTACTTTGTTTTTAAATTTAATATATAAGTATTAAAATACTATTGTAAACTTTTTAATCAATATATTTAAAATTGTAAATATTTGAAAAATTAATATTTTTAATATAAGTTTGTATGTATAAAAACAAAAATATAATTTAAGTTTGGTGTGAATTTTTAATATGAATTTTTAATTTTATGTATTTTAAATTTAAGTTTGGTGTGAATTTAGAAATAAAAATTTACTTTATTTCGCTAAGTTAAAAATATGATTTTTAAAATTCGTCGTGAGTTGAAGACTAGGTCGTTGAACCGAAATTGCTTTACCCAAGGGAGGGACGAGAACTTTTATTATCATTATTTTTAATCTTATTGAACTAAAGTATGCCAAAAACATTTAAAAACCCCAAAAATCTTTACTTTTAAAACCGCGCTTTGAATTGACGAAATTTTAAAATTTTATCGAGGGACGGACTAGGACAACGATCCGAAACACCCTCGCTCCTAAAGGAAAACATAATTTTTAGAATTTAATTAATTATAAGTTTTATAAAGTATAAGGTTTAAAAAAAAAAAAAGCCAAAAATACTGTAGCCGGAGCCCCATGCGATCGCATGGGTAGTGCACTCCAACTCCATGCGATCGCATGGAGCTGGAAATTTGGCCAGGATCATAAGGCAGTCGCCTGTTCTGCCTCACACCACAACACACACACATACACGAAACTCTCTCAAAATCTCACCAAATTTCATCACTTTTCCACCGTAATTCATCAAATTTCTTGCTCTAATCATGCCTAGATTCTCATTCTTCAGCAAAAAGGTAAAAATTACACCCCTAAACTCTATAAATTCCTAGTTTTGTGATAATTATCAATATTTTACCTAATCCAATTTTGTTAATTTCTAGTGTAATTAGTGATAAATTGTTAGTATTTTATGCATGTATAACCTAGATTGATGCTATTTAACATGATTTGAAGCCAAAAACTTCAAAAATTTTAGAAATCTAGGATTTGTGTTCTTGAGCAATTTGGGGCTTTTTGATATAAACAGGTTATGGCCAATTTTTGTCATAAATTATTGCTAAATTGAGTAGTGTAACATGTTTAGGTAGTTAAATGATCCAAACATTGATCCTAAACATGATTTTTAAAGATTAAAGTGGACTTTTTAGGCGAAAATTCATGAACTTGATTAATTTGATATATTTGCCATTTGAGACTTGTTTAATTGTTAGTAATGACTATTTTGACATGTTATTTGAGTTAAATGCTTATTAACTTTGTCTACATTTTCATATGTGCTTATTTGAAAAAGTATAGAATTGTAAAAATTGTGAAAATGTGTATAAGTTTAATTTTGATTTAACATGTTATTGTGATTGTTTTAAGTTGTTATTTTGCTAACACTAATGCATATTTGGATGCACAAATTTTGTGTTTAATGTGTTTTGCAGAAAGTCGATACTGGAGGTTCAGGATCATCATCATCTAGACAACCTGCTCCAGCTCCAGAACCAGAACCAGAAATGCAATATGAACCTGAAGAACAACCACAACAGGAACCACAACATCAGCCTGATCAGCACGTACCTTATTATGATCTGCTACAGTTAACTAATGAATTCACAGTATTTCCGCCACATCCACCTGTAGAATACCCAACAATTCCAGAACACACATTGCATCCTAATTTGAGATTCGATAGACGATGGAGAGATTACCCATCATATCAAAGTAATAAATTCAAATTAGTAACAAAAGAGGTAGAGGTGCCGAGGGTAATTGATTGGAATCCTTTGGAAATGGTCCATCTAGCTGACCGTGTTAGACAGCAAATGATTCAAAGGTATGGCAGTTCTTCTTTTACAGATTGGGAACGTCTTTTCACCATTCGTAGACCTGTATATAAGGAATGGTGTGTTGAGTTGATGAGTACTATAGCGTTAAATGTAGATGTAGATAGGTTAGATGATAGAAGTTTTCTTAGATTTATCCTTGGCGGTAGGGTGTACAGAATGTCCATGATGGACATGGCCAGGGCATTACAGATTTACACTCCTATTGAATTGTTACTACCCGATTGTATGAGTTTGATTTATCGTGGTGAAAGGGTAGATAGGAACTTTGACGCGAACGCCGTTTGGAGGCGTATGTCAAACTATAATGTTTTTACACTGGGAGGAAAACACTCCTACTTACATATTAACAAAGCCGAGCTTCGTGTAATTCATAGATTTTTGGCTAACTCGATTACACAGAGAGGTCACAATAAGGAGAAAATGACCTTACATGATTTATTTTACCTGAAGTGTATTCGAGACCCGAGAAGCTTTGTTAATATCCCTTACTGTGTTGGTTTTTATTTATCTAAAATGGTAGAAGGAATGCAGGACGGGAGTATAATAGGAGGAGGTATTTTTGTTACTCTCATTGGAGAGTATTTAGGTGTTGATAGGAACCAAGGGGGTCAATTACAGCTTTGTAGAGAACAGGATAAGACCATAGGATTGCGGGTTTATGTGGGTGCTAAGGTATTGAAGAGTAGACGCAACCAGGCATTACCCTATGAAGGTAATCATCCACAGGTAGAAAGGGGTTCAGACGAAGAAATGGAGGAAGCGGAAGACATTAGGGATGTCATTCGAGATGCTATTCTTGACATCCACGTTCGTATAGATGAGGAATCAATGACGAGCGCGGCCAGACATAGTATGTACGAGCAGTGGAACTCCGAGCGAGTATACGAGGATTATAGGCGACGCCAACACGATAGCTGGTTAGTTCATCAGCACCAAATCATGAGCCAGCTATCATATCAGGTACCAAATAATTACGTGCCTACTCGACCTGCTCATTTTTCGCCACACAGCCCCGACATCCGACCACCCTTTAACCGGTATGACTATAACCAGGCCTATCAGAACACCTATAACCAACAATGGAACCCACCTGACGAGATGAACTGGAACCCCTATCCAGACTGATTTGGTTCCATTGGTTATTTTTATGATTTTTATGTTTTTATCTTTTTACTTATTCATGTTTAGACTTATGTTATTGGATATATTTATGTAATTTTTATCATTTTTATTATTATTGTGTACTAATATTTCACATTTAGGATTTGAAAGTGGGATATTAAGTCCCATTTCAAATTGCCATGCATTTTTATATTTGTATTGTATGTATATTATAGATTGTACAAAACAGGGTAAAACAGCGCATTTTCAAAGACTGGCATTAAGTTCAGCAAAAGCTAGTAATTTTGACGACAAAACGAAAAACAAATGTGATGAAACAACAAGACGGAATGAACAAATGATGTGCACCATTTATCATTCATCAAACAAACGCCAATTTGTTTGGAAACTTTGGTAAAATTTAATTAGTTTTCTACGCTAATCTCCCTCAATAATTTAAATTGTTACTGATTTCTTGCAAATGAGGGCATTGCAAGATCTTAAGTGTGGGAAGGGGTTAAATTCTTTCAAATTTTAAAAAAATTTTTTTATTTAAACACTTGGTTACCATTAAAAATACTAGTAACGCAGTAGTTGTATTAAAATCTAGTGCTCTCTGATAATAAAGAACAGCCATAGTCTTATATACTGACTACCCAATTCTAGTAAAAATTTTCAAAATTTTCAATTAAATAAATTCAAAATCACGTTTATACATATTTATGAACGATAAAACTAGGTGTTAACACCGAAATTATTGTTACCTCGGAAAGAACATAAATTGAGAAACAAACCAAAATGTTAGAATTCATTTAAAATGGAATAGAGGACAATAAAAAGGCAAATAAAAGAAAATAAAAGCCAAGTGTGGGAAAATTTACCAAGTTATTTTAAACATATGTCACATATTTTTGTACAAATAACTGAAGATACTTTTGCTTTGGACTAAAATAAAAAGTTTTACCCGATTTACTGTAAGAAAGATGGATCTACACGATGAATCAATTCCATCATTAAAAGAAAGTAAAGTCTTCCGAAAAAGAAACGCGCTTCTTGATTTAGGTCATGAAGTTGTCGTCCAGACCAGCTGTAGGTTGACGAAAAATCTAGAAAAGTCATCACTAAAATCAGCAGGAAATCCACGGACCTCAGCATCAAACAGGGTCGCCAAGTGGTCAGACTTATCCTAACCATGAGAGGATGTGTCTTGTAAAATGGGAAGGACGCCGTGTAAATTAGCTGGATAAGACTAATGAATCAGACCCCCAGAAAGGATAATCTCCTTAAAAGATCAAAAATCAGCTTTTAAGCCTGATATTACTCAATCCTAGAGATTGACCTTAAAGATTGAGAATTACAAACTCATGGAATTCGATGATATCTAAACTCGAGCTTGAACGAGAAAATATTTTGATCAAAATTACAAACTGATTTGTTTTCTAAAAACCCATTTTCAATGCGTTCATTACCATTGAACGTAAAATCCTAGGAATTCACCTGGAATTCATTAGGTCACCTGAACCAAATCGGGTGTCAACCGTAAGAACGGTGGTTGCATAGCATGGTCAAAGACGGACCTTGTGCCAGACCGGAAAATTATAAGGGTGAGCTTTACTATTGCTCCTACAAAGGATAGTAATTGCAGCCGTCACGTTATAAGACCATAATTAAAAGCATGTCAGGGGACATTGCCTTAACAGTTGCTTGTTCAACGCTTTCCTTTACAACCGGACGGTAGTTTATCGAAAGGTAATATACAGAGCAAGTATACTGGACATGTTGCTTTTCCAATATAAGGTTAGCAAGTGGGTGACACAAAATCGCAAGTTTTTGAGCTAAAATTTTCAAATCTGAAACCCACCAAAACATTTTGCAAACACCGGAGAAGGGTTATTCCGGAAAACTTATCTAGGGTAAAAGCTAGATTTAATGTTCAAAAGATCAAATGTTTTCATAAAGATCCAATTTCCTTAAGGATCTAAATTTTATAGTCATGTGGGACTATAAACCACATCGTTACTACCATTGTTTATACCGCCGTAAAGAAATCACTGATGTACAAAGTGTGAAAAATAAAGAAGTGATTCTAGTATATTTCAAGACTATATTGCTTGAGGACAAGCAACGCTCAAGTGTGGGAATATTTGATAATGCTAAAAACGAACATATATTTCATAGCATTATCCCTCAAGAAAGACAAACCTTTAGTTGCAGTTGTCCTATTTACAAGGAATATTCGTTTAAATATTAAAAGGTGAAGACAAAAGACAGATTCGACGAATTGAAGACGCAAACGACCAAAAAGCTCAAAAGTACAAAGTACAATCAAAGAGGTTCCAATTATTGATGAGACACGTCTCAAAATTACAAGAGTACAAGACGCGAAACGCAAAGTACAAGATATTAAATTATACGCAAGGACGTTCGAAAATCCGGAACCGAGACCAGAGTCAACTCTCAACGCTCGACGTAACGGACTAAAAATTACAAGTCAACTATGCACATGAATATAATATAATATATAATTAATTCTTAAAATTAATATATATATTATATTATATTTAAAAACCGTCGGCATAAGAAAACAAGCTCATGTGAGCTGGAAATAGAGGCCATGCGATCACATGGCCTTGAAGAGTAATTCCCATGCGATCGCATGGCCAACCGTATCTGGCCACAGCCCTATAAATTCGCGTGTTTGGTTCAGTGTAAAAATATATATATCCATCCATCCAACTCTCTCAACGTATATATATATATATATATATATATATATATATATATATATATATATATATATATATATATATATATATATATATATATATATATATATATATATATTATAATTTTAATTTTAATTTTAAATCCTAATAATAAGGGTATGTTAGCGAATATTGTAAGGGTGTAAGTCGAAATTCTGTCCGTGTAACGCTACGCTATTTTTAATCATTGTAAGTTATGTTCAACCTTTTTACATTAATGTCTCGTAGCTAAATTATTATTATGCTTATTTAAAACGAAGTAATCATGATGTTGGGCTAATTACTAAAATTGGGTAATTGGGCTTTGTACCATAATTGAGGTTTGGACAAAAGAACGACACTTGTGGAAATTAGACTATGGGCTATTAATGGGCTTTATATTTGTTTAACTAAATGATAGTTTGTTAATTTTAATATAAAGATTTACAATTGGACATCCCTATAAATAACCATATACACTCGATCGGACACGATGGGCAGGGTATTTATATGTACGAATAATCGTTCATTTAACCGGACACGAGAATGGATTAATAGTCACTAGAATTATTAAAACAGGGGTGAAATTATGTACAAGGACACTTGGCATAATTGATAACAAAGTATTAAAACCTTGTTACAGTTTAAATCCCCAATTAGTTGGAATATTTGACTTCGGGTATAAGGATAATTTGAAGAGGATACTCGCACTTTATATTTATGACTAATGGACTGTTATGGACAAAAACCAGACGGACATATTAAATAATCCAGGACAAAGGACAATTAACCCATGGGCAATAAACTAAAATCAACACGTCAAACATCATGATTACGGAAGTTTAAATAAGCATAATTCCTTTATTTTCATATTTAATTGCACTTCTAATTATCGCACTTTTATTTATTATCATCATATTTAATTGCACTTTTAATTTCCGTACTCTTTAATTATCGTAATTTTATTTTATCGCACTTTTATTTATCGCAATTTCATTATCGTTATTTATTTTACGCTAAGTCTTTTATTTATTTAATATTTTACATTAGGTTTTAACTGCGACTAAAGTTTTTAAAATCTACAAACCGGTCATTAAACGGTAAAAACCCCCCTTTATAATAATAATATTACTTATATATATTTGTATTTTTATAAATTAAGACTAATATAGCGTTAAGCTTTGTTTAAAAGATTCCCTGTGGAACGAACCAGACTTACTAAAAACTACACTACTGTACGATTAGGTACACTGCCTATAAGTGTTGTAGCAAGGTTTAGTTATATCCATTCTGTAAATAAATAAATATCTTGTGTAAAATTGTATCATATTTAATAGTTTTTCCTAGTAAATTTAAGCTATTTCATATACACCTCTACGCACATCATAGAGTGATCATTCAACCTCAAGAAATCTTTCTTATTTACAGTAAGATATCTTTCTAATACAAGGTAATACTCATATTAAAACTTTGATTCAATTTCTATAACTATAACAATCTTATTTCGAATGGAAATCTTACTTGAACTTGTTTTCGTGTCATGATTCTACTTCAAGAACTTTCAAGCCATCCAAGATCCTTTGAAGCTAGATCATTTCTTGTCACTTCCAGTAGGTTTATATACTAAACTTGAGGTAGTAATGATGTTCATAACATCATTCGATTCATACATATAAAACTATCTTATTTGAAGATTTGAACATGTAATCACTAGAACATAGTTTAGTTAATTCTAAACTTGTTCGTAAACAAAAGTTAATCCTTCTAACTTGACTTTTAAAATCAACTTAACACATGTTCTATATCTATATGATATGCTAACTTAATGATTTAAAACCTGAAAACATGAAAAACACCGTAAAACCGGATATACGCCGTCGTAGTAACACCGCGGGCTGTTTTGGGTTAGTTAATGAAAAACTATGATAAACTTTGATTTAAAAGTTGTTATTCTGGGAAAATGATTTTTCTTATGAACATGAAACTATATCCAAAAATTATGGTTAAACTCAAAGTGGAAGTATGTTTTCCAAAATGGTCATCTAGACGTCGTTCTTTCGACTGAAATGACTACCTTTATAAAAATGACTTGTAACTTATATTTCCGACTATAAACCTATACTTTTTCTGTCTAGATTCATAAAATAGAGTTCAATGTGAAACCATAGCAATTTGATTCACTCAAAACGGATTTAAAACGAATAAGTTATGGGTAAAACAAGATTGGATATTTTTTCTTGTTGTAGCTACGTGAAAATTGGTAACAAATCTATATTAATCATATCTTAGCTAACTTATATTGTATTATACATGTATTCTAATATATTATGTAATCTTGGGATACCATAGATACGTATGCAAATGTTTTGACATATCATATCGACCCATGTGTATATATTATTTGGAACAACCATAGACACTCTATATGCAGTAATGTGGGAGTTAGCTATACAGGGTTGAGGTTGATTCCAAAAATATATATACTTTGAGTTGTGATCTAGCCTGAGATGTGTATACACTGGGTCGTGGATTGATTCAAGATAATATATATCAATTTTTTTCTGTACATCTAACTTTGGACAACTAGTTGTAGGTTACTAACGAGGACAGCTGACTTAATAAACTTAAAACATCAAAATGTATTAAAAGTGTTGTAAATATATTTTGAACATACTTTGATATATATGTACATATTTATTATAGGTTCGTGAATCGACCAGTGGCCAAGTCTTACTTCTCGGCGAAGTAAAAATCTGTGAAAGTGAGTTATAGTCCCACTTTTAAATTCTAATATTTTGGGATGAGAATACATGCAGTTTTATAAATGTTTTACGAAATAGACACAAGTAATTGAAACTACATTATATGGGTGAATGATCGAAGCCGAATATGCCCCTTTTGCTTGGTAACCTAAGAATTAGTAAACCGATCTACTAATTGATGCGAATCCTAAAGATAGATCTATTGGGCCTAACGAACCCCATCCAAAGTACCGGATGCTTTAGTACTTCGAATTCGTTTTTATCATATCCGAAGGATTTCCCGGAACGATAGGGGATATTCTTATATGCATCTTGTTAATGTCGGTTACCAGGTATTCACCATATGAATGAATTTTATCTCTATGTATGGGATGTATATTGAAATATGAAATCTTGTGGTCTTTTATTATGATTTGATAATATATATGTTAAACCTATAACTCACCAACATTTTTGTTGACGTTTTAAGCATGTTTATTCTCAGGTGATTATTAAGAGCTTCCGCTGTTGCATACTAAAATAAGGACAAGATTTGGAGTCCATGCTTGTATGATATTATGTAAAAATTGCATTCAAGAAACTTATTTTTGATGTAATATATTCTTATTGTAAACCATTATGTAATGGTCGTGTGTAAACGGTATATTTTAGATTATCATTATTTGATAATCTACGTAATGCTTTTTAAACCTTTATAGATAAAATAAAGATTATGGTTATTTTAAAAATGAATGCAGTCTTTGAAAAAATCTCATATAGAGGTCAAAACCTCGCGACGAAATCAATTAATATGGAACGTTTATAATCAAAATGAACGGGACATTTCAGTTGGTATCCGAGCGTTGGTCTTAGAAAACCAGAAAATTGCATTAGTGTGTCTTACCGAGTTTGTTAGGATGCATTAGTGAGTCTGGACTTCGACCGTATTTTTCTTCAAAAACGATTGCTTAACATTTTTGTTGTTGGAAACTATATATTATTAACATGTAAATATTATGTGATATATTAATCTCTTAACGTGTTTGATATTGTGTGATAGATGTCTACCTATAGTACAAATCCCATTGATTCACCTAATAATAATGAAGAATCAAATATATTTTAGGAAGATTCACAAATTCCCGAAGAGGAACCGGAAGAAGAGGAACTGGAAGAGGAGGAACCGGAAGAAGAGGAACCAGAAGAGGAGGAATCGGAAGAGGAGGAATCAGAAGAAGAAGAGGTTCCGGAGGAAGAAATATTGATACCTATAGTAAATCGATTAAATAAAAGAAAATCTTCAACTAACGGACCAAAGTTAATAATGGTCAATGGTGTTTTCGCGGAGGAAGCAAAATATTGGGAGGATTACCAATTTTCCGATGAATTGGATCCCGATGAGGATTCCGATGATGTTATAGAAATTACCTCGGCCCAATTTAATAAAGCGAAAGAAAATAATAAGGGAAAAGGTATAAAAATAGAGAAACCCGATTCCAACCCCGATGAACTTTATATGTATCGACAATATCCGTATTTTCTAAAATGTAACAATGACCCGGGAACCTCTAAACCACCAGGTTTTTCTAAACCATTAAGGAAAACGACGGCTCATATTAGAGGAACATCATATATTCCTAGAAAAATAGGAAAACGAACCAAGTCCGAAGAAGAAGAAACCAGTGATTCAGATTAGAGGGTTGTAATCATGTTGTGTATTATATGTATTGTACCGTGTTTGTACTTTTATGTTCTATGTAAAAATTGCTTGTATTGTTTGTTAATTATCTTTTACGAATCTAATCCTTGTCTATTTTACAGTATAAAAACAAAATGGACGTTAAGGGTAGACGACCGAATATTTTAGAAGACCTACCAGAGGATATGATTGAGGAAATCTTGTCTAGAGTTGGTCAAAATTCATCAGCACATTTAGTTATGGCGAAATTAACTTGTCAAATATTTGAAAGACTTTCCGGAAATGCCTTAGTTTATAAAAGGCTTTCCTTTGATAGGTGGGGTATATCACATTGGGGAGACCGTAAGTTACGCTGTGTTTTCTTTAAAGCATTAAATGTGGGGAACCCAAATACAATTTTACGCTACGGGTTAAGAACCTATTTTGACTCAACATATCCCAACATAGGATTTTGTGAATTAGAAAAAGCTTCTAACATGCAACATAAAGAAGCATGTTATGCTTACGGGTTAGTGATGTTCGCTTCTTACCAAACTGAGAAAAAGAACATCGGATTGCAGCTTTTAAATAAAACTTTCCCACAAGTGACCAATTCAGTAGTTGGGGTGAGAAACAAGGTTTTTAGATTATTATGGGGCTGTTGGACATTACGAAACCCTCGTCCTTTTGACGACATTATAACATGCTGCCTAGCCAATGGTCATAACGGTTATTTTCCACAAGACCAAGGATGGGAAGTCGTCTTAGTAAAACCAGAATGCATGACTTGTTTCTGGACTTATGAATTACGTGTCTTTATTTCCTTTGCTGAACAACTTGCGTATTAACTAGATTTATCTTCAAAACTGTCATGTATCAAAGTGTACAATATTTCATGTTATATGTAATATAGCGAAGTTGTAAGTTTGAAGAATATTTATATGTGATATATTATTATAATCAGTTTTTCATATGGAATTGTAGTAGTTGAATTGTATATTAGCTACTAAGTATGAACTTAACGGGTAGGTAGTACCCGAATTTAAACTTATAAAACGCTAATATGAAGAAAAAGCTTTTATAAATGAGTTCATATTATGCTACGAAATACTATTGACTGCTCCTAATATTATGTATGATTAACTCGATTCAGTTGTCTATTTTGAAGGAAATGACACCGACTACTCGACACACCATGAATATGAACGAAGAGGAATTTCGTACCTTTCTTGCTGCAAACATAGCAGCAGTACAGGCTGCGCTACATACCAACAATAACGTTAAATCTAGCAATGCAGCTAACGGCGCAAGAAATCGTGTAGGATGCACCTACAAAGAATTCACTGCCTGTAAACCATTGGAATTTGATGGAACCAAAGGACCAATTGGATTGAAACGGTGGACCGAGAAAGTCGAATCGGTGTTTGCCATAAGTAAGTGTACTGAAGAGGACAAAGTTAAGTACGCTACGCATACCTTCACAGGTACTGCGTTAAAGTGGTGGAACACCTATCTTGAACAGGTAGGACAAAATGCTGCTTACGCACTACCGTGGTCGTCATTCAAGCAATTGATGAACGAGTAGTACCGTCCTAGAAACGAAGTCAATAAACTCAAGGCAGAACTTAGAGAGTTACGAACACAAGGGTTCGACGTTACCACATATGAACAACGATTCACAGAGTTGTGCCTATTGTGTCCGGGAGCATTCGAAGATGAAGAAGAGAAGATCGACGCGTTTGTAAAAGGGTTACCAGTAAGGATTCAAGAAGATGTGAGTTCACACGAGCCCGCTTCTATACAGAAGGCAAGTCGAATGGCTCATAAACTCATAAATTAGATTGAGAGAAGAATTAAAGAGCAGGCGACCGAAGAAGCCAACACGAAACAACTCAAGAGGAAGTAGGAGGAAAATGGTGACAAGAGTCACCAGTACAACAACAACAACAATTACAACCACAATCGCAACAACTATCCCAACAACCGCAACAACAATTGCAACAATAACCGCAATCTTAACAATAACTACAACAAACATCCCAACAACAACAATAACAACAACAACAACAACAACAACAACCGTTTCAACAACAATAACAATCCCAACAACAACCTCAATAACAACAATGGTAACAAAAATCAAAAACAGCCATGTCATAGGTGTGAAGAAAATCATCAGGGGTTTTGCACAACATTTTGCAACATGTGTAAAAGAAATGGTCATAGCGCGACAAAGTGTGAGGTCTACGGACCAAAGTTTAACAGAACTAAAGGAACAAATAATGCCGGAACAAGTAATAACGAAACGAATAGTGTCAGAGCAAGTAATACCAACGCTGTTTGTTATAAATGTGGAAAACCGGGCCACATTATTAGAAATTGCCCGAATCAGGGAAATACTAATGGGCAGGGCTGTGCAAGAGTTTTCAATATTAATGCGGCAGAAGCACAGGAAGACCCGGAGCTTGTTACGGGTACGTTTCTTATTGACGATAAATCTGCTTATGTTTTATTTGATTCGGGTGCGGATAGAAGCTATATGAGTAGAGAATTTTGTGCTAAATTAAGTTGCCCATTGGCGCCTTTGGATAGTAAATTTTTACTCGAATTAGCAAATGGTAAATTAATTTCAGCAGATAATATATGTCAGAATCGAGAAATTAAACTGGTTAGCGAAACATTTAAGATTGACTTGATACCAGTAGAGTTAGGGAGTTTTGATGTGATAATCGGTATGGACTGGTTGAGAGAAGTGAAAGCAGAGGTCGTTTGTTACAAAAATGCAATTCTTATTATACGAGAAAAAGGAAAACCCTTAATGATGTACGGAGAAAAGAGCAACGCGAAGTTAAATCTTATTAGTAACCTGAAGGCACAAAAACTAATAAGAAAAGGTTGCTATGCTGTGCTAGCACACGTCGAGAAAGTCAATTCCAAAGAAAAGAACATCAATGATATTCCCATCGCAAAAGAATTTCCCGATGTATTTCCGAAAGAATTACCGGGACTACCTCCACATCGATCCGTTGAATTTCAAATAGACCTTGTACCGGGAGCTGCACCAATAGCTCGTGCTCCATACAGACTCGCACCTAGCGAAATGAAGGAACTTCAGAGCCAATTACAAGAACTTTTAGAGCGTGGTTTCATTCGACCAAGCACATCACCGTGGGGAGCTCCTATTTTGTTTGTCAAGAAGAAAGATGGTACATTCAGGTTGTGTATCAACTACCGAGAGTTGAACAAACTTACCATCAAGAACCGCTACCCACTACCGAGAATCGACGACTTATTTGATCAACTACAAGGCTCGTATGTTTATTCGAAGATCGATTTACGTTCTGGATATCATCAAATGCGGTGAAAGAGGATGATATTCCAAAGACTGCTTTTAGGACGCGTTACGGTCATTACGAGTTTATGGTTATGTCGTTTGGATTGACTAACGCACCAGCTGTGTTCATGGACCTCATGAATCGAGTGTGTGGGCTATATCTTGACAAGTTTGTCATTGTTTTCATCGATGACATACTTATTTACACGAAGAATGATCAAGAGCACGAAGAACATTTGAGAAAAGTGCTAGAGTTACTGAGAAAAGAAAAACTATACGCTAAGTTTTCAAAGTGTGCATTTTGGTTGGAAGAAGTTCAATTCCTCGGTCACATAGTGAACAAAGAAGGTATTCAGGTAGATCCAACAAAGATCGAAACCGTTGAAAAGTGGGAAACCCCGAAAACTCCGAAACACATACGCCAGTTTTTAGGACTAGCGGCTTACTACAGAAGGTTCATCCAAGACTTTTCCAGAATAGCAAAACCCTTGTCTGCATTAACGCATAAAGGGAAGAAATTTGAATGGAAAGATGAACAAGAGAAAGGGTTTCAATTGTTAAAGAAAAAGTTAACTACGGCACCTATATTGTCATTACCTGAAGGGAATGATGATTTTGTGATATATTGTGATGCCTCAAAGCAAGGTCTCGGTTGTGTATTAATGCAACGAACGAAAGTAATTGCTTATGCGTCTAGACAATTGAAGATCCACAAACAGAATTATACGACGCATGATTTGGAATTAGGCGCGGTTGTTTTTGCATTAAAGACTTGGAGGCACTACTTATATGGGTTCAAAAGTATTATATATACCGACCACAAAATTCTTCAATACATATTTAATCAGAAACAACTGAATATGAGGCAGCGTAGGTGGATTGAATTGTTGAATGATTACGACTTTGAGATTCGTTAAAACCCGGGGAAGGCAAATGTGGTAGCCGACGCCTTGAGCAGGAAGGACAGAGAACCCATTCGAGTAAAATCTATGAATATAATGATTCACAATAACCTTACTACTCAAATAAAGGAGGCGCAACAAGGAGTTTTAAAAGAGGGAAATTTAAAGGATGAAATACCCAAAGGATCGGAGAAGCATCTTAATATTCGGGAAGACGGAACCCGGTATAGGGCTGAAAGGATTTGGGTACCAAAATTTGGAGATATGAGAGAAATGGTACTTAGAGAAGCTCATGAAACCAGATACTCAATACATCCTGGAACGGGGAAGATGTACAAGGATCTCAAGAAACATTTTTGGTGGCCGGGTATGAAAGCCGATGTTGCTAAATACGTAGGAGAATGTTTGACGTGTTCTAAGGTCAAAGCTGAGCATCAGAAACCATCAGGTCTACTTCAACAACCCGAAATCCCGGAATGGAAATGGAAAAACATTACCATGGATTTCATCACTAAATTGCCAAGGACTGCAAGTGGTTTTGATACTATTTGGGTAATAGTTGATCGTCTCACCAAATCAGCACACTTCCTGCCAATAAGAGAAGATGACAAGATGGAGAAGTTAGCACGACTGTATTTGAAGGAAGTCGTCTCCAGACATGGAATACCAATCTCTATTATCTCTGATAGGGATGGCAGATTTATTTCAAGATTCTGGCGGACATTACAGCAAGCATTAGGAACTCGTCTAGACATGAGTATTGCCTATCATCCACAAACTGATGGGCAGAGTGAAAGGACGATACAAATGCTTGAAGACATGCTACGAGCATGTGTTATTGATTTCGGAAACAGTTGGGATCGACATCTACCGTTAGCAGTATTTTTCTACAACAACAGCTACCATTCAAGCATTGAGATGGCTCCATTTGAAGCACTTTATGGTAGAAAGTGTAGGTCTCCAATTTTTTGGAGTGAAGTGGGGGATAGACAGATTACGGGTCCGGAGATAATACAAGAAACTACCGAGAAGATCATCCAAATTCAACAACGGTTGAAAACCGCCCAAAGTCGACAAAAGAGCTACGCCGACATTAAAAGAAAAGATATAGAATTTGAAATTGGAGAGATGGTCATGCTTAAGGTTGCACCTTGGAAAGGCGTTGTTCGATTTGGTAAACGAGGTAAATTAAATCCAAGGTATATTGGACCATTCAAGATTATTGATCGTGTCGGACCAGTAGCTTACCGACTTGAGTTACCTCAACAACTCGCGGCTGTACATAACACTTTCCACGTCTCGAATTTGAAGAAATGTTTTGCTAAAGAAGATCTCACTATTCCGTTAGACGAAATCCAAATCAACGAAAAACTTCAATTCATCGAAGAACCCATCGAAATAATGGATCGTGAGGTTAAAAGACTTAAACAAAACAAGATACCAATTGTTAAGGTTTGATGGAATGCTCGTAGAGGACCCGAGTTCACCTGGGAACGAGAAGATCTGATGAAGAAGAAATACCCGCACTTATCTCCAGAAGATACGTCAACACCTCCAACTGCTTAAAATTTCGGGACGAAATTTATTTAACGGGTAGGTACTGTAGTAACCCAAACTTTTCCATGTTTATATATATTAAATGAAATTGTTATTTACATGATTAAGTGTTTCCAACATATTAAGCAATCAAACTTATTAAGAGTTGATTAATTGAAATAGGTTTCATATAGACATTTGACCATCCAAGTTGACCGGTGATTCACGAATGTTAAAACTTGTAAAAACTATATGATGACATATATATGGATATATATATATATATATATATATATATATATATATATATATATATATATATATATATATATATATATATATATATATATATATATATATATATATATAGTTAACATGATATTATGATAAGTAAACATATCATTAAGTATATTAACAATGAACTACATATGTAAAAACAAGACTACTAACTTAATGATTTTAAAACGAGACATATATGTAACGATTATCGTTGTAACGACATTTAATGTATATATATATATATATATCATATTAAGATATATTAATACATCATGATATCATGATAATGTAATAATTTAACATCTCATTTGATTTAATAAAAAATGGGTTAACAACATTTAACAAGATCGTTAACTTAAAGGTTTCAAATCAACATTTACATGTAACGACTAACGATGACTTAACGACTCAGTTAAAATGTATATACATGTAGTGTTTTAATATGTATTCATACACTTTTGAAAGACTTCAAGACACTTATTAAAATACTTCTACTTAACAAAAATGCTTACAATTACATCCTCGTTCAGTTTCATCAACAATTCTACTCGTATACACCCGTATTCGTACTCGTACAATACACAGCTTTTAGATGTATGTACTATTGGTATATACACTCCAATGATCAGCTCTTAGCAGCCCATGTGAGTCACCTAACATATGTGGGAACCATCATTTGGCAACTAGCATGAAATATCTCATAAAATTACAAAAATATGAGTAATCATTCATGACTTATTTACATATAAACAAAATTACACATCCTTTATATCTAATCCATATACCAACGACCAAAAACACCTAAAAACACTTTCATTCTTCAATTTTATTCATTTAATTGATCTCTCTCAAGTTCTATCTTCAAGTTCTAAGTGTTCTTTATAAATTCTACAAGTTCTAGTTTCATAAAATCAAGAATACTTCCAAGTTTGCTAGCTTACTTCCAATCTTGTAGAGTGATCATCCAACCTCAAGAAATATTTCTTATTTACAGTAAGATATCTTTCTAATACAAGGTAATACTCATATTCAAACTTTGATTCAATTTCTATAACTATAACAATCTTATTTCGAGTGGAAATCTTACTTGAACTTGTTTTCGTGTCATGATTCTACTTCAAGAACTTTCAAGCCATCCAAGATCCTTTAAAGCTAGATCATTTCTTGTCACTTCCAGTAGGTTTACCTACTAAACTTGAGGTAGTAATAATGTTCATAACATCATTCGATTCATACATATAAAACTATCTTATTCGAAGATTTGAACATGTAATCACTAGAACATAGTTTAGTTAATTCTAAACTTGTTCGTAAACAAAAGTTAATCCTTCTAACTTGACTTTTAAAATCAACTTAACACATGTTCTATATCTATATGATATGCTAACTTAATGATTTAAAACCTGAAAACACGAAAAACACCGTAAAACCGGATATACGCCGTCGTAGTAACACCGCGGGCTGTTTTGGGTTAGTTAATTAAAAACTATGATAAACTTTGATTTAAAAGTTGTTATTCTGGGAAAATGATTTTTCTTATGAACATGAAACTATATCCAAAAATTATGGTTAAACTCAAAGTGGAAGTATGTTTTCCAAAATGGTCATCTAGACGACGTTCTTTCGACTGAAATGACTACCTTTACAAAAACGACTTGTAACTTATATTTCTGACTATAAACCTATACTTTTTCTGTCTAGATTCATAAAATAGAGTTCAATATGAAACCATAGCAATTTGATTCACTCAAAACGGATTTAAAACAAATAAGTTATGGGTAAAACAAGATTGGATATTTTTTCTTGTTGTAGCTACGTGAAAATTGGTAATAAATCTATATTAATCATATCCTAGCTAACTTATATTGTATTATACATGTATTCTAATATATTATGTAATCTTGGGATACCATAGACACGTATGCAAATGTTTTGACATATCATATCGACCCATGTGTATATATTATTTAGAACAACCATAGACACTCTATATGCAGTAATGTGGGAGTTAGCTATACAGGGTTGAGGTTGATTCCAAAATTATATATACTTTGAGTTGTGATCTAGCCTGAGACATGTATACACTGGGTCGTGGATTGATTCAAGATAATATATATCAATTTTTTTCTGTACATCTAACTTTGGACAACTAGTTGTAGGTTACTAACGAGGACAGCTGACTTAATAAACTTAAAACATCAAAATGTATTAAAAGTGTTGTAAATATATTTTGAACATACTTTGATATATATGTACATATTTGTTATAGGTTCGTGAATCGACCAGTGGCCAAGTCTTACTTCCCGACGAAGTAAAAATCTGTGAAAGTGAGATATAGTCCCACTTTTAAAATCTAATATTTTGGGATGAGAATACATGCAGTTTTATAAATGTTTTATGAAATAGACACAAGTAATTGAAACTACATTATATGGGTGAATGATCGAAGCCGAATATGCCCCTTTTGCTTGGTAACCTAAGAATTAGTAAACCGATCTACTAATTGACGCAAATCCTAAAGATAGATCTATTGGGCCTAACGAACCCCATCCAAAGTACCGGATGCTTTAGTACTTCGAATTCGTTTTTATCATGTCCGAAGGATTTCCCGGAATGATAGGGGATATTCTTATATGCATCTTGTTAATGTCGGTTACCAGGTGTTCACCATATGAATGAATTTTATCTCTATGTATGGGATGTATATTGAAATATGAAATCTTGTGGTATATTATTATGATTTGATAATATATAGGTTAAACCTATAACTCACCAACATTTTTGTTGACGTTTTAAGCATGTTTATTCTCAGGTGATTATTAAGAGCTTCCGCTGTTGCATACTAAAATAAGGACAAGATTTGGAGTCCATGCTTGTATGATATTATGTAAAAACTGCATTCAAGAAACTTATATTTGATGTAATATATTCTTATTGTAAACCATTATGTAATGGTCGTGTGTAAACGATATATTTTAGATTATCATTATTTGATAATCTACGTAATGCTTTTTAAACCTTTATAGATAAAATAAAGGTTATGGTTGTTTTAAAAATGAATGCAGTCTTTGAAAAACGTCTCATATAGAGGTCAAAACCTCGAGACGAAATCAATTAATATGGAACGTTTATAATCAAAATGAACGGGACATTTCATGTCGGGCGTCGGCGGCTGACTCAAGTGCCCCCCGAACCGCGCGAAATGGACGAAGAAGCCTACTCAGAGTAGGAATCCCGCACATTATAAAAAAAAGAAAATGGACCTGCAACTACCTTAGACTTTCTTTACCATAATAATAAATAGAGTCAATGCGGACTCCGCCGTGGGAAGAGCCACTTCTTTCTTGTTTGATAGGGGGGCTTCCATTCACCAGGGCAGACTAAAAGTGCTCTCCGAACCGTGCTGGATAGTCACCTATCACACGGCTCTCAAACCCAACTGTGTTTTCCGTGGTTTTCCCATGTTACAACTTCCGTACCAATTCGGTAGATCCGGAATGGATCAGTTAAACATTCTATTAGGGAGCCTGGTCTTGACTTTTCTGTGTGGACGATCACGAGCGAAGACGTGTCGAGTGAAAGCCCCTGGGATTATTGAACGTAAATATGTGCACGAGCCTATGCAAACTGGGTTAAAAGCGGTAGATAGCCTGTTTCTATAGGCCGTGGTCAACGAGACCGGAAATTCCGACCTTGTTTGGTGATAGTCGACCAAGACGAGGCTAAGCAGAAGCTTATGCCCTGGGCTTGGATGAAAGAGTTGCAAAGTTCTCGGACCGGAACAATGGGATTCTCTCGACCGAAGGGAACGATGCGTAGCGCCATAGGGAGAACCTAGCGTAGCAGATCCAGTCGCGACCAAGTAGATAGCTCTACGCCTCTGCCGAAGGTTCTGAGGATAATACCATGGATTCATTGAAGAAGGCAATCTAAGAATTGAACAAGAACATGGTGGCGGCACAAACACAGTTAAATGATCGGATTTCTACTTTGTTTTTACAACATCAATATTTTCAGACGGAATTACAACGAATGAAAGGTAATGAAGGCGGTAATCAAAGAAATAATTCGCTTAAACCGTAATTGAACAATCGATTAAACCTTAAAGCCTATGAACTAGAAAAGCTTTGTAGTAGAATCAATGAAGTTTTATTGATTACTGAAATTGTGATTAAGAGAGAATAAGTTTGTTACAACTTACAACAGAAAACACACCAACTGATGTAATCCCTTGACTATCTATTTAACAATTGCAATTAGAAACCGAATTGGGCGAGAATTGCAGCTTCTTGACTATCTATTTAACAATTGCAATTAGAAACCGAATTGGGCTAGAATTGCAGCTACTCAACATAAAGGACTGCACGTGCTCCGCATGTGGCATATCTTAAACTTCCCACATGCTTTGCACGTGATGTACATATCAATCCCACCCTCCTGAAAAAATGCTTGCCCTCAAGCATCCACTAAAAATGAACACTCTGGAAATCGTTGAAAGAGTTCTTCAATCGGTTCCATGTTGCATTAACGGTGTTACCCTGTTGCCACTGAATTAAATCGTAAATCACCGGTCGATTGTTGCGTTTCATTAAAGATAAGACGGGTGATTGATGTATTTGTTGCTGTAAATTGTTAAAAGCAACCATAGCTTCATCACTCTAAATAAAGGAATTTTTTCGTAGTAAGTTGGTAAGAGGATGGCTAATAATAGCATAACCACGAATGAAACGTCTATAATACCCCGTTAAGCCTAAAAACCCACGTAATTGTTTAAGCATTTTTGGTTGTAGCCAATTTGCAATTGCCAACAGTTTAATTGTTGCAATTGCGACTTTTTGTGTTGGTGGATGACGATATGGTCTAATGATGTTGACCGGTGGAGCTCCTTCTTTGAGTAAAATATAGTGATCATAACTTCGTTTTAGTGGTAAAGCTTTTGGGATTTCAAAAATATCAATATAATCTTGTAATAAGCTTACTAGTTGTTGGTGTTTTGAATGATCATAGTTAACTGTTGAAGCATTGTTGGTCACATCCATTTGACATACTAAAAACATCGCCTGAAATTGTACTTGTGGGTGATCACTTACCTTAGTTAATGTCTTACCATCCATCACTGTTGCCTTAGACTTTTAACCATTTAACTCAACCTTTACACCTTTTTATGTGAATGTCATTTTCAACTTCTCAAAGTTCCAAATAATGTCCCAAGTGTTGCTAGCCATTGAATACCAAGTACCATATCACAACCTCCAATTGGTAACACAAGCATGTCACTATTAAAACTTTGCCCATCAATTTTCCATTGAATTGTAGCACATTGATTGACACTCAACAAATTGTTTCCACCGGGTACATAAACATTCAAAGGTGTGATTTTTTGAACATCACAACCTAAATGTTTTGCAAATTCAAGATCTAAAAAATTGTGCGTGCTACCTGAATCAATCAAGATGTGTACATTGTACTTGTTTATTTGCCCTTTAACCCGCATAGTTTGATACACTTTTGTTCTCATCAATGCGTATAAAGATATGTGTGGAATACCATCAGCTCACCAATCTTGTACATTTGCACTATACTCTGGACTGTCAATAAATTCTTCCAACCCTTGTTCCCCACCATCATCACTAGCTATCACCTCTAGTGAATATAATTGACCCGAACACTTATGCCCCGGTGTATATTTGTGATCCCAATAAAAATATTGGCCTTTAGCACGTTTTTCTTCGATTTCCTTTTGAGTTAAACGTCTACTTTATCCAGTTTGGTTAACCTTTGGTGTAATTGATTGAGTAGTAGATAGTGTATTTGTTAAAGCTAACTGGTTACTAGTTGTGGGTAAAACATTTGATCTTTCCATGTAGCCCCAAAAGTTACTGTTCCGTGGTGTAAAAGTAGTCGAATTAACACGAGGTGTTGGAAGAATTGGGTTATACCTTTTCTTGACTGCAATTGACATGTCCTCCTGTAACTTTGCTAAATTGAACGCATCTTCTAATGTGCGAGGCTTGAACATTCGAACAACTAATTCGATTTCTTTGTGTAATCCTCATAAGAAAAGACTAACAACATGCCGTTCGCTAATATCCAATTTGTTTAGCAGACGCTCGAATTCGTCATGGTAGTCAACCACCGTAGTCGTTTGTTTCAAGTTCATTAATTCGGAAAGTGGATCGTCGATTGTAGACCCAAAACGCTTTTGAATCGCTGATTCGTAAACCTCCCAATCGACCTCTTCACCTTGCAATTTTACGAATTGCTGATGCCAGGTCAGCGCTTTGCCTTGCATATGAATCGACGTAACCCTAACCTTCTGATCTTCTTCAATATTGTCGACGGCGAAAAATTTCCGACTGCGGTAGGTCCATCCTTTGACATCGGTACCGTCAAATTTGGGGAATTCGAGCCTAGAAAACCTTGTTAATTGCGAATTATTTCTTTGATTACCGCCTTCATTACCTTTCATTCGTTGTAATTCCGTCTGAAAATGTTGATGTTGTAAAAACAGAGTAGAAATCCGATCATTCATCTGTGTTTGTGCCGCCACCATGTTCTTGTTCAATTCTTAGATTGCCTTCTTCAATGAATCCATGGTATATTCCTCAGAACCGCCGTTTCTTGTTGAAGTTACCATCTTTTTTGATTGATTTTGCTGCGTCTCCAGAATCGATTGGAATCTGATATCACTGATATGTTCAATCTTAGTTCTTAAACCGTAATTGAACAATTGATTAAACCTTAAAGCCTATGAACTAGAAAAGCTTCGTAGTAGAATCGATGAAGTTTTATTGATTACTGAAATTGAGATTAAGAGAGAATAAGTTTGTTACAACTTACAACAGAAACACACTAACTGATGTAATCCCTTGACTATCTATTTAACAATTGCAATTAGAAACCGAATTGGGCGAGAATTGCAGCTGCTCAGCATAAAGGACTGCACGTGCTCCGCATGTGGCATCTCTTAAACTTCCCACATGCTCTGCGCGTGATGTACATATCAATATCAATATAGTAAATAAAAAAAATACTACACTAGGGGGTTGTTTAACATCCTCCAATCTCTCACATTTGGAACAAACGTTGATGTAAATTTTGTTTTTTACATCAAACTACACCAATTGATGTATCATATTCAAAATGTATTGTTTACTTAATTACTTGAATGATAATTGTTTGTGCATTATGTTATGCTCATGAAATATCGTTGTCGAAATTTGAAACAACTCGTGGAACGATTAAGAAAGTCACTCATTATTAAACTCCCAGGATATAAAATATGACATTACGAGTACAGTTACTATAGTAGTCTTCTGTGTTCTTAGATATATGCCTTCTAATATCAGTCACTAAAGATCTATATCAACAATATGACCTTACAGAAACCCTTTCTTTTCGAAACTTATAATGCAGTCATCAAACATTTGCTCGAGCGTTTTCAACGGAGGTAACCCGAGCTTCAATATCTTGCTGCTATCCATACTATGCGGATTGGCGTCCCCTTTTCGGCTGCTACACCTAACGGTATTCACAAATATACAGTAAGTAGTAGTAATCAACATCTAAAAGTTAATTTTTCGGGAAAAAAGAGAAGTATATAAGTACTTACTTGTCTACAATAGGATAAGACGGGTACTTCGATTTGAGCATTTGAAGGACTTCGGACCAGTTTGCCACTGTGCTTGAACATATGAGTCTGCCTGCAGCGTCCTTTCTCTCCATTGCTAAGATATGAGCAGCCACCACATCGTCTATATGCACAAAACCTATCGTAGTGTTCATGTATTCTTCCACCGCTCCTGATATGAAAACGTTCGTGGAACTCAATATATGATAATTATACCTGGCAAACGAGTCGGGTTGGGTCGAAACGAGTCATGGGTCAAACACGTCAGATCTTTTAGATGGGTCAAACGGGACGGGTCGGGTCGGGACCTGTTTCTTAAACTGGTAAAAGCTCTAAATAATAATTATTAAATCTCGTAAAGACCCGCTAAGACCATTAAGGATCCGTTTGACTTTGTATATATTTTTTAGTCTTCATATGGGTCTAAATAGGATACATTCTTTAACTTTTTTATGGACCAATTGGTTAAGTACCTAACCGAATGGACCCATTTTTCAAGCTATGGGTCTCAATTGCCGGGTATAATGATAAAAACCAAGTATGCTGGTTCAAAATGTTTATCACCGACCCCATGTACATGTACTAACTACTTAACCAGATTTGGCTTTTTTAGTACCTGTAACATAATCAAGTACTATTTGAATTGTACTTGTTGGTTTCGGTGCAAGCAATGGGCCCACAACATAAGAAGGGTTCACAACAACTAGATCAATCCCGCTTTCTTTTGCTACATTCCACGCATTCTTCTCAGCCATTGTCTTTGCGTATGCATACCAAAGCTGTACGTAATTAGAAGAGCTAATTTATTGAAATGAAAAATTAATATTTATTGTAACAATAACACTGTAACTTGCAAGTGTTCACTTGCATTGTATTTTTTGCAGTATTCAGTGTCACTCCAATGCGATTCATTAAGAGGAGATACTTGTTGGGCGTCGTAGCGGTATCTAATTGAAGAACAGGATGAGGTCAGCACAACCCTTTTCACACTATGTGCTTTCTTGCACGAGCTTAACACGTTCATGGTACCTTTTATACATGGATCAACTAGTGTTTCCTGCAAATGATACCATTGTTAATTGTGATAATTTCGTGCAAAGGGATATGCAATTTGACTTTCGTGCTTAAGAATATATGTTTTGACATCATAAAAGTATGCATTTGATTAACAATGGGGCGTAGTCGGCAACTTGGGGAGTTTTCAGATGTTGATAAAGTTTGACTTTAACCAAGTTTTGACCGATTTTCGAAGTAATGTTATGTTTTGGCTGAGTTTTGACCAAGTTTGACGAGTAATTCGAGTAGTTGGTTGAATTGCCTGAATATTGTCATCGTTTACAAAGATCACTGGGGATGCAGTGTGGAAAACGCCATCAACACCGTCTACAGCCTCGTCAAAACTTCCTTGTACCATCAGATCGGCCTTCATAAGCTTTAGTCTATCGTGGGCTCCTTTCAGCTCCAACAAGTACCCTACTTTTTCAACATTTTCTGAAAAAAGAGAGATAAGAAAAAGTTGTTTTAGTCAAAGCCCCCGACTAGTCAAGATTTTAAAGTAGACTGACTAGTATTCGACTCTCAAAAGTCCAATTTAGTCGGTCAAATAAGTCAAATAACGTCCGACTAGTCATCGACTTCGGTTAGTCCCAATGTGGTCTTGAGTGACTTTTAGTTGAGCTACGTTCTATTTCGAATACCCTTGGTTTGTGCATATTGAAGATTTAATGTAGAAAGTTGAAATACACGTGTCATTGGGTGAGTTGATAAAAAAATGCTCCATACTTCCATTTAACACTAACCAAGACTCTCAATAGTCTCATCTTACACAAAAATATGTAATATGTAACAGTATAAAATGCTTGATTTGTCTAAACACATAGACATAAAACTATACCTCAAACTTTGATTGATGTACATGTTAAGTGAATGGTGAATATAATGAAATAACAAATTAAATCAATGTGTTAAAAACTGTATGTTGTAGGGTAATAGCTAAATAAGCATCCATGTTTAATAAATTTGTTAGAAATTGAAATAAAATTTATATGAGATGAAGTATTTGAGGAATAAAAAATGAAGTGTTTGAGGTGTATGTATAGATGAAAATATATAATGTATTTAATTTATTAACTGTTTTTTAATTTTGTATCCATAAATTTAAACATGAAACTATCCGTTGTAATTGAAATAGCCAATCAGAATCATACACGTACACCAACACACGGTCATCTTCTACGTGCCAACTTCCACCATGCCGACCCCAAAACCACCCAACATGCCGCGTTAGTGGGGTACTGGTGGCGTGTTGGGTTCACGGCTAGTCCAACACATGCGCGTTACAGTCTTAGGCTTAAATTTAGACTAATCTTGGTAATAACTTAACGTATGGTACTTGTATAATAATATATAATGCATTTACCCTCTTATACGGCCGAAGTAGCATTAGCTAACAAACTAATCATATTTTTGCTACAAGCTAAACTTCACAAACGGATCATGTTTTTACTACAAGCTAAACTTCACAAACGGATCATATTTTTACTACAAACTAAACTTGACAAACTGATCATATTTTTTGGAAAACTGAAAAATGGTTATATTGATATAATGATACGGGCTTACCTGGGTCTCTGACGGTGGTTCGAACGGTATGACCTTGTTCGAGCAATGATTTTACGATGTATGCCGCTATGAACCCGGTTCCGCCTGTTACACAATATTCTGGCATTGTTTCTGTTTCGACTTGTTTACTTCTTGGTACTAGTTGTGCATATGCAAGTAATGCAAGCTTTAGTCTATATACTATGGGGATTTATACATTGTAAACTTGAGTGTGCATCAATAATAACTATTTAGAAAATGTGGGTAGGTGGGTTTTGATTACTTTACTTTTTCAATAAGAAATGTATATTTAACCATTTAGGTGGGGGATGATTCTCACACACTGTTTTTTGATCCTCACACACCAATTTACTTGAACTCCTCCCTAATAATAGGGTAAAAGGGTGTGTGAGGATCAAAAAACAGTGTGTGAGAATCATCCCCTTTAGGTGGTGATATTTTTGCATGTATTAAATTAATTATTTTGTCGTATTACAAAAATGAGTGATACACAATTATAATAAATTTGATTTAGTGATGAGTTTAATATTATCCAAATAGTTTATTTAGTAATAAAATTATACGACACATGGGCGGATTCACGATGAAGCCAATGAAATGGTAGCCGCGTTGGCTGGTATTTTTATTGTATTCGTTGGACAAAAATATTTATAATAATAATGTGGTGAATCTATTTATTATTTATAATGTCATCTTTGTTGCTTTTTAGGCAAGATAATAATAATAATCTTGTAATTTTTCCTTTATTTTAATTCACAAGTTATTTGTTTAGATGACGGTAAGCTATCTTGTGATGGTTACTAATACTACTTACTATTGATGATTGTCTTATTATCAAACGTATAAAATCTATAATTCTGAAGACATATATAAGTATATACTCAGTAATAACTAACAAAATTCAGTTTTGTGGTATAATTTAGCCGTGATTTAAAAGTCTTGATAGTTTGATAGTAACTAATATAATTATAATTAAGTATATCTATCATCATGAAATTGTCAACATTTTATATTTACCTATCAGGAGATTTGAAAATCTTGATAGTTTGATAGGATGTAACTTGATATGAAATAATTTTTACAAAAGATCGAATAAGGGGATGTCTACTTTTATATTCTTCTAATAAGTATTGTTTGTATATGGTCGATCGGTATACGATAAGTGTTATTTCAATAAAAGTTGTTTCTTTTTTATGATGCAAAAGGTGTGATTGACCACGGACACCCTAATCGTGTTTGCCTTTGTTTCTTTTGTATTATGTTTGAACCTTTTTATTATTATGAATGAATGATCAGTTTATGTAATAAGTCCTTACAAGTTTATGTTTGTTTAACCCTTGTTTAACCTATATGGGGAAGTTGGGGTAGTTATCTCATAAATCCTCAGAAACTTAACTGATTCATTATGATTAAATAGTGGATCAAGTAAGGGTTAAAGACAAAAAAATGTTCGGCTCAATTTTAATTTAATTTGATCAACAATCACCCATTCAATTAGTCTTCTTTTTTCACCATTTAAGTTTTGTTAGCAACTAAGGTTTCACTCGGCTGAAGGTTATCTTTTGCAACCCATTATGCACATGGAACTTTATACTCAGAACGTCGAAGCAGTCTCATTAAACGCTCTAGAAATGCATTGATTCCGAAAACCTTACTTGAAATAATATTCAATCTAAAAACATTTATACCAACACCAATATGACCTATATATAGGAAGTTATGAATACGATGAACATCATAGAAACCCTTTATTTTGGAAACTTATGACGCAGTCATCAAACATTTGCTCGAGTGTTTTCAACGGAGGTAACCCGAGCTTCAATATCTTGCTGCTATCCATACTATGCGGATTGGCGTCTCCTTTTCGGCTGCTACACCTAATGGCATTCACACATAATTTGGTAAGTAGCATTAACCAATACACTAAATACGACGAAGGTTTTACTGTTCACAGGGGTAAAAAGGTCATTATGTCATCTTCCTATTTTTTTTTTTTTCGTCGTTGACATCATTCATCTTTTTTTTCCTCCTTTCCTGTCGTTTTTTTGGGTTTTTTTTGCGCAACGAAGTGGGCCACCAAATTACTAATTCAACATTTAATTCTAATACTTGATTATTTCAAAACAAAAATGTATATGCATACGCTTACTTGTCTATATAAGGATATGAGGGGTATTTCGATTTGAGCATTTGAAGGACTTCAGACCAGTGAGCTACGGTGCTCGAACATATGACTCTTCCTGCAGCCTCTTTATTCTCCATTGCGATAATATGAGCAGCCACTACGTCGTCTATGTGCACAAATCCTACTGTAGTGTTTGGGTATTCTTCTAATGCCCCTGATACGAAAGCGTTTGTGAAACTTAATTTCATAGCCATGAGCTCTAATTAGGACAATATTCGTGTAAAATTATGTAGTCTATATGTTTGCCGTTCTAAAAAATGATGTACATTATAGTTCATGTAATAACTAAATCAAGATTCTTTATAAAGTACTTAAGTACCTTTAATATAAGCAAGTATCATTAGAAGTGTACTTGTTGGTTGCGGCGCAAGCAATGGGCCCACAACATAAGCAGGGTTTACGACAACTAGATCAATCCCACTTTCCTTTGCTACACTCCATGCATCTTTCTCTGCTATTGTCTTTGCGTATGCATACCAAAGCTGGATGTAAACAAGAACTTAAATTAACTAAGAGATTAATGATAACATTATGCTTTAACTTTTGTTAATCTCCCATTACATTATACTCTTCGCAGTATTTGGTATCGCTCCAGTGAGATTCATTAAGTGAAGAAACTTGTTGGGCATCGTAACGGTATCTAATCGAAGAGCAGGACGAGGTGAGCACAACCCTTTTCACACTATTGGCTTTCTTGCATGAGCTTAGCACATTCATGGTACCCTTGATGCATGGATCAATTAGTGTTTCCTGCAAAAGATGCTAATGTTATGGTTATATTATATTTTTACTTTGACCGGCTTTGACTCACACCCGACCCGACTCAGACCGACTTTGACCTGACGTTTTAGCGTTGACCGAGTTATTAGACTTTTTTTGAGTGAAACGGGATGGCTAGTCATCAAACCGACTAGTCGAACGAGACGCCACCGATTACAACACCGGACTTTGCTCCTAACGAGGTTTGAGGATATCAGGACACTAGGCTATCTTGGAACAGTTCATAAGAGAACATATGGGCTATAAGCATACAAATACTAATGCTAGTTTGAAGGTATAATTGCCTTTATATTATTATCGTATGAAACGACTACTGGCGATGCAGTATGGAAAACGCCATCAACACCATCTACAGCCTCATCGAAACTTCCTTCTACCATCAGATCGGCCTTCATAAGCTTTAGTCTATCGTGCGCTCCTTTCAGCTCCAACAGATACCCTACTTTTTCAACATTTTCTAGCAATAGAGAAAATCAATAGTTGCATCTATGTCATCAAAATGTAATGATACTTGATTTTTGTTTTTTGTTTTTAATATAAATAAACATGATTTTCAGTTGCATTTATGTCATCACAATGGCGTACCTGGATCTCTGACGGTGGTTCGAACAGTATGACCTTGTTCAAGGAGCGATTTGATGAGGTACGCTGCTATGAATCCGGTGCCACCTGTCACACAGTATTCTGGCATTGTATTTTCCTACTCTTTATTTGTTGGTTTACCTTATGCTTATGCAACTTGATGAGCCTATATGTTTTGTGATTCACATATAGACTTTGTTTTTTGGAGAATTTATAACTCAAGCTTTAGGTGTGTCGCCGTATTTTATAATCTTGCGTCAAAAATGAGTCGTCAATAATGAATTGACTTGTGTATCATGCAGTTGTGGTTGTACATGTGGGCAGGTGATTGTTTGGTCTTTAGCAAGTAGAGAAAATGCAGTAAGAGTGAGTGTCATGTTGGCTGCATGTTCCATCCAAATCTTGGATGATGCTTTGAGTGATACTCATATAGTTTAACTGCACATGTATACACACACTCGATTATTTCATGTTTTATTTGCATTGCCAACGTACCCTTGACGCACCATTAGCATTTTGTGGTTGCTTTATTCGTACAAGTTATGTTTAAATATCTGATTGGTGAAGAAAACAGAATAGAGTATGCAAAGAACATACAACTCAAAAACAGCAAATCAAAATACAATGAACCTTGTGATCCTCTGCAATCTTTAGTTACAAAAATGAATGTATATTAGTTTCTTGTTTGGTCACCTCTTTTATTATCAGACTGACCTATTTTGTTATGTTAAATACACAAAAAAAAGCTCCATGTATCACATCTAAGCGGGATGAATAATGTTGTTATTGTTCTAATCATCAAAGTGTCTTTTACTTCATGTAGTACAAACCCACATATGCTCATCAAATAAAGCCTATATACACAAAAAGCTGAGGGTAAATTAGGGGTTTCACTTTCCAAATACTTGACCCACATTTCAAGTCAAACATCGAGAGTAAATATTCATGCATTTGCTGTTTAAGTTTTCCCGTTAGCAGAACGGGCTTCGCTTTATTCTAATTCGAAAAAAGGTGTTTAACCAAAAAGGATACAAAACCTCATGTCCCAAACTTTAAGCAAGTGTTCAAAAAGTTCTATGTTCATGCAGGTTGTCCAGGCGTTATAAACGAAATAAAAACAAAACTAGGGTTATTTGGGGAAGAAATTGAGCCGTCATTATCTGACTTCAACAATATGAGAAATAAGGATAACTAGACTCGATTCAAATAGTTCAACAACAATTGTTTCGAGCACCATATTGGATTTCATAAGATGAAGTAAATACGATTCGAAACAGACACAAGAACATAAACATGCAGTAAGGTGAAGTTACAGCGTATATGTGCTAACCCACCAGTAATCTATTACACTTGTTAGATGAACTGTAGCTTCGGCATGGTTTAATCATCCATATCCGGTTGTCCAAATTTGTAAAGTGTTCAAGATGCAAGAGATGAAATACCAAATTTCAACGGAGATCGATCAATGACGTGGCAGTCCTCGGTAGTCATATGATCCCAACCCAACACCACCTCCCCCTCCCCCTCCATAAACATCACCATATCCACCTCCACTACCACCACCAACACCACCACCACCGCTGCCGCCACCACCACCATATAGATCGCCATATCCGCCACCTGGATGCCTCATATCTGGGCTTACACTCAACAATCCATATCCACCACCACCTACATTTATAAGAAAAACGCATTATAATCATCTATATTTCCTTTTATTCTTCGTTTAGTTGCAGTATGCTTTCAAACAACATACACTTGCCACTCCAATAAATCATATCGATCCAAATTTACTTTCTACCAATTGATAATAATTTGAGGGAGTTTAAAATTGCATATTTTCGTGATAAAAAAATGACGTACCAAGTCCACGTGCTCTCATCTGCTCCCCTCGAAGCTTCTCTATTTCACGAGCCATTGAAATTAAATTCTTCTCCATTGCTTCCTTTTGAATCATATGTTCCTCGTTTGTTTTTTTCAACATATCATAATCTCTCCTACAAAAATACACAAATATTATATTATTCCACAATAAATCAACATTTTCTGAAATCAAAAAACAATATATTCAATTTAATACCTCATATCAACAAGGTCTTTATGCATCCCATCAATACCAGTCTTAAAAGCCACCACCTGCTCGTTCTCAGCCTTCAATCTACTAGTATCTTTCGTGAGCGCTTGAACTTGGTTCGATAATTCTTGCCTTAAAGAATTCAGTTTCTGAGCTTCGGCTCGTAAATGGCTCACGTCGGCCCTAAGCGGCTCGGTCTCACGAAGCTCAGACTCAAGCTTCCTTCCCCTATCAATTAAATCTCTGGCCCTTGCTTCTCTATCTGCATGTAATTTGGGAATGATTTGACCTAACCGATGAATCTCATCTTTGACCGCAGTCAACTCTCTCTGAAGACTAACGTTTTCTTCAACTACAAGTCCATTGTCAGCCATAATTCGTTGTATATCGTGATGTTGGAGTTCAAGTTCCTCTTCAAGAATTGCAGGGTGAGGAGGAAGGGGCCCAGGCACCCGGTGCACCACAGGAATAAGACCGTCACGAGAACCTCGAATAATACGATTTCTTCCAGACATTTTGATGATCTAAGATACCCTGAAAGATACATACAAAAAATAATCTGTATGCCCATGTTTTTATAAATTTATACTTTTACGCTTTGTTATGTGATCGAAAGAGAAATAAGTTTTGATTCTGATAAGGTAAGTGTAAAAAATTAATCCAAATGAAAAATGACATTTAACTTTCCTCAAATATTGATTATCGACAGACGAATAGCAAATATTGTGAGACATTTATGCGTTGTATGGTTGCAAAACTCGGCCGACTCGGCCGAGTACTCGGAGAAATCGGTAGAATGGAGAAAACGAGAACTCGGCCACAAACTCGGTCAAAATTCGGACAACCTTGGCCAACACCGGTCAAACCTGCAATTTTTTTTGTTTTGTTTCTCACCTTTTTCATATTCTTGGGGGCTGGAAAATGAAACTTGATAGCTGAAATTGGAAGTTAGTGGCCGGAATTTGAGTCAAGGAAGAAAAAGTTAAGGAAGAATAAATGGGATGAGACTAACATATATGGGCTCTATAAGTTAATAATCATTATTATAAACTTAAAAATATATAAAATATATTAAAAAACTAAAAAGTCAAAGTCAACATCCGAGTTCTCCCCGAACTCCTCAAAAACCTCTTGCCGAGTTCTCCCCGAGTCGTGAGTTTTACAACCTTGGTTGTACAACAGGACTAAACTAGATGAATCAGATATAATCGAGCATAAATTGAAGTCTAGTACAAATTCAAAGCTCCTGAAATGGAATAAGAAAGTATGCCAGCATCTAAAAATTTATCAAGAGGAACAAACTACGTTAAACTGACGATCACCTTAAAATTATATTTCCATTTGATCCAAGGCAAGTGATTATGAAGCAAAAAAGGCATCATATTTCATATGCTTAAAGTTGAATTTTAAGTTAAGCAATACACTCGAATTTCAGAAGTGATTATAAAGCAAAAAAGGCATCATATTTCATATGCTTGCGGTTTTCGTATTGACTTATGCAGTTTAAGGCTATAACATTAACAGACAACATACTTACTAAAAAATTTAGTTTATTTCTCTACTGCATTAGCCATAAGACGGTAACAACAAATGCTAAAACGTCGTCGTTAGAATGTATCCGTATCATACACCTTTTAATTCACCAGTAACCGTGAAATTTTCAAATATAATCATGAATTCATTAGAAAACTAGATACGATTTCTAAACCGTCTTATGATATTTAAATCGTTCTAATTCAATGATAATTTTGCCCTATATTTATCAACAGTTCAAGTAAAATCGAATTTCTGTAAGTTTGAATCATGAGCAACACTAACAGTTTGATTTAATTGCAATAGTCGTAATATAATTTGGATTCAAATACAGGAACATAAAAGACGATAATTGTTTGATTTACCTTTATTGGTTCCAAGAATTTGAAGCGAAATCTTCCTCGCGAGCAAAAGAAACCCTACAGGAAACGGGGTAGGTTGCGATAGTAGAACATAAATTGTTTTACATTTATTTTAATTGTTTATGTTTATGTTTATATGTTTATGTATATGTATTTAGAATATTACTAGTTTTTCAACCCTCGCTTCGCGCCGGGTTCGGTTTCCAATGTATTTTACCATGTTTATTTTTTAAAATTATTTCGTGGCTAAAGATGATGTCGTTGAAGCGCAACTCGAGTCGAACGAAAAGGTATAACCCGTCAAAGATTTAGATATTATCTAAAATTAACAATATATGCGTATTTTCGCGTTTCGCTATGGAGTTCTTGACTTTTTAAAATTTAACGCAATTAACTCGTTAGTTTATATTAACACTCCGTATGATTTAATAATAGAATATTTACTAGTAATATCAAAAAAATTACTAAATAATTTTCTAAAAAAATAATAAGACCCATATGTATATGTTGTTAATAGATGAAAATATGTACGGAGCCCGTGAGGAAAAAATCAACGTGTATGAAAGGTGGACTAAAAAATTTAGCTTTTTTAAAAAGCATCCGTTTTGCGTATAGTTAGTGACATTGTATTCGTAAAATTATTTCGAGCTTAACGACGGTGGCGGAAAAATTTAACTCGTTGCGGGCGAGAAGATATGAGCCGTTGAATATTTGAGTGTAGTTTAGTTAAGATTTTTTTATGAAAATGTTGATTTGATACTTTACCCCCCTGTTTGGGGGGTCGATTTTAAATTTCGAACAAAGTGTGGGAGCTTTTTGGAAAGGAGGGTAAAAAAAAGGAAAAATAAGTGAAAAGACGAAAACGCCGTTGATACTATTCATGGATTTTGTCTAATAGTTAATATAGTAATTACTCCGTGTAATAACAATTATAATTATTAATTATAAATATATAAATTCAAATTATTAATTTATTAATTAATAAGTATAATAAAATTTAAGAAAAATATCATGGTTGGTCCTCAAAATTTGTACCAAAGATCAAAATAAGACCTAAAGTTTAAATCGATTATGAGTTGGTCCCAAATTTTTAACTTTGAATACGTATGGTCTCACGATTTAACAAACATTAAATCCTGGTTAACTTTGAAGATATACATATAACAAATGTTCACAAACGTTTCTCATTAGTTTTCTTATCTAGTATGTTACTCATCTAAAACCTTACACTATCCTCCATGGTTTCTTTCGATCCTTAACGACGAATTACCGCCGATTCCATAATTGATCAATTAACGATTTATTAACATCTATCTTGTCATATGCTTCGATTTCGTTTATCTTCTCTGATTTCTTTTATCTGCCCCGTTCTCGATTTCGATTAAAAACCTATGTATCGAAGTTAATAATATAGAGCTCAAAACTTAATCGTACTCCTAATCGATCCATTTTTAATCTCTTCGACTCGTATCAAAGATCGTAAACCTGATCGTATTATAAGTTAATTGTAAATAAAAGGTTTTGTATGGCCAATTCTTATTTAAAACCTATGTAACATCCTCAACTGGGCCTAACTGTAAGATTACTAGTTTGCCCTTAAGTTTGTGTTGTGTTATTATATGCTTTTATTTTAATTTAATATCTACTATTATTTAACTATTTGGTTAGGACCAGATTGTGACAAGGGTCACAGAACATGTTTGTTTATTTAATTTGGACTTCGTTAGGGTCGCTTAATGATATACGAAAGATATCAAATAACTGATAAATACCCGTGTGTTGTATAGTGTGGGAATTAAACCCAATTAAGTGACTTGTGACTGTCACTCTCTCTTGCACTTTCCAGAATCATCATCATCACACACACACACACACACACACACACACACACACACACACACACATCCATTTGTTCTTCCTCCTCTCTACCTAACCAAACCCTAAATCTTCAATTCTTGTTCTTGGATCTGATTGAGTGTTAAAATTGTGTTCTTTGTGTTTCACTAAATCTATCAAGGTAAAATCAAGTGTTTTAATGTTCAATTCATGTCAAAATTGGGGTTTTTGTCTAGTTTTTGTAAAAATGGTGATTTTGGGTCAAAATCACTTGAAATGTTGTTGTTTAAGTGTCAAATGAGTGGCTTTGAGTTCCCAAATGGTTGGCTACAAGCTATGGTAGATTTCATGGTCACAAAAAGGTCCAGGAATAAGATTTGGTCGAAAATGGCTTGAACTCGTAACTGTGATGACCCGGGAATTTCCGACCAAATTTAAACTTGAATCTTATTTGAGTTCGATACGATAAGCAAAGTCTGTAATATTAAGTCTAGAAATTTTTGAACTGTTTTATGAAATCAAATGACCTCGACCAATTCCCGACGAATTCACGAACAATTGTTGTAAACAGATAAATATGTATATATATATATATATATATATATATATATATATATATATATATATATATATATATATATATATATATATATATATATAGTTATAAATGTAAGTATTGGAACTTATAAAATGTTACTAACTCAGTAAAATTTAAAATGTAAAATGATACAAAATAAGTTGTTACTAATATAAATCTATGTATAGATGTAAACGATTTATATAATAATTATTATATGTATATTGGAATATATATAAAAGTTATAGATAATATATGTAGAAATTTATATTAATGACATAAAATAACATATCAAGTAAATATATATATGATACTTATAAATATATAAGACAATTATATTTAAGATGCAAACACATATTGTATAATGTAAATTATGTTAAAATGAATAAATAATATTCAACATAGGTTATATGTGATACAATCATAATGTATAATATGTTAAATATATTTATATATTAAAAATATGATTGCTATATTAATATTACTATTATTACTTTCATTATTATTGTTAATGTTAAATGTTAATATTAATATTAATATTTGTATCATCAATATTATTATTTCTAATACAAGATATATATATATATATATATATATATATATATATATATATATATATATATATATATAGGTATAGGATTTTGGGTATGAATAAGTTGATGTATACAAATATATATATGCCATCATATACAGGTATATTTATTAGAAAAATCAGTTTTATTATTCATTATTATTATTATTATTAATAAGTTTATTATTATTTACTAATTATTAATATTAATATTAATATTAATTATAGATAAAATCTTTAGAGAATCAACTTTCTCTGTATATCACGATCAACTGATTATTTTTCTTTTGTATCTGTTTCTAATTGTTACAATCCAATCCACTACAAACAAAATTCAGTAACCATCAAATTCCTATTTTAATTTTTTATATATATCTCTGTACGAACAAAATCCTTGTGACCACACTCAAAATTTTGCTATATAGCATTTATTCAACTCAATTGACAGGAAATCAATCGAATATCTCAACTATATCACCAACTATCCATTACTTCTGTTTTCAACTGATTAATTAAACAAAGAATTAAAAAAAAAAACAACGAGCTAAATACCTCTGTTCGTGTTCTTGAGTCAGCAAACCTCGAATTCGATTCTTATTTCAAAATCTATTAATGGAGTGTTGTTAGGAATAATCCACTCAAACTATCTGCAAAATTATACCTTCCAATTCCTCCTAACGAACTCTAATTTTTGAGTCAAACTTAAATTTCAAAAAGTCAACAGAATTGTTCTTCAGTAAATTCGAATTCATTATGTTGTTTCTGTTGAAATTGATGGTTTACAAAGTTTATAGGTATGATTTAAAACCGTTTTCATGAAGAAACCATAGTCTAAAAACATCTAGAGATTGAAATTAAATTTTGAGTTGTCATTTTTTTAGCGACACAGCAGACCTTTTATGTTATTTTTTTATTTTATTTTTTTTTATCAATCGTTATAAACCATATACGTGTGTATCTGTTTCAATTGCCAACCAAATTCAAACTCCTAGAGTCACGGTTATGATTGATTGTTGTTTGGGCCTGTCGACTTGAATTGAGATGAAGAAGAAGATAAAACGTAAATTCGAGTTTAATAAATATAATTCGGTTATTATTCCAGAAAGACAGTATCGGAGGAAGGGTTAAGTGGGTTAGAGTGCGAGCAAGAGGTCTCGGGTTCGAGTCCCGTCATGGGCAAATATTTTTTGGAAAAGCTTTAAAAGAGGGTATACAACTTTTAAATTTTCAATTTCATTATTATTATTATTATTAATTATTATTATTATTATTATTATTATTATTATTATTATTATTATTATTATTATTATTATTATTATTATTATTATTATTATTATTATTATTATTATTATTATCATTTTCACTATTATTATTATTGTTGTTGTTAATATTATTATTGTTATTATTAGTTATTGTTAATACAACTAGAATTATAATTATCATAAGTATTATAATTAGTACTGTAACAAAGTTATAAGTATTATGACCATTATTATTATTATTATCTTTATTATTATGCTATTCATTATTAGTAATATCATGATTATCATTATAAGTTATATTATTATCATTACTAAGTATATTTATTACTAATATTACTATCATTCCCGGTATTATTATTATATAGTAATATTATTAATATTACCATGGTATTATTATAAGTATTACTAAAAATATAATTTTTACCATTTTAGTATTAGTATCAAAATTATGATTATGATTATTATCATTATGAAAATAATACAAATTGTTATTATTTTTCGTAAATATTAGTATTAATATCTTTTTATAAATAATAGAATTGTAATATTAACATATGTATTATTATTTATATTATCACGTGTATTATTATTATGTAATTATTAAAAATCAATATCATAACTATCATTAACAGTAAAATTAATATTTTTACAAGTATTATTATTAATATCATTGTTATTATCATTAATAGAGTTATTGTTAACATATGTATATTACTAATGTTATTATCATTATTTTTACTAATATTAATTTAGTATAATTAGAACTACTGTTTTGATAAACAAATTAAATACATACATAAATATATATATTTAACACATATAACATAAAAAATTTAATATATATATATATATATATATATATATATATATATATATATATATATATATATATATATATATATATATATATATATACATATTGAACATATAAAACATATACATATATTACTAACATGAAAATAATATAACTAATACATTTATACATATATATGTGTGTGTTCAATTACAACTATGAATATTAATAAATATACAAATGATATATGTTCATGAATCCAAGGCCAACCCTATACTTGTTCAATGTCGTTCTATGTATTTTTACTACAAAATACATTAGGTGAGTTTCATTTACCTTTTTTACCCTTTATATTTTTGGGCTGAGAATACATGCGCAATTTTTATAAATGTTTTACGAAATAGACACAAGTAATCGAAACTACATTATATGGTTGAATGATCGAAATCGAATATGCCCCTTTTAGTCTGGTAATCTAAGAATTAGTGAACAGACACCCTAATTGACGCGAATCCTAAAGATAGATCTATCGGGCCCAACAAGCCCCATCCAAAGTACCGGATGCTTTAGTACTTCGAAATTTATATCATGTCCAAAGGAGGATCCCGAAATGATGGGGATATTCTTATATGCATATTGTGAATGTCGGTTACCAGGTGTTCAATCCATATGAATGATATTTTTGTCTCTATGCATGAGACGTATGTTTATGAGAAATGGAAATATGAAATCTTGTGGTCTATTAAAATGATGGAAATGATTATTTATGTTAAACTAATGAACTCACCAACCTTTTGGTTGACACTTTAAAGCATGTTTATTCTCAGGTATTGAAAGAAATCTTCCGCTATGCATTTGCTCATTTTAGAGATATTACTTGGAGTCATTCATGACATATTTCAAAATACATTGCATTCGAGTCGTCGAGTTCATCAAGATTATTATTAAGTCAATTATCGTTAGATATATTATGAAATGTTATGCATGCCGTCAACTTTCGATGTAATGAAAGATTGACTTTTCAAAAATGAATGCAATGTTTGTAAAATGTATCATATAGAGGTCAAGTACCTCGCTATGTAATCAACTGTTGTGAATCGTTTATAATTGATATGGACTTCGTCCAGATGAATTAGGACGGGTCTCTACAGTTGGTATCAGAGCTGTGGTCTTAGCGAACCAGGTCTTGCATTAGTGTGTTTAACTGATAGTCGTTAGGATGCATTAGTGAGTCTGGACTTCGACCGTGTCTGCAAGTCAAAATTTTTGCTTATCTTTTTGTCAGAAATGATCTGTTTATCATCCTTAGGAAATTACCTGCTCATTATTCTTAGTCTAGACATGTCTTACTACCTCTATTGCATAGACAGTGTATAGATAAATTCATATCTTAGCGTATCTGTTATTGTTACCTTTGCCTGACAGCTTTCGTAGATTCCTCCGTAACTTATGGGATGCTAGTATTATATATGCATATGTAAATTATGTATTGCAGGGTACTAATCTACATCCTATAATCTATTTCTTATCGAAAATCCTTCATCTGATCGTCCGAGATTAATCCCACAACCAGTTCGAGTCCCTCAGATTTCGATAGCTATTTCGATAGTTATTCCGACAGCTATTCCGACATGGATATTCACCTAAGCTCCGAAAGTGGTGTCACCAGAATGAATCAATCAATCAACCATCCCCAATTCATCTGATGAGTTCGTAGTCGACTTAATCAATGAAGATGAGAATAAGTCGATCCTTTTCACCAACTGAATTCACCTCTTGGCAAAGGACCTGAAGCACTCACCGGCGAACCAATTCGAAACACCATATTCACCCTCATTTCCCGGATATCTTGCCATGATTATATACTATCTCAATTTCTGAATCTTATTCATCCGCTCAATCCAATCGCCAATCATCCCGGAGTAATCAAAGAGTCAACGAGCTTCACGCTCGAGTAATCAATTTGGAAAACATGGTGCAAAACTTACCAGCTTCAGCAACATCACCGGCACCAACAGTACCATCAATAACAGCACCAGTACCATCAACAATCCATGCCTCAACATCTCATTCTGTATCTCGAGAATAATCATCGTTCTACGTATCGTTCTACATCATTTATCTTCGTCCGACATGGCGATTATGTAATCTCTAATATTTTAGAGATTCTATATTCTTGTTCTAACGATAAATCAAATGAGTTTAATATCATATAGACTCATTAAATCCATGATTACATCTGAAGAAAATATATATGTATATATATTTTTTCATAAAGACTGTAATTAAAAATTCTTTCGTACAAAGTGTTAATTGTGAAAATATTTTAACGGGTAGGTAATACCCGAGGAATATTCAGATTTCACATTAATAAGTTACACTGTACATTCTTTCAAATCTGATTCAACAGTCATTTACTATCCTATTTACAACCACCGATATACATATCCGTTCACCAAAGAATAACTATTTTCATTCAAATTCAATTTCATATTTGGATTTTGACCTATCAGAATCCAACAAGTGACATAATGAAGAAATAATGGATACAATAAAAATTGATTAGAAACAGACTAATTAACAATATGAAATTTTGTTAAGAAACCACGCTAACAAGATCCTAGCTAACTGTTCCTAGCTAACTGTTAATTCCGTATTACATTTTATTTTATCGCAATTTATTTATCGCAATTTAATTATCGTAATTTATTTATCGCAGTTTATTTATCGCAATTTATATTCTCGCAATTTTATTTATCGTCATTTAATTTCTGTTATTTATTTTACGCACTTTATTTATCGTCATTTAAATACTGTTATTTACGCATTTTAAATATCGGGACACGTATACAAGGTTTTGACATATCATATCGACACATCTATATATATTATTTGGAATCACCATAGACACTCTATATGCAGTAATGATCGAGTTCTCTATACAGGGTTGAAGTTGATTCTTAAATAATATATATACTTTGAGTTGTGATCGAGTCTGAGACATGTACACGGGTCACGATACTTATTAATTAATTCGAATATTATATATGAATTATTGAATTGCTAACTGTGGACTATCAACTATGGACTGCCAACATTGGACAATTAAAATGAATTAAAATATTGTTTATAACATATGAAACTAAACAATTCTTCAAGTTTGCCACTTGATTTCATCTTAAACCTTATTTGTATCTTGACGATTCCAATCTGCGTTCAAACTTTCATGATTCTTAAAAACACCTCAATCGAGAGGATGAACCAACCGCACTTCATCTACGAAAGAAAAGATTTATGCATATAGTCATACACCTGAAAAACACTCGAAACCTGAGTAAACGTTTAACACGTATCTGTGCTAGCTCCTTTGGCGTTGTTATTTCCAAAAATGACTTTGCAATCCCTTTTCAAAGTAGCAAATTTTGTCACAGCTCCAGCAAGTCAACTTCGACTTTTCATCCGAAGTAGCCTTACTATAATCCTGATATATATGATTACCCTTTTGATACCGTAGAATTCTTTTATATTCCGCCATATTACCAGCAGATGTATCAGCAACCTCGTTGCTTCTTGGCTTAAATCTCTCTAATAGATCACTATATTTATTCATTGAAAACCTATTCATATACTCATCCGCATCTTGTAATGAGAACTGCCATACCAATTATCGGGAGTCAGCAATCAGTACTTTGAAAACGCACAACATATCTACATCAACAGTTATATGTATAACATTTATCTTTTAGAATTATGGTCTTTTATTTTGAAACTCTGAACAGCACTCAGTCTACAAATCAATACTCCGAACATTGAAAAAGTTGAAGGAAGCAACAAAAACTGTAAACGACCTTAACCATTGAAAGTATGATAATAAAGAATGGATGGTTGGAAAACTCTCAATAGAAAATTTGGTACCGAAAAACGGATTATGCGAAAACTATGAAGGAAGCCGTGGACAAATCACAAAGACTAAACTTGCCTTCAAAGAATCCAAATGATTCAATACCTGCTGAAGTCTTTAGCGAATATCTTGCTCCTTACTCTAAACCCTTGCGGACAATATTCTTCATCATCCTCTGATCTTAGATATTCTAAGATATTATCATATCTTTAATTATAAATATCCTCCATTTTTCTGAAGATATTTTTATAACTATTCTTATCTGAAATCATTAATCTCTTCGTGCTATCAGTGTTACATCATATAGAAAATGTTAGTTTCTATATTCTGTAAAATTTCGAGCTTAAAATATGAATGTTATTGAAGTAATGTTGGGAACTGATGCATGAGTTAGTATAATATAATGACACTTGATCAACGTGATTATATTACAGTAAGTCATGCTGAATTTCTAATGGAACGTGATGATTCACAGATCATAACGTCATCATGCACCATGTTATACAACTCTTTCATTCTGCTTAAAACATATCATGAAAGTATATTCTTGATAGTTCTATTCTCAGTGACTCTGGTAATTTGACAAATCAAAACGTGCTATTACGTATTTTCTTGTTTAGAACATTAAGTTCATTCGAAAACTCCGTACTTACGAATTCTGGACAGTTGCTCGCTTTACTAGAGGTCGAGAGGATAATAAAAATTTAAAGAGATCCAAAATATAAGAGAAAATATAAAGCCCAATAACAACACGGAGGTTACAAACCATGGATATTAATATGAATAACAATATAAGGACACGGTAGAATTAAGAATAGTATCACCCCAAGGTAATAATAGAAGTAAACAGATTTTTCTGGTGGAAAGATTGAAAAAAAGGATGACAGAAATGATAATTAAAAAAAATATATCAAGGATTAGAACTGGATTAAGCATTTTCATAATCTTTTGGATGTATGAAACAAGAAGGAAAGTATAGGAATGGTGAGAATAATGGAACGAACAAGTTTAATTTATAATGGAAATATCAGATAGAGTAATCGAAGCAGATCACCGTATTTAATTAGAGAGATCTTAATTTCCTTATTCGCCGAAAAATCAGATCTTATAGATTTCCAAGATTTTCTTTTAAATCCCTTAAATTCTGGAAAATCAACCATGACTATGTCACTGGTTAAGACAAACTTGCATTTACTCATTTCACTCTTTTGTGATAACTTCATTCGTGCTCTTCGAATAATCGAATTATTTTATCTGTATTATTCAATAATAATAAAACTCTATTTATCAGCTCATATTCGCCATGAAAATATTCTTATTGTTAACCATGACGACCTCACTCAAATTTCGGAACGAAATTTCTTTAACGGGTAGGTACTGTGATGACCCGAGAATTTCCGACCAAATTTAAACTTGAATCTTATTTGATTTCGATACGATAAGCAAAGTCTGTAATATTAAGTCTAGAAATTTTTGAACTGTTTTATGAAATCAAATGACCTCGACCAATTCCCGACGAATTCACGAACAATTGTTGTAAACAGATAAATATGTATATATAAATATATATATATAGTTATAAATGTAAGTATTGGAACTTATAAAATGTTACTAACTCAGTAAAATTTAAAATGTAAAATGATACAAAATAAGTTGTTACTAATATAAATCTATGTATAGATGTAAATGATTTATATAATAATTATTATATGTATATTGGAATATATATAAAAGTTATAGATATTATATGTAGAAATTTATATTAATGACATAAAATAACATATCAAGTAAATATATATATGATACTTATAAATATATAAGACAATTATATTTAAGATGCAAACATATATTGTATAATGTAAATTATGTTAAAATGAATAAATAATATTCAACATAGGTTATATGTGATACAATCATAATGTACAATATGTTAAATATATTTATATATTAAAAATATGATTGCTATATTCATTATTATTGTTAATGTTAAATGTTAATATTAATATTAATATTAATATTTGTATCATCAATATTATTATTTCTAATACAAGATATATATATATATATATACCTATATATATACCTATATATATATATAGGTATATATAGGTATATATATATATATATATATATATATATATATATATATATATATATATATATATATATATATATATATATATATATATATATATATATATATATATATATATATATATATAGGTATAGGATTTTGGGTATGAATAAGTTGATGTATACAAATATATATATGCCATTATATACAGGTATATTTATTTGAAAAATTAGTTTTATTATTCATTATTATTATTATTATTAAGTTTATTATTATTTACTAATTATTAATATTAATATTAATTATAGATAAAATCTTTAGAGAATCAACTTTCTCTGTATATCACGATCAACTGATTATTTTTCTTTTATATCTGTTTCTAATTGTTACAATCCAATCCACTACAAACAAAATTCAGTAACCATCAAATTCCTATTTTAATTTTTTATATATATCTCTGTACGAACAAAATCCTTGTGACCACACTCAAAATTTTGCTATATAGCAATTATTCAACTCAATTGACAGGAAATCAATCGAATATCTCAACCATATCACCAACTATCCATTACTTCTGTTTTCAACTGATTAATTAAACAACGAATTTAAAAAAAAAACAACGAGCTAAATACCTCTGTTCGTGTTCTTGAGTCAGCAAACCTCGAATTCGATTCTTATTTCAAAATCTATTAATGGAGTGTTGTTAGGAATAATCCACTCAAACTATCTGCAAAATTATACCTTCCAATTCCTCCTAACGAACTCTAATTTTCGAGTCAAACTTAAATTTCAAAAAGTCAACAGAATTGTTCTTCAGTAAATTCGAATTCATTATGTTGTTTCTGTTGAAATTGATGGTTTACAAAGTTTATAGGTATGATTTAAAACCGTTTTCATGAAGAAACCATAGTCTAAAAACATCTAGAGATTGAAATTAAATTTTGAGTTGTCATTTTTTTAGCGACACAGCAGACCTTTTATGTTATTTTTTTATTTTATTTTTTTTATCAATCGTTATAAACCATATACGTGTGTATCTGTTTCAATTGCCAACCAAATTCAAACTCCTAGAGTCACGGATATGATTGATTGTTGTTTGGGCCTGTCGACTTGAATTGAGATGAAGAAGAAGATAAAACGTAAATTCGAGTTTAATAAATATAATTCGGTTATTATTCCAGAAAGACAGTATCGGAGGAAGGGTTAAGTGGGTTAGAGTGCGAGCAAGAGGTCTCGGGTTCGAGTCCCGTCATGGGCAAATATTTTTTGGAAAAGCTTTAAAAGAGGGTATACAACTTTTAAATTTTCAATTTCATTATTATTATTATTATTATTAATATTATTATTATTATTATTATTATTATTATTATTATTATTATTATTATTATTATTATTATTATTATTATTATTATTATTATTATTATTATTAATATTTCATATTGTATATATATATATATATATATATACATATTGAACATATAAAACATATTACATATTGTATATATATATATATACATATTGAACATATAAAACATATACATATATTATTAACATGAAAATAATATAACTAATACATTTATACATATATATGTGTGTGTTCAATTACAACTATGAATATTAATAAAATACAAATGATATAGGTTCGTGAATCAAAGGCCAACCCTATACTTGTTCAATGTCGTTCTATGTATTTTTACTACAAAATACATTAGGTGAGTTTCATTTACCTTTTTTACCCTTTATATTTTTGGGCTGAGAATACATGCGCAATTTTTATAAATGTTTTACGAAATAGACACAAGTAATCGAAACTACATTATATGGTTGAATGATCGAAATCGAATATGCCCCTTTTAGTCTGGTAATCTAAGAATTAGGGAACAGACACCCTAATTGACGTGAATCCTAAAGATAGATCTATCGGGCCCAACAAGCCCCATCCAAAGTACCGGATGTTTTAGTACTTCGAAATTTATATCATGTTCGAAGGAGGATCCCGGAATGATGGGGATATTCTTATATGCATATTGTGAATGTCGGTTACCAGATGTTCAATCCATATGAATGATATTTTTATCTCTATGCATGGGACGTATGTTTATGAGAAATGGAAATATGAAATCTTGTGGTCTATTAAAATGATGGAAATGATTATTTATGTTAAACTAATGAACTCACCAACCTTTTGGTTGACTCTTTAAAGCATGTTTATTCTCAGGTATTGAAAGAAATCTTTCGCTGTGCATTTGCTCATTTTAGAGATATTACTTGGAGTCATTCATGACATATTTCAAAAGACGTTGCATTCGAGTCGTCGAGTTCATAAATATTATTATTAAGTCAATTATCGTTAGATATATTATGAAATGTTATGCATGCCGTCAACTTTCGATGTAATGAAAGATTAACTTTTCAAAAACGAATGCAATGTTTGTAAAATGTATCATATAGAGATCAAGTACCTCGCTATGTAATCAACTGTTGTGAATAATTTATAATCAATATGGACTTCGTCCGGATGGATTAGGACGGGTCTCTACAGTAACCTTGTTCATTTTCAGCATCAGATGAACACAGTCGGTCGAGTGTCTGTAGACCCTCGAACGACCATGTAGACCCTCGACGTCTGAGTAGACCCTCGACCGAGTGTGTTTGATAATGACGATCTACCGAGGGACTTGACCATCGACCGAGTGTGTATTGACAGTCGCCTGACTATCTCTGACAGTCAGCCAAGGGTGTTTGGCAGTTGAAATTTTGACTAAGTGTTTATATCTAGCTGTTATGCAGTCCATTTGTGTACTGATGATTATGATGTTATAACTAACTTGTGTACATGTCTTTCTTAAGAGAAAAGGAGAAAGAGAAGGTTCAGTGATTAGATAGCTGAACACCTTCTCGTTTGCTGATAATCAGTGAGTGGGACTAACTAGAGATTGATAGTATAGAGTAGCTTGTTATTCTAAGATTTCCATGCTTGTTAGAATTAACATGCTACTATTGTTAGTTATGACTGTGATGACTCTATGTTAGTTGTTGCTTATTGATGAAACCCAGTGCGTCCCTATCTTGTGGTAGCCTAATTTTGATAAGAGAGATGAACCTGCGGGTTGGGTTCCTCATGTGGTAGCCTAATCAACATCAGTGTGGTATATGTTTGAATGACGCGTTCGTTGCGTGTGGATGATTTATGCAGCACGGTATGTAGGAGGAACTTTCGATAAACTCCAGCCCGATCAACTGGTGGTTAATGGTTCGGCCGGACCGCCAGAGTCTCTGTTGACTGAACTACTGGGTGATGCTTATGTGTTGGACTATGTGACATGATTAGTATGACGGTTTCTGTATGCTATTACCTATAGTTAGTTGTACTCACTTAGCTCCGTGCTAATCCCCCACCCCCCATCTCCTCCCTGCAGGCTGTTAGCTTTTGTAGACATTATTTTTGGGGAGCAGACGGGCATGAAGATGTTATGTTTGACCAGACTTAACTTTAATGTTATCTTACTTTGTTTTAAAACTGGCTGTGACCATAGTTAGCTTTGATAACATTTAACTTTGAACTGTGTTCTTTTGTAAATGTAATGTGGATACTTTTTTCCGGTTAAATATGTATTTTTCTGTAGTGACACGTGGCACCGGTTAAACTGAATTAACATTAGTTACAAGTTACATTCTATTCAATTATTATAATACTTCCGCAACGTATTTAAAAAAATTAGCGTTGTCACAAGTTGGTATCAGAGCCAGGTTTAACCTGACTGACATGTTAATCGTAGAGGGGGCTCTCACAGTGGCGACCTGTGATGAAGCATTGGCTCTTACCCCTTGCGATCCCTTTATGTGTAAAGGGTTGGCCTGCTTGGCAGAGATGCGGGCTGTAAAATCACTGTCTGAGGTACACTCTATGGTCACCATGTACGTAGGAATGACACTGAGTGGGATGCGTCCCCAACTTGTGTTATAAGTTTGTATCAGAGCGTGGTTTGGCAGCATGCACATTGTGATTCAAATGTCATGTTCCCAAATTTAGGAGAGTCATGTCAAGCATAACACGCTGAGGATGGGTTAAGTGAGTTCTAGGACATGATATGTGTTAGTTGCTGCTACTAACAGAGTTTATACTAAGTTTTGTTGTGAGTGTTAGTTGCTGGTTTAACAGAGTTATACTAAGTTTTGGTGTGAGTGTTGTGGTAGTGCAGAAATGGCAGACAATGAAGTTAATGCTACTGACCCCATTATCCATGGAACTGGAACTTTTCGAGCCCCTAACGAAGATGGGCATGTGTCCTCGGAGGAAGAAACCTCCCAAGAAGTGATCAACCTCCAGAGTCAGCTACAAGAAGCTTGAGAACGAATTAAGGAACTGGAGCAACAACAGACACAATGGAACCCTAATACTACTGCTTTGAATCCTACATATCCTCCGAACTTTTATACTCAAGCTGGAGGCAGTTCTCAACCACAGTATTCTCAAACTCCATATCAACTTCCTCAAATGCCTTTCCATTATAATCAGCCATTTTTGAATCAAATGATGGATCCGTTTCAACTCCCCGAGACGAGGAAGAAGTGCACATATAAAACATTTTTTAGACTGCAAACCTCCAGAGTAAATCTGTCACACAAACCCTATAACGACACTTAATTGACTAAGAGAAGTGGACCGGGCATTAGAAGCATGTTATTATGAATCTGAATCCAGGGTTTTATTTGCTAGTAGGCTACTCAAAGGTGAAGCAATGGAATGGTGGAACTCTATTACTGCATATTTACCCAAAGAACAGATCAGTTAAATAACCTGGGAACAATTCGATGCTAAGATTCGCGAGCAGTATTGCTCCGAATATGAGATGGAAAGATTGAAAACAGAGTTTCTGGGAATGAATATGATAGAAAATATCACGATTGATGAGGTTTTCAGAGATTTTACATCTAAATTGAGGTTTGTCCATTAGTGGGTACCGACTGAGAAGGATAAAATTCAACATTATATGCGGGTGATTAAGCTGGAGTATAGAACAGTTGCAAGATTTGCAACTACTTTGGCGCAGGCTCATGAGATGGCCAAGATTATCGAAGGTGACATTAATGCAGCAAAAAGAGAAAGTTCGAAAGGTGAAACAATTGGGGGGGGGGGGATAAGAAGGTCAGACAGGTGGTCAGTCAATTCAACAGTCAAGTAAGCAATAGGGATTTCATGGTAAAAGGTCAGGTGAGTTTAAACAGAAGAGTAAGTCTGGTATGAATGGATCGGGTTCTAATCAGTCCGGTTGGTGTAATGTTTGTAAGTCAAATCATGTCGGCTTGTATTCTCCAATGACCAGAAGGTGTTTGAAATGTGGAGTGTTGGGTCATGAAGTAACAGCTTGTTCCTTTAAAGTCAATGTTTGTTGGAATTGTCATCATGAGGGGCATAGATCAGTAAATTGTCCATCAACGTCAAGAGCCAGTTCTGGGGCAGGGGCAAGGGCAGGGTCAGGGTCAGGGGAAAGGTCAGTAACTTCTGGCGGATCTTCTTCTTCTACTTCCGGGCAGAAGAGAAAGAACCCTCCATGAGCAGAAGCAAGGGCATTTCAGATGACGGTAGACGCTGCAACTGTGATGACCCGGAAATTTCTAACCAAATTTAAACTTAACCTTTATATGTTTCCGACACGATAACCAGAATTTGTAATGTTGAATCTCAAAAAGTTTGGAACTACATTCATGTAATCAATTACCCTTTGACCGTGTTCGACGATTCACGAACAATTATGTGTATATAGATATGTATATATAATATATAATATTAACTGAAAACATTAACAAAGTATTAGATATATGATACTTTACATGAACGTATTTGTTTCGATATATTTATTGACAGAATTAAGAGATAATATCAAATGATTGAATTATCAGATACATTATGATATGATTACGGGCCTATGTTATGAGGTCCACTGTGATTTAAGAAATCTATTCTTTTTGACCACTCATTACTTAACCAGTATGATAAAAATAACGATATTTATATTTTATTTTATCAAATATATATAACGATTTAAATTAATATTATATATATTTATACGCGTATTATACGTACATAGTTTTATACTTTTACTATATTTTAACTTTACCTTTACTTTACTTTTACTTTACTTTAACTTTAATAATTCATACTTTAATAATTCACTTTAATAATTCATACTTTAATAATTCACTTTAATAATTCACTTTAATAATTCATACTTTAATAATTCACTTTAATAATTCATACTTTAATAATTCACTTTAATAATTCATACTTTAATAATTTACTTTAATAATTTATACTTTAATAATTCACTTTAATAATTCAAAAATCTATTATAAATAGAATTCAGTAGGTTTCATTATTTCATAGAAACTTGAAAATATATTTCTCTAAACTCTCTCAATCGAATTATATATATATATATATATATATATATATATATATATATATATATATATATATATATATATATATATATATACTTAGTATTATTTCAAGATATTATTAGTATACATAAAATACTACGACGGAGTTATATTCAGACGATTTCAAAATAAGTTTTCAAACGGGATAGAGCTAAGAAAATTATGGGTTATAGCTATGGAGGTTATGGGTATTGATCGAGGGTATTGCTCGTGAGGTCAACCTAACGTTTATCATTTTCGTTGCGTCTACGTACTTTCCTGCAATATTGAATCACAATATTGATACGTGAGCATTCATATCTTATCTTTTATATATTAATAGTGTATCCCTGACTAGTGCTCGAGTATATATGATTATGCAAGTTTGTATGCTTAGTTTCATCGTTAAATAGTTTATGATAAATCACTAATTTGATACATATGCTACTGAGTTAAGGTATATGATATGCATGTCGTTGAAAAGATGAAGAATAATTAATAACTTTTTATTTAGAAATCGTGTGGTTTCGATGAACGGATTAAAAGATATGGTCAACTAAATTATCATTAATTTTAATATTATTATTAAAACGATTATTATAATTGTTATTAGTTGATGTCATTACTAAAATTATTTTTATTACTAAAAATTAATATTTTTATTGAAACTATCATTTTATAATTTTTATCATTATTATTATTATCAATATTATTTTATCAAATAAATATGCGTACAAAGATATTTTTATCACACGTAATATAATTACATTAATAATACATACCACTATATTTTTATGATATTAAGTGAATTTTATAAATTTTATTACTTGAGATATATAAAAGTATATTTTTATCGTATATGAATTTTAATATAAATTTTTATTTATTAATAAATGACTTGTATTATTTAGTATAATAAGATCTGATAAATATATTTAAATATATAAAACGACTATATATAAGTTATATAATAAACATGTATAGATTTTGGAAGTCATTTTGGGTCAAGTTGACTTTTGTTGACTTTTGCATGTCGGTCTTGAGCATTAAGATTGTGATACACTACGACTTGACCTAAATTGTTAGACAGATATTGACCAACATATAAATATATATACTTAATATAGGTTCGTGAATCCGAGACAAACCCTGCACTTGTTCAGTGCCGTCATATACATAATTGCTACGAAATACAGTATTGTGAGTTTCATTACTCCCTTTTTATATATATTTTTGGGCTGAGAATACATGCACTGTTTAATAACTGTTTTATGAAATGGATACAAGTACTAAAAACATATTCTACGTTGAGTTGTACCACTTTGCATATTTTTCCCTAATAGCTTGGTATCTAATATTTACATGTTGTAAGAGCATGTAAGCGCGAATCCTATTGATAGATCTATCGGGTTTGACAACCCCAACCGGGCTAGTCGCTCTAGTATCGTAAACGGTTGCATAGCACTTCGTTTTTACTACACTTGGTACAGTGTAGGGAGATTTCATAATAAAGGGAATATGCCACATTAATTGTTAAGTATGGTTACCGAAGCGCTCAACAACTTATAGAATACTTTTATACACTTGCGAGTGTACGGATATTTATAGAAACTAAAATCTTGTGGTCTATTACTATTACAGAAATGATTGATTATGATAAACTAATGAACTCACCAACCTTTTGGTTGACACTTTAAAGCATGTTTATTCTCAGGTATTAAAGAAATCTTCCGCTGTGCATTAGCTCATTTTAAGGATATTACTTGGAGTCATTCATGACATGCTTTGAAAGATGTTGCATTCGAGTCGTTGAGTTCATCAATATTAATATTAAGTCAATTATAGTTGGATGTAATATGAAATGGTATGCATGCCGTCAATTTTTGATGTAAAGAAAGTTTGTCTTTTAAAAACGAATGCAATGTTTGTAAAACGTATCATATAGAGGTCAAATATCTCTCGGTGTAATCAACTATTGTGAATCGTTTATAAGGTATATGAACGGATCCTTTCAGTTGGTATCAGAGCAGTGGTCTTAGCGAACCAGGTCTTGCATTAGTGTGTCTAACTGATAGTTGTTAAGATGCATTAGTGAGTCTGGACTTTGACCGTGTCTGCATGTCAAAAGTTTTTCTTATCATTTTTAGTCAGAAATCATCTACTTACCATCCTTAGGAAATTACCTGCTTATCATTCTTAAGTCTATACGTGTTTTCCTACATTTATTGCATAATAATGTATAGACGAATTCTTATCTTAGCATATCTGTTACTGTGAACTTTGACTGACATCTTTCAAAGATTCCTCCGTAATTTATGGGATTTTGGTATTATATATACATATGTAAATTATGTATTGAAGAATACCAAATCTAAATTCTACAATCTATTTCATACCAAAAATTCTTTCCCTGATCATACAAGATGGATCCCTCAACCAGTTCGAGTTCCTCGGATTCCGACAGCTATGCCGATATGGATTTCAACATGAGCTCCGAAAGCAGCGTGACCGGAATGGATCAACCAATTAGCCATCATCTATTTGGGATGAATTGGGGATGGGTTCGTAATCTACTTAACCAATGGAGACAAGAAGAAGGTGATCCCTTTCATCCACCACATTGCCCTCTTGGCAATGAACCTGAAGCACTTACCAGCGAACCTGTCCGAAACACCATTTTCTCTCTCATTTTCAGAGTATCTCGTCATGATTATATACTACACCAAATTCTAGATCTTATTTATCCGCTCGTCCGAACCGACAATCACCCCGGTGTAATAGAAGAAGTCAACGAGCTTCGCGCTCGGGTAGTGGCTTTGGAGAATATGGTGCAAAGGTTACAAACACCAGCAGCAGCACCAGTACCACCATCAACAACATCAACAGTACCATTACCACCACCAACAACAACTGCATCGCAAACCTCAACTTCACAATCTGTCCCATGAGCATCGACGTCATACTCCATGTAGATACCAAGGAATACCACAACGATGAAGTATTGATTCATAACTTCATTGGGGAAACATTCTACGACGATTATGTAATTTCTAAAGTTTAGAAAATATCTATCCTAGCCTTAACCATAAATCAAATGAGTTTAATTTAATATTAACTCATTAAATCTATATTACATCTGAAGAAATATACACATATATATTTCCATAAAGACTGTAATAAAATTCTTTTGTACAAAATATTAATTGTGAAATTTTTTTTAACGGGTAGGTAATACCCGAGAGATATATAAATTCACAATGATTATGTTACACTCTTCGAATCTGATTCAGCAAATCATCCATTATACTCCCTACTTTCACAACAATATACATTCTTTTATAGAAATCAAAACAACCATACTCATTCAAAATCTAATTACATATTCTGATTTTAAAATCTCAGAATTCGATTCAAGATATAACCGAAATCATCACTCTTAGATTCATACATCTTTCAAAACTATACTTTGACTTCAAAACTGTCCTAGAACCTCATTTCTATTCATGGAACTCACAAAAATATTTGTATCATTCAAAATCTTAGAACATCATATGTATATTAACAATTACAATATGTGTTCAAACACTTAAATTCTTAAAGACATGCGAGATGATGATCCAACCACACATTACCCACTGTCATGCACCTGAAAAGCTCTCGAAACTAAAGTTATAGTTTAACACGTATCCGTGTCATATCCATTGATATTTATTACCAAATATAATTTTTCAATCTCTTTCCAAAATAGACAGTTTTGTCACAGCTTCAGCAAATCACCTTCATTTGTTTATACGAATAAACCTTATTATAACAATTACCCCTTCATCATTGTTACCGGGGAACCTTTCATATCTCGCCAGATTAGCAGTAAACTTATCAACAACTTCATTAACCTTCGACTTAAGCCTCTCCGAAAAGCCACTATACTTATTCATTAAAACTCCATCATGTACTCACCTACATCCTGTAACAATAATTGTCACACCAACTACTGGGAATTAGCAATCAGTATTTTGAATTTCACGACAATTTTACGTCAAAAGTTATATGTATACATATAACGTCTATCTCCTAGACTTACATACTTCGAATGTGAATTTTCTGAAAAACATCCCAAACTATGAACTAGTTCTCCGAAATTGAAAAAATGATGAAGCAGCAAAAACTGTAAACGACTTTAACAGTCAAAAGTTTGATGATAAAGAATAGTATGGTGGTAAAGCTGAGAAAACGTAAAGGTTTGAAACTGGAAAACGAATTGAGCAGACCATGAAGGAGGTTGTGGACAAATCACAAAGACTAAACCTGCTCTCAAAGGATCCAAATGATTCAGTGTCTACTAAAATCGTTAGCAAACACCTTACTTCTTATTCTAAACCTTCACAGACAAATCTTCTTCATCATCCATCTATGTTAAGAATTCTAAGATATCATCGTATCTTTTATTATAAATATCTTCGATATTCCTGAAGATATTTTCACAACTATTCTTATCCGAAATCTTCTATCTATTCGCAATATCTGCATTACTACATAAAAAGAAACTGTGTTAGTTTCTAAATTCTGAAGAAAAAAAATTCGAATTTAAAATAGGAATGTTTTTGAAGTAGTGTTGGGAACTGAAGCATGAGTTAGTATAATATAATGACACTTGATCAATGTGATTATATTACAGTAAGTCATACTGAGTTTCTAATGGAACGTGATGATTCACAGAACATACCGTCATCATGTACTATTTACACGACTCTTACATTCTACCCAATTTCCAAACATATTAAGAACATATCATCTTGATAGCTCTATATTTTCGGATATTCTGGTAATTTGTCAAATCAAGATCGTGCCATTACGATTTTCTTCTTGAAACATTAACTATATTCATCCAAAAATTCATATCTACAAATTCTGGACCATTATTCGCTTGACTTAAGGTCAGGAAGAGAAAACGAAAGCATGAAGCTCCGAAATATAATGGAGAATATAAAGCCCGATAACAACCACGAAATTACAAACCGTGTATATCAATGCGTATAGCAATATAAAGACACGAGAGAATGAAAAACACAATAACCCCAAGGTAATGGTAGAAGAAAATAACTTCCTTCGGTGGTAGATGAAAAAGGAGAATGACAGATATGAAAGTTAAGAGTATATCAAGAATCAATACTGGATGAAGCATATTAACGAATGCTTTAAAGTATGAATTGGGGAGAAAGACTAGAAGGTGTGAGCTGTGGAAATAAAGAAACGAAGGGGGTGGATTTATAGTAAAATATCAGACAGAGAAATCGAGACAGATTATCGCATTTAATCAAATAAGATCCTGATTTCCTTAATCGCCGAAGAACCAAATCTTATTGCAAAGATTTTCTTTAAATCCCATGAATTCCGGAAATCAATCATAACTACGTCATCGGTTAAAACGAATATACGTTTACTCATTTCACTCTCTTGCGATAGCTTCACTTATACTCTTCGCGTAATCAAATTGTTTTATCTATATTACTCAATGATGATAAAACTCTATTTATCAACTCATATTCGTCATGAAAACATTTTTAAAGTTAGCCATGACGACCTCGATCAAATTTCGGGACGAAATTTCTTTAACGGGTAGGTACTGTGACGACCCGGAAATTTCAGACCAAATTTAAACTTAACCTTTATATGTTTCTGACACGATAAGCAGAATTTGTAATGTTGAATCTCAAAATGTTTGGAACTACATTCATGTAATCAATTACCCTTTGACCGTGTTCGACGATTCACGAACAATTATGTGTATATAGATATGTATATATAATATATAATATCAACTGAAAATGTTAACAAAGTATTAGATATATGATACTTTACATGAACGTATTTGTTTCGATATATTTATTGACAGAATTAAGAGATAATATCAAATGATTGAATTATCAGATACATTATGATATGATTACGGGCCTATGTTATGAGGTCCACTGTGATTTAAGAAATCTATTCTTTTTGACCACTCATTACTTAACCAGTATGATAAAAATAACGATATTTATATTTTATTTTATCAAATATATATAACGATTTAAATTAATATTATATATATTTATACGCGTATTATACGTACATAGTTTTATACTTTTACTATATTTTAACTTTACCTTTACTTTACTTTTACTTTACTTTAACTTTAATAATTCATACTTTAATAATTCATACTTTAATAATTCACTTTAATAATTTATACTTTAATAATTCACTTTAATAATTCATACTTTAATAATTCACTTTAATAATTCATACTTTAATAATTCACTTTAATAATTCATACTTTAATAATTTACTTTAATAATTCAAAAATCTATTATAAATAGAATTCAATAGGTTTAATTATTTCATAGAAACTTGAAAATATATTTCTCTAAACTCTTTCAATCGAATTATATATATATATATATATATATATATATATATATATATATATATATATATATATATATATATATATATATATATATATATATATATATATATTTACTTAGTATTATTTCAAGATATTATTAGTATACATAAAATACTACGACGGAGTTATATTCAGACGATTTCAAAATAAGTTTTCAAACGGGATAGAGCTAAGGAAATTATGGGTTATAGCTGTGGAGGTTATGGGTATTGATCGAGGGTATTGCTCGTGAGGTCAACCTAACGTTTATCATTTTCGTTACGTCTACGTACTTTCCTGCAATATTGAATCACAATATTGATACGTGAGCATTCATATCTTATCTTTTATATATTAATAGTGTATCCCTGACTAGTGCTCGAGTATATATGATTATGCATGTTTGTATGCTTAGTTTCATCGTTAAATAGTTTATGATAAATCAAGAATTTGATATATATGCTACTGAGATAAGGTATATGATATGTATGTCATTGAAAAGATGAAGAAAAATTAATAACTTTTCATTTAGAAATCGTGTGGTTTCGATGAACGGATTAAAAGATATGGTCAACTGAATTATTATTAATTTTAATATTATTATTAAAATGATTATTATAATTGTTATTAGTTGATATTATTACTAAAATTATCTTTATTACTAAAAATTAATATTTTTATTGAAACTATCATTTTATTATTTTTATCATTATTATTATTATCAATATTATTTTATCAAATAAATATGCGTACAATGATATTTTTACCACACGTAATATAATTACATTAATAATACATACCACTATATTTTTATGATATTAAGTGAATTTTATAAATTTTATTACTTGAGATATATAAAAGTATATTTTTATCATATATGAATTATAATATAAATTTTTATTTATTAATAAATGACTTGTATTATTTAGTATAATAAGATCTGATAAATATATTTAAATATATAAAACGACTATATATAAGTTATATAATAAACATGTACAGATTTTGGAAGTCATTTTGGGTTAAGTTGACCTTTGTTGACTTTTGTTGACTTTTGCATGTCGGTCTCGAGCATTAAGATTGTGATACTGTGACGGCCCGGAAATTTCCGACCAAATTTAAACTTAATCTTTATATGGTTTTGACATGATAAGCAAAGTCTGTAATGTTGAGTCTCAAAAATTTTGAACTGTTTTCATATATTCATTTAACCTCGACCAGTTTCGACGATTCACGAACAACTATTTGTAAATAGGTATGTGTGTGTCTATATATATATATATATATATATATATATATATATATATATATATATATATATATATATATATATATATATAAATAATTTGATATATAAATTGAATTATTATATGATGTAATTGTTATATAAATTGAATTATTATATGATGTAATTATTATATATAAATTGAATTATTATATGATGTAATTATTATATATATATATATATATACATATATATATATATATATATATAAATAATTTGATATATAAATTGAATTATTATATGATGTAATTGTTAGAATTAATAATGTAAAATAAAATAGTATATGATAATTATTATCTCAAGCATATTTACATATGTAAATGAAGTATGTTGAATAAATGGTTTAGAATATAATGATTGTAATCATTGGTCTGTAAAAAGATTTCGTAGATTATAAGTTTATTTAAAATGCATTTAATCTGATAGTTTGAATCTTAATACTCTGTATATCTTATTTGAGACTAAAATTGTGTGAGTGACAAACTTTTTATAAATAATTTTACAAGGATTAAGGCCAACATATATAAATTTATAATACTTCATTTTATGTAAATAAATTATGTATTAATATTAATTTGTTATATTAATATTACTATTGTTATTAATACCATTATTAACACTATTATTAACAATCATTATTATTATTATTTATTATTATTATAAGTATTATTATTAATATTTACAATAATATTCTTATTAATACATTTAGTAATTATTAATATTATATATAATATATAAAAATAAATAAGTTCGTATAGTAAACTGTTATACATCACTTTCAAGCGATATTTCTTGTCTTCTTAATCGTACCCGTGATTGTTGAAAATTATGAATTGAATTACTGTGTGCTTTTATTCTTTTATCCACAAAGTGATTTTATATATATATATATATATATATATATTATATATACAGATACATGATTGATGAATGAATTCATCACCCAACTGTCCATCTTAGCTTCTTCTCTGCTACTTCTCTCTACTCCTCTCCTAGATGAACAACGATCAACATAATATTATCACTATCAACTTACAACTATGATGCACACTTATTTCAAAAATTAATCACCACTAGATTATAAATATATACATATACATGTAATCATACTCACTTAAACTAACACAAACTCACCCTTGATCAAACCACAACCATCACAAACCATTCACTTGATTTTTCTGTTGTAAACACAAAACGAAAACTATTGTTGTCGAGCTGCTTGCTACCATCACTTGTGATCGTGACTTTTGTCACATGTTCTTGTTCGAAACTCAACCTCATCGACCACTAATTTAGGCTTCAACCACCGGCCAATCTCACCTCCTTTCATCACCATAAGGTTCACGGTAATGACCAAACAACCACATCTTTAATCTCTTTATCTCATATTATATATACACACATATATAGGATATATACCTTGAATGTATCAACCAACTATCTTCCTCATCTACCTCCTTCTCCTCTTCAAACAACGACCGCCACCACAATCATCTTAACAACCACCTAACTAAACCCACATAGAAACCGAACTACCATCTTTCTGGTTCACTCTTTATGTCATGCACCACAAACCATGACTCAACCCACCTTAGCAACCATGATCTCCTATTCGAAGAACCCAACAATCATCACATCATTAACTGTCACTGTTACACTTTTGTTCCTATTCTGCAGACACAAAACATCACCCTTCAACACCTAACGAACTACCTACTGCTACAGTTTTGTCTTCCATATTCTGTTTCAATCAAATGCACAAACCTCTATATTCTATTTTATTTTATTTTCTTCATCATGGACAAGCTACCGCTGCTTATTTCATTTTCTATCCCTTATAAACTGCTGCATATCACTGTATACATTGTTTGTTCCTAATACAATTACAATAATAATAACAATATTGGAGACTATGTGAACGTGAACTTTTAGAAGGTGGAGACTAAAAGTAAACTTATGATTGGATTAAAAAGAAATGGGATGTTAGGTGAGTGGTGGGATCGGGATAAATGGCAAGTCACTTAGAATCCTAAGTTCCAACGTATATATTAAATGAATATAGATTATGGATTGGGTTTCCATTTATTATTTGGGCCGTGTTCATGGGGTGTTTTGGGGCCAATGGTTGCTGCAGAATATTGATGAAACAGAATCCTAGATTGATCTAGTTGAGGAAAACGACTTGGTTTGCTGCTATATTTTTTTCCCCGGATAATATCATCCATCAGTTTCATATATGACATAAATTGAGCCACTAAACTTCAATGTTGGACTATCATGCTCGGTTTACAACTAGGCCAGAACCCAAATATAATTAGAATAATAAAAACATGTAATACGATGTTAAATGATGATGATCTTCTGAATGGGATGAATGATGGAATGATGATGATAAACGTGATATGATATTATGATAACGATGATGATATTAGGATATAGACGATGATGGAGGTGTGATAGTGTGCAAATATGATTAAGATAGTAATCTAATTATAATAATAATAATAGACACTGTTAAGAAGATGATTATGATTGTGTTGTTTATGATTATAAAATGATGATGAGAACTTGATTATGATTTATGATTAAATGGGTTCCAGTCGTTTTATTATGTTAAGGAAGAAGAAGGGTAAACAAATTACGGGTTTAATGAATTTGGAAGTGGTATTAAAACGGAAAAACGTATTGATGCAGTTGGTTAAGGGTGTTAACGGGATAGCGGTGTAAAGACCTGTCCTAATCCATCCGGACGAAGCCCATATCGATTATAAACTATTCACAACAGTTGATTACATCGCGAGGTACTTGACCTCTATATGATACATTTTACAAACATTGCATTCGTTTTTGAAAAGACAATCTTTCATTACATCGAAAGTTGACGGCATGCATACCATTTTATAATATATCTAACTATAATTGACTTAATAATAATCTTGATGAACTCAAAGACTCGAATGCAACATCATTTGAAATATGTCATGAATGACTCCAAATAATATCTTTAAAATGAGCAATTGCACAGCGGAAGACTTCTTTCATACCTGAGAATAAACATGCTTTAAAGTGTCAACCAAAAGGTTGGTGAGTTCATTAGTTTAACATAAATAATCATTTCATAATTTCTAATAGACCACAAGATTTCATATTTCCATTTCTCATAAACATACGTCCCATGCATAGAGACAAAATATCATTCATATGGATTGAACACCTGGTAACTGACATTCACAATATGTATATAAGAATATCCCCATCATTCCGGGATCCTCCTTCGGACATGATATAAATTTCGAAGTACTAAAGCATCCGGTACTTTGGATGGGGCTTGTTGGGCCCGATAGATCTATCTTTAGAGTTCGCGTCAATTAGGGTTTCTGTTCCCTAATTATTAGATTACCAGACTATATAGGGTGATATTCGATTTGATAATCCAACCATATAATGTAGTTTCGGTTACTTGTGTCTATTTCTTAAAACAGTTATAAAAACAGCTCATGTATTCTCAGTCCCAAAAATGTAAAGAGTAAAAGGGAATCAAATAAACTCACGCATATAAATATGGTAAAACAGTTAATAAAGCATTTGCATGTATTCTCAGCCCAAAAATGTAAAGAGTAAAAGGGATTAAATGAACTCACCTAATGTATTTAGTAGTAAAAATACATAGAACGACATTGAACAAGTATAGGGTTGGCCTTGGATTCACGAACCTATATCATTTGTATATATATTAAAACGTATATTCGTAATCAGACAAATTTAAATATTATTATTAGTGAAATCGTTTTTATATCAATAACTTATATTCATTTTATAAAGTAAAAATATTAATTTCTGTTATGTTATATATTTAATTAGTATATATATATATATATATATATATATATATATATATATATATATATATATATATATATATATATATATATATATATATATATATATCATTTGTTTGTTTAATCAGTATTTTAATAATTCAATATAATATTTGAATGGATAACATTAATGATAATAATAATAATAATAATAATAATAATAATAATAATAATAATAATAATAATAATAATAATAATAATAATAAATAATAATAATAATAAAAGTAATAATATTAACTACCTCACAAGCTTTTCTAAAAAGAAAAATAAAGTGCCTCCGCCTGGGCTCGAACCCATGACCTCTCGCTCACCCGCAAACACCCCTTTACCACTCCTCCATTCCTTTTATTTCTGTTTTAATTCAAGAACTTAATTTATTTAACTCGATTTCCTGCTTCTCTTCTTCTTCATCACAAACTTCAATCGGTTATAAACCATCTTCCAAGATTATCTTTTCTGTTTCATTATGTATCATATAACATTAATGTTTATAATTTACAGAATCATCATCTCTGTGATCACCATACCGTCATCATCGTTTCATCACAATTATCATACTATCACATTCATCATCTTCCTCTTTATTATCGTTTTCACAGTCGTCATCATCTATATTCAAATCACAAATTTTTCATCTAATTATTATCATACACATAATAACATAATCATATAATTATAACCATATCCATGCTTATCATCACTGTTACGCACTATAAACATCATCATCATCTTCACAATCATAATCATCATACGATCGCCATCCCTATCATCTTCAACCGGTTTATCATCATCATCATCATCGAACTTCAATTATCACCTCATCATAATCATAATTACTATTTTCATCCCTTCATTATGCATCATAACTCATTATAATATTATCGTAATCATCTCATTCGTTACTGTTGGAAACAGAAAGGAAACGCAGCAATGATAACACGTGTGGTTTGTTGGGTGTTTTACGATGGACAAAATAAGAAGAAAGGATAGCGGTTTAATGTTGGGTCGAAATATTTGGGTTTGGATAATCTCAGTTGGGCCTCAAAACCTAATCAACTGTTTCACAATCCAATTATCTAAACCCATTTAAATTTAGATGGCTTTTTAACATGACCCAAATGGAAATAAGGAAACTCGGCTTACACAAAAAAAAAAAAATGACAGCTCATGAATACCTTTATGAGCCAATAAGATTGCATGGTTGTGAGTTTAAAACAATAAAAGTTGGATGATAATGTTGGTGGGGATTTCGGTGGAGTAAAAAAAATATCATTAACCTCCACTGTCGGCCAATAAGTGTTTCCTAGTCCCACAAGCATTTTGATAAATGCCACATTTACACATGCATATATTTAAAATCAAGTTGGCAACTTTATTCGCCTGTTTCAATTTATTAGAATTTCGAATGGTTAAAACAGAAAGGATAGCGAGTGGGAGGAGAAGTACGGTTGTCAGTTCAGTGAATAAACTGTCGTGGTTTATAGTTTAAATCGAATAGCATATTAGCATGAAGATGTATAGCAGAATTAAATCAATAGAGTTTGTTCGGTCAGAAGTAAACAGAAAATATAGGTGTGAGAGAGAAGAAAAGAAAAAAAATGAGAGAGAAAAGGTGGTTTTGGGTGGAGAAGAAGGTGGTTTCGGTAATGGGATCGTGTTGGTGTTGGTGGTTCGTGGAGAGTGTGTCGGTGAAGGATGGATGTGGTGGTTCCCAAAGTGTAAGTATGAATGTATTTTCCTTTTCTTCTATGCACATGTTATACATGCATATATGTGGTTAGAGAAAAGTGATCGAATATTAGACAAGAAGAAAGAAACAATATTAGTGAGAATCTTTAGTACACAGAGCAAAAATAATTGATTACATAGTTTCAAGAATTTGATATTGGTTGTATTCTAGTGAAGAAAGTGGTCGACATATTCACAATCAGAAGCACAGAGAAGAGAAAGGAAAAAATAAAAGTAGATTCTCATTATTCATAGATTGGTACGAATGGATTTGCTGTAAACAAATTTTAAGGATAAAACAAAATCAATTACAGTTTGATTATGACACTCAACTGAATCGTACCATTTCCCCTTAATTTATAGATTATATATGATATAGCTTAATAATTACTAATTATAATAGCAATAATAATTTTTAACATTATATACATATAAATATATTAATAATATTATTTCTATTAATAATAAATAATAAATATTAATAATAAGAGTGAAGTAATAATAATAATATTAGTATAACAACTATATTTTTAACTCGTAATTACATTGTGTATATTAATATCACACATTATTAAATACTACAACATTTAATAATTTATATGTTACATATATTGAATAATTAATATTTAGACATTTTATATATATATTAGAGATTTTTCATGAATAATATTTATGTATAGAAAATATATGTACACGTAGATTCATTTACTAACAACCTTACTATCTAACAAATTATTTTATTTTACCTATTTATTTCTAACAGTTTAATCATATATTATTTCAAATAATATTTCAAATTAATATATATATATATATATATATATATATATATATATATATATATATATATATATATATATATATATATATATATATATATATATATATATATATATATATATATATGTGTATCTAATTACAAATAATTGTTCGTGAATCGTTGAGACTGGTCGAAGGTTAATTGAATGTATGAACACAGTTTTAAACTTTTTGAGATTCAACTTAACAAACTTTGCTTATCGTGTCGTAATAATATAAAGATTAAGTTTAAATTTAGTCGGAAATTTCTGGGTCGTCACAGTACCTACCCGTTAAAGAAATTTCGTCCCGAAATTTGAGTGAGGTCATCATGGCTAACAATAAAAATGGTTTCATGACGAATATGAGCTGATAAATAGAGTTTTATCATTATTGAATATCTTGGATAAAACGATTCGATTACTCGAAGCATACGAGTGAAGCTATCACAAAAGAGTGAAATGAATAAATGAAGTTTCGTTTTAACTTTTGACGTTACCTTGGTTGAATTCCGGAATTCAAGGGATTTAGAGAAAATCTTCGAAATCTAAAAGATTTGATTCTTCGGCGAGTAAGGAAATTAAGATCTCCATAATTAAATACGGTGATCTGCCTCGATTACTCTGTCTGATATTTCCATTATAAATTAAGCTCTTCTGTTCTATTATTCTCACCATTCCTATACTTTCTTTCTTAGTTCATATATCCAAAAGATTGTGAAAATGCTTAATCCAGTTCTAATCCTTGATATTTTCCTAATTATCATTTCGGTCATCCTTCTTTTCAATCTTCCACCAGAAAGATCTGTTTACTTCTACTATTACCTTAGGTGATACTATTCTTAATTATACCGTGTCTTTATATTGCTTTTCGTATTAATATCCACAGTTTGTAACCTTCGTGTCGTCATTGGGCTTTTTATTTTCTCTTATATTTTGGAGCTCTTTGTCTTTTTATTATCCTCCCGACCTCTAGTAAAGCGAGTAATGATCCAGAATTCGTAAGTATGGAGTTTCGAATGAACTTAATGTTCTAAACGAGAAAGAACAAAATCGCACGATTTGATTTGTCAAATTACCAGAATCACTGAGAACAGAACTATCAAGAATATATTTTCTTGATATGTTTAGAAGTTAACCAGAATGAAAGAGTTATGTAACATGGCACGTGATAACGTTATGGACTGTGAATCATCATGTCCCATTAGAAACTCAGCATGACTTACTGTAATATAATCACGTTGATCAAGTGTCATTATATTATACTAACTCATGCTTCAATTTCCAACATTACTTCAATAACATTCATATTTTAAGCTCGAAAGTTTACAGAATATAGAAACTAACAGTTTCTATATGATGTAATACTGATAGCACGAAGAGATTAATGATTTCAGATAAGAATAGTTATAAAAATATCTCCAGAAATATGGAGGATATTTATAATGAAAGATACGATAATATCTCGGAATATCTAAGATCAGAGGATGTTAGAAACTATTGTCTGCAAGGGTTTAGAGTAAGGAGCAAGATATTCACTAAAGATTTCGACGGATCCAGAATTATCTGGATTCTTTGAATATAGGGTATGATCCTTGTATTTGTCCTTGGTCTCCTTCGTGGTTAGCTCAATCCGTTTTCCTCTTCCAACTTTCTGAGCTTTTCCAACATACTATTCTTTATCATCAAACTTCCGATGATTAAGGTTGTTTACGGTTGTCTATGGTTTCCGCTGCTTCATTCAACTTTTTCAACATTCGTAGTATTGATTTGTGACTGAGTGCTTTTCAGAATTTCAGAATGAGATATCATAATTCTAAGAGATAAATGTCATACATATAACTGTTGATGTAGATATGATGTGAGTTTTCAAAATACTGATTGCTGATTCCCGGTAATTGGTATGGCAGTTCTCGTTACAAGATGCGGATGAGTATATGATAGGGTTTCAATGAATAATTATAATGATTTGTCAGAGAGATTTAAGCCGAGAAGCAACGAGGTTGCTGGTACGTCTGCTGGTAATATGGTGGAATATAAAAGAATTCTCTGGTATCAAAAGGGTAATCGTATATATATCAGGATTATAGTAAGGCTACTTCGAATGAAAAGTCGAAGTTGACTTGCTGGAGCTGTGACAAAATTGGCTACTTTGAAAGGAATTACCAAGTTATTTTGGGTAATAATAACACTAAAGGAATTAGCACAGATGCGTGTTAAACATTTACTCAGGTTCCGAGGGTTTTTCAGGTGCATAACTATATGCATAATCTTTCTTTCCGTAGGTGAAGTGCGGTTGGTTCATCCTCTCGATTGAGGTGTTTTCAAGAATCACGAAAGGTTTGAACGCAGATAGTAATCGTCAAGATACAAATGATATTTAAGATAAAATCAAGTGGCAAACTTGAAGAATTGTTTAGTTTCATATGTTATAATTAATATTTTAATTCATTTTAATTGTCCACTGTTATTAGTCCTCAGTTGATTAGTTCATAGTCTGCTAGGAACAGTTAGTTAGGATTTTGTTAGCGTGGATTCTTAACAAAATTTCTCAGAGTTAATTTGTTTGTTTCTAACAAATTTTATTCCGTCAAATGTTTTCTTCATTATGCCACTTGTTGGATTCTGATAGGTCAAAATCCAATATGAAATTGAACTCGGATGAAAATAGTTGCTCTTTGGTGAACGGATACATATATACTTGAGTTTGAGCAGTGTTGTTAATGATTGCTGAGTCTGAATTGAAGAATGTACAGTGTAACTTATTAATGTGAAATATAAATATTCCTCGGGTATTACCTACCCGTTAAAATATTTTCACCATTAACAGTTTGTACAAAAGAGTTTTTGATTACAATCTTTATGAAAATATATATACATATATATTTTCCTCGGATGTAATTATAGATTTAATGAGTCAATATAATATTAGACTCATTTGATTTTCGATTTGAGCTAGAATAAGTAATCTCTAAAACTATTAGGATCCACATATTCTTCGCAGAAAATTAATGAAATTATGGATCAATACTTCATCGTTAATTGCTATTGGTACTCCTTGGTATTCATGGTGCGTATGATGTTGATGTTCGTGGAACAGATTGTGATATTGAGGTGTGAGATGCGAATGTTGTTGCTGGTGTTACTGTTTATGCTGCTGGTGCTGCTGATGCTGTCGGTACTGCTGATGGTGACGGTGCTGATGTTGATGGTGATTGTGATGCTTGTAATTCACGTACCATTCTCGTCATGGTTTCTATCCTACCCTCTATCATTTCTATCCACCCACTCATCTGATTTGATAGATCTTGATTATCAATTCGAAGTTCCCTAACTTCTTCTGATATCCCCCTACGATTGGTATTCGGAAGTAGAGGTTGAATATTTTCTGAGATTGCAGTAATGCGACCTTCGAGGCGGAATATTTTGGCAAGAAGGATGAAAACAGTGTTGCGCATAGGTTCACCGGTAAGTACATCATTTTCTCCGATGTTAGGTGGTAAGTTTGGTTCACGATAGGGTTCGCCTTCTTCATTTCTCCATCGAGTGAGTAAGTCTCGGACCCACCCCCATCTCCTCTAGAAAGAAAAATAGCTAAATGGTGGAGGCACTTCGGGTTCATTGACTTCGGAGTCTACTTCAATATACATCTCGAAATTGCTTCCGGAACTAATGGAATCCAAACCAGATGTAGGATCCATCTTACACGATCAGTTAGAAGATTTTTGATATGAAATGATCTTCGGATATCGGATGATATTCTAATTAAATAGAATACCTAATACCTATATATATAGTATAGAAGGTCCCGTAGATTGCGGAGGGAATTAAGGAAACGTGTCAGATAAAGTCTACAGTGACAGATACGCTAAGATATGGATTAGCAGATATGCTAAGATATGAATTTGTCTGTACACTATCTAGACAATAATTGCAATAAGAAGTGTCGAGACTGACAATGATAGATAGATATTTTTTTTTTGACAAAGAATGATAAGCAAAACTTTTGACATGCGGACCAGGTTGAAGTCCAGACTCATTAATATAACCTAACAACTACTAGGTCGAAGTCCAGACTTCACTAATGCATCCTAACAACTACCGGTTAGACACACTAATGCAAGACTTGGTTCGCTATGACCACCGCTCTGATACCAACTGTAAAGACCCGTCCTAATCCATCCGGACGAAGCCCATATCGATTATAAACGATTCACAATAGTTGATTACATCGCAAGGTACTTGACCTCTATATGATACATTTTACAAACATTGCATTCGTTTTTGAAAAGACAATCTTTCATTACATCGAAAGTTGACGGCATGCATACCATTTTATAATATATCTAACTATAATTGACTTAATAATAATCTTGATGAACTCAACGACTCGAATGCAACATCATTTGAAATATGTCATGAATGACTCCAAATAATATCTTTAAAATGAGCAATTGCACAGCGGAAGACTTCTTTCATACCTGAGAATAAACATGCTTTAAAGTGTCAACCAAAAGGTTGGTGAGTTCATTAGTTTAACATAAATAATCATTTCATAATTTCTAATAGACCACAAGATTTCATATTTCCATTTCTCATAAACATACGTCCCATGCATAGAGACAAAATATCATTCATATGGATTGAACACCTAGTAACCGACATTCACAATATGTATATAAGAATATCCCCATCATTCCGGGATCCTCCTTCGGACATGATATAAATTTCGAAGTACTAAAGCATCCGGTACTTTGGATGGGGCTTGTTGGGCCCGATAGATCTATCTTTAGAGTTCGCGTCAATTAGGGTTTCTGTTCCCTAATTATTAGATTACCAGACTATATAGGGTGATATTCGATTTGATAATCCAACCATATAATGTAGTTTCGGTTACTTGTGTCTATTTAGTAAAACAGTTATAAAAACAGCGCATGTATTCTCAGTCCCAAAAATGTAAAGAGTAAAAGGGAATCAAATAAACTCACGCATATAAATATGGTAAAACAGTTAATAAAGCATTTGCATGTATTCTCAGCCCAAAAATGTAAAGAGTAAAAGGGATTAAATGAACTCACCTAATGTATTTAGTAGTAAAAATACATAGAACGACATTGAACAAGTATAGGGTTAGCCTTGGATTCACGAACCTATATCATTTGTATATATATTAAAACGTATATTCGTAATTAGACAAATTTAAATATTATTATTAGTGAAATCGTTTTTATATCAATAACTTATATTCATTTTATAAAGTAAAAATATTAATTTCTGTTATGTTATATATTTAATTAGTATATATATATATATATCATTTGTTTGTTTAATCAGTATTTTAATAATTCAATATAATATTTGAATGGATAATATTAATGATAATAATAATAATAATAATAATAATAATAATAATAATAATAATAATAATAATAATAAATAATAATAATAAAAGTAATAATATTAACTACCTCACATGCTTTTCTAAAAAGAAAAATAAAGTGCCTCCGCCTGGGCTCGAACCCATGACCTCTCGCTCACCCGAAAACACCCCTTTACCACTCCTCCATTTCTTTTATTTCTGTTTTAATTCAAGAACTTAATTTATTTAACTCGATTTCCTGCTTCTCTTCTTCTTCATCACAAACTTCAATCGATTATAAACCATCTTCCTAGATTATCTTTTCTGTTTCATTATGTATCATATAACATTAATGTTTATAATTTACAGAATCATCATCTCTGTGATCACCATACCGTCATCATCGTTTCATCACAATTATCATACTATCACATTCATCATCTTCCTCTTTATTATCGTTTTCACAGTCGTCATCATCTATATTCAAATCACAAATTTTTCATCTAATTATTATCATACACATAATAACATAATCATATAATTATAACCATATCCATGATTATCATCACTGTTACGCACTATAAACATCATCATCATCTTCACAATCATAATCATCATACGATCGCCATCCCTATCATCTTCAACCGGTTTATCATCATCATCATCATCGAACTTCAATTATCACCTCATCATAATCATAATTACTATTTTCATCCCTTCATTATGCATCATAACTCATTATAATATTATCGTAATCATCTCATTCGTTACTGTTGGAAACAAAAAGGAAACGCAGCAATGATAACACGTGTGGTTTGTTGGGTGTTTTACGATGGACAAAATAAGAAGAAAGGATAGCGGTTTAATGTTGGGTCGAAATATTTGGGTTTGGATAATCTCAGTTGGGCCTCAAAACCTAATCAACCGTTTCACAATCCAATTATCTAAACCCATTTAAATTTAGATGGCTTTTTAACATGACCCAAATGGAAATAAGGAAACTCGGCTTACACAAAAAAAAAAAATGACAGCTCATGAATACCTTTATGAGCCGATAAGATTGCATGGTTGTGAGTTTAAAACAATAAAAGTTGGATGATAATGTTGGTGGGGATTTCGGTGGAGTAAAAAAAAATATCATTAACCTCCACTGTCGGCCAATAAGTGTTTCCTAGTCCCACAAGCATTTTGATAAATGCCACATTTACACATGCATATATTTAAAATCAAGTTGGCAACTTTATTCGCCTGTTTCAGTTTATTAGAATTTCGAATGGTTAAAACAGAAAGGATAGCGAGTGGGAGGAGAAGTACGGTTGTCAGTTCAGTGAATAAACTGTCGTGGTTTATAGTTTAAATCGAATAGCATATTAGCATGAAGATGTATAGCAGAATTAAATCAATAGAGTTTGTTCGGTCAGAAGTAAACAGAAAATATAGGTGTGAGAGAGAAGAAAAGAAAAAAAATGAGAGAGAAAAGGTGGTTTTGGGTGGAGAAGAAGGTGGTTTCGGTAATGGGATCGTGTTGGTGTTGGTGGTTCGTGGAGAGTGTGTCGGTGAAGGATGGATGTGGTGGTTCCCAAAGTGTAAGTATGAATGTATTTTCCTTTTCTTCTATGCACATGTTATACATGCATATATGTGGTTAGAGAAAAGTGATCGAATATTAGACAAGAAGAAAGAAACAATATTAGTGAGAATCTTTAGTACACAGAGCAAAAATAATTGATTACATAGTTTCAAGAATTTGATATTGGTTGTATTCTAGTGAAGAAAGTGGTCGACATATTCACAATCAGAAGCACAGAGAAGAGAAAGGAAAAAATAAAAGTAGATTCTCATTATTCATAGATTGGTACGAATGGATTTGCTGTAAACAAATTTTAAGGATAAAACAAAATCAATTACAGTTTGATTATGACACTCAACTGAATCGTACCATTTCCCCTTAATTTATAGATTATATATGATATAGCATAATAATTACTAATTATAATAGCAATAATAATTTTTAACATTATATACATATAAATATATTAATAATATTATTTCTATTAATAATAAATAATAAATATTAATAATAAGAGTGAAGTAATAATAATAATATTAGTATAACAACTATATTTTTAACTCGTAATTACATTGTGTATATTAATATCACACATTATTAAATACTACAACATTTAATAATTTATATGTTACATATATTGAATAATTAATATTTAGACATTTTATATATATATTAGAGATTTTTCATGAATAATATTTATGTATAGAAAATATATGTACACGTAGATTCATTTACTAACAACCTTACTATCTAACAAATTATTTTATTTTACCTATTTATTTCTAACAGTTTAATCATATATTATTTCAAATAATATTTCAAATTAATATATATATATATATATATATATATATATATATATATATATATATATATATATATATATATATATATATATATATATATATATATATATGTATCTAATTACAAATAATTGTTCATGAATCGTTGAGACTGGTCGAAGGTTAATTGAATGTATGAACACAGTTTTAAACTTTTTGAGATTCAACTTAACAAACTTTGCTTATCGTGCCGTAATAATATAAAGATTAAGTTTAAATTTAGTCGGAAATTTCTGGGTCGTCACAAGCGGGACGTCGCGGGTTCAAACCCGGACTTGGGCATTTTTTTTAGGAACTACTTCATGAGGTAGTTTACTTATTATTATTATTATTATTATTATTATTATTATTATTATTATTATTATTATTATTATTATTATTATTATTATTATTATTATTATTATTATTATTATTATTATTATTATTATTGTTGAAATGATTTTTATATAAAAAAATTATTATTTTTAATATTATTAGTATTAAGTTACATTATTATTAAAAACTATCGTTATTATTATCATTACTATTTTAATTACCATTATTATTTTAATTATCATTTTATTATTATTTTTATAACAAATAAATATTATACTTATATTACATATAATTATATACTAAACCTATTAACATTATTGTTATAAATATTACAAATACCAAATTTTTGATAAAATACTAATATACATATTAAGATATCTACATGTATAAATATTAATCATTTTAAATATATACAAATTAAATACATATAACATATAAACTAAGATATAATATATATAGATTTGTTCGATTACAAATATATGTGTTAATATACATTAATGATATAGGTTCGTGAATCCGAGGCCAACCCTATACTTGTTCAATGTCGTCATATATATTTTTACTACAAAATATAGTATGGTGAGTTTCATTTGATTCCCTTTTACTCTTTATATTTTTGGGACTGAGAATACATGCGCTGTTTTTTACAACTGTTTTATTAAATGCTTTTGAAATATATTTTGAACTGCGAATACATGAAATGCTTTTATAAATGTTTGATGAGATAGACACAAGCAAAACATTCCTCGAATGAATTATTATGCAGACAGAAGTTCTGCGGATTATTATTGAATTATGTGGACATGATAATTGCCACCGTTGAATTACGTGGACATGATAATTGCCACCATTGAATTATGTGGACATGATAATTGCCAACATTGAATTATGTGGACATGATAATTGCCACCAGTTGATGTGAATGTTATGTATCGAGAGAATGATTTTTATACACAGGTTATGTGTATTAGTTTTTGTGCACGAGATATGTGTATGGTTACTAAGATTTATGAAAGATGATTTCATACACGAGAAAGGTGTACTGTATTTAAAAGATATCACATGTGCATTACAGGTGGGTATAGGATTCGGGCCCATTTGTACCATGCAGGATTTAAATCTTGTGGTCTATCAAAATGTTGAATTTTATTGTTTTATGATAAACTTATGAACTCACCAACCTTTTGGTTGACACTTTAAAGCATGTTTATTCTCAGGTGTAAAAGAAATCTTCCGCTGTGCATTTGCTCATATTACATGGAGTCGTTCATGGCATATAGAGGTCAGAACCTCGCAATGGGACCAACTGTTGAAGACTTCTTCCAAATGGATTAGGACGGGTCCTTTCAGTTGGTATCAGAGCGGTGGTCTTAGCGAACCAGGTCTTGCATTAGTGTGTCTAACTGATAGTTATTTAGATGCATTAGTGAGTCTGGACTTCGACCGTGTCCGCATGTCAAAAGTTTTGCTTATTATTTTGTGTCGAAACTTACCTGTTTATCATTCTTAGGGAATTACTTGCTTATCATTCTTAGTCTAGACACATCTTACTGCATTGATTGCATGAATAGTGTATAGACAAATTCATATCTTAGCGTATCTGTTACAGTAGACTTTATCTGACAAGTTTCCTAAATTCCCTCCGTAATCTACGGGATCTTCTGTACTATGTATAGGTATTCTATGTAATTAGGATATCATCCGATATCCGAGAACCATGAAAATCCTTTATCTAACCGTGTAAGATGAATTCTGCAACCAGTTCAAGTTCCTCAAATTCCGACAGCTCTTCCAATATGAATTTCCACTCGAGCTCCGAAAGCAGTGTAACCGGAATGGACCAACCAGCCATCATCAATTTTGGATGAATTAAGACTGAGTTTGTAGTCGACTTAATCAATGGAGACTCGAAGAATGCGATCCTTTTCACCAACCAAATTTACCTCTTGGCGATGAACCTGAAGCACTTATCAGCGAACCAGTCCGAAACACCATTTTTACCCTCATTCCCCGGATATCTCGCCATGATTATATAATATCTCAAATTCTGAATCTTATTCATCCGCTCGTTCCTACAGCCAATCATCCCGGAGTAATAGAAGAAGTCAACGAGCTTCGCGCCCGAGTCGTAGCCTTGGAAAATATGGTGCAAAATTTACCAGCTTCAGCAACATCACCGTCATCAACAGTACCATCAGTAACAGCACCAGTACCATCGACAAACCATGCCTCAACATCTCGATCTGTACCTCGAATATAATCATCGTTCTACATGACATTCTATATCATTTATTTTCGTTCGACATGGCGATTATGTAATCTCTAAAGTTTTAGAGATTATTCATTCTAGTTCCAACCGAAAACCAAATGAGTTTAATATCATATTAACTCATTAAATCCATGATTACATCTGAAGAAAATATATATGTATATATGTTTTCATAAAGATTGTAATTAAAAATTCTTTTGTACAAACTGTTAATGGTGAAAATATTTTAACGGGTAGGTAATACCCGAGGAATATTTAGATTTCACATTAATAAGTTACACTCTACATTCTTCCAATCTGATTCAACAGTCATTCACTATCCTACTTACAACCACCGATATACGTATCCGTTCACCGCAGAATAACCAATTTCATTCAATTTCATTTTTGGATTTCGACTTATTAGAATCCAAATCAAGATTTGACAAGTGGCATAATGAAGAAAATAATGAACAAAATAAAATTTATTAGTAACCAATTAATTAACTACGTAAAATTTTAAACCTATACTAACCAAATCCTAGCTGACTGTTCCTAGCTAACTGTTCCTATATGACTATATCTTTATAATACACTAGTTTTGGTTGAACTAATGGACTATTGGATTACTATCATGGACAATTAAAAAGTATTAAAAGAGTAGGAAATATTAATTACAACACATTTTGACTAAAAAGATCGTAAATAAATTACATTTACTACAGTTAAATATTTCCTCAAGTTTGCCACTTGATTTCATCTTAAACCTCATGTGTATCTTGACAGTTCCAATCTACGTTCAAATCTTTCATGATTCTTGAAAACACCTAAATCGAGAGGATGAACCAATCGCATTTCATCTACGGAAGAAAAGATTGATGCATATAGTTATGCACCTGAAAACACTCGGAACCTGAGTAAACGTTTAACACGTATCCGTACTAGCTCTTTTGGCGTTGTTATTACCCAAAATAACTTTATAATTCCTTTTCAAGGTAGCAAATTTTGTCACAGCTCCAGCAAGTCAACTTCGACTTTTCGCTCGAAACAACCTTATTATAACCTTGATATACATGCGTGTTCATTTATTGTTACCAGAGAACCTTTTATATTCCACCATACTATCATCAGCGTTTAATCATCTAAAAATACAATTCTCCTGAAAACACCTCGGATTGATAACCGACGATTCAGATATGGCTGCATTAAATGCAGACGAAACAGTAAATTTATAGATGGCCTAAATGGCCAAGGGTTTGATGATAAAGAATGGAGTGTTGGGAACGCTCGATAGAAAATTTGGTACTGAAAAATGGATTGATCTAACCATGAAGGAGACCAAGGACAAATACAAGGATCAAACCCTATATTCAAAGAATCCAGGTAATTCTGGATCCTCCGAAATCTTTAGAGAATATCTTGTTCCGAAGTCATGTTAAAATCTTGCAAAAAATTTTTCTTCATCAACTTTCGAACTTAGAAATTCCAAAATATCATCACAAATATCTTCAATATTTCTGAAGATATTTTCATAAATATTCTCGTCTGAAAATATATACTTCTTCGTGCTATCTGTATTCCATTATATTGGAAACTTCTGTAAAAATCTAAGTATAAATTATGAATGAATTGTGAAGAAGTGTTGGGAATTGAAGCATGAGTTAGTATAATATAATGGCGCTTGGCCAACGTGATTATATTATAGTAAGTCATGCTGGAAGTTCTATTGGAACATGATGATTCACAGATCATAACGTCATCATGTTCCGTGTTACATAACTCTTTTATTCTACTTAATTTCTGAACATATCAAGAAAATGTATTCTTGATGGTTCTATCTTCCGTGATGTTGATAAATTTGAAAATCAAATCGTGCTATCACGTTCCTTCCTGCTTAGAGCATTATAATAATTCGAAACTCTATATCTACGAATTCTAGACCATTATTTGCTTAACTTAAAGTCAGGAAGAGAAAACAAAAGTAGGAAACTCCAAAATATAAGGGGGAATATAAAGCTCGATAACAACACACAAATTATAAACCATGTATATTAATGTTTATCGCAACATAAAGACACGGGATAATTAAAAACATTACAACCCCAAGGCGAAGTAGAAGAAAACAGATTCCTCCGGTAGTAGTTGGAAAAGGAGAATAATTGTTGTGATAGTAAGGATAAGGACAAGAATCAGAACTGGATTAAGCATTTTCACAACCTTTTGAATTAGGAAATTTGGTATAGGAGTGGTAAAAATAATAGAACGGAAGAAGTTAATTTATAGTGAAATAACCGATAAAGAAATCATGGCAGATTTCTGCATTTAATTAGAGAGATCCTAAGTCCCTTAATCCCGAGGAAATCAGATCTTATTCAGATTTCAAAGATTTTTCTTTAAATCCCTTGAATTCCGGAATTCAACCAAGACAATGTAAAAATTAAAAACGAACCTTATTTATCTAAATTCAAACGTGACTGCGTCAAAAGCTAAGACGAATCTTTATTCCTTCATATCACTATTTAGTGATAGCTTCACTCGTACACTTCTAGTAACCGAATTATTTATTCCTTATTACTCAATGGTAATAAAAATCTAGTTATTAACTCATAAACGTCATGAAAACATTTTTATTGTTAGCCATGACCACCTCACTCAAATTTCGGGACGAAATTTCTTTAACGGGTAGGTACTGTGACGACCCGGAAATTTCTGACCAAATTTAAACTTAATCTTTATATGGTTTTGACATGATAAGCAAAGTCTGTAATGTTGAGTCTCAAAAATTTTGAACTGTTTTCATATATTCATTTAACCTCGACCAGTTTCGACGATTCACGAACAACTATTTGTAAATAGGTATGTGTGTGTGTGTGTGTGTGTGTATATATATATATATATATATATATATATATATATATATATAATTTGATATATAAATTGAATTATTATATGATGTAATTGTTAGAATTAATAATGTAAAATAAAATAGTATATGATAATTATTATCTCAAGCATATTTACATATGTAAATGAAGTATGTTGAATAATTGGTTTCGAATATAATGATTGTAATCATTGGTATGTAAAAAGATTTCGTAGATTATAAGTTTATTTAAAATGCATTTAATTTGATAGTTTGAATCTTAATACTATGTATATCTTATTTGAGACTAAAATTGAGTGAGTGACAAACTTTTTATAAATAATTTTACAAGGATTAAGGCCAACATATATAAATTTATAATACTTTATTTTATGTAAATAAATTATGTGTTAATATTAATTTGTTATATTAATACTACTATTGTTATTAATACCATTATTAACACTATTATTAACAATCATTATTATTATCATTTATTATTATTATAAGTATTATTATTAATATTTACAATAATATTCTTATTAATACATTTAGTAATTATTAATATTATATATAATATATAAAAATAAATAACTTCATATAGTAAACTGTTATACATCACTTTCTTGTCTTCTTAATCGTCCCCGTGATTGTTGAAAATTATGAATTGAATTAGTGTGTGCTTTTATTCTTTTATCCACAAAGTGATTTTATATGTATATTATATATACAGATACATGATTGATAAATGAATTCATCACCCAACTGTCCATCTTAGCTTCTTCTCGGCTACTTCTCTCTACTCCTCTCCTAGATGAACAACGATCAACATAATATTATCACTAGCAACTTACAACTATGATGCACACTTATTTCAAACATCAATCACCACTAGATTATAAATATATACATATACACGTAATCATACTCACTTAAACTAACACAAACTCACCCTTGATCAAACCACAACCATCACAAACCATTCACTTAATTTTTCTGTTGTAAACACAAAACGAAAACTATTGTTGTTGAGCTGCTTATTACCATCACTTGTGATCGTGACTTTTGTCACATGTTCCTGTTCGAAACTCAACCTCATCGACCACTAATTTAGGCTTCAACCACCGGCTACTATCACCTCCTTTCATCACCATAAGGTTCATGGTAATGACCAAACGACCACATCTTTAATCTCTTTATCTCATATTATATATACACACATATATAGGATATATACCTTGAATGTATCAATCATCTATCTTCCTCATCTACCTCCTTCTCCTCTTCAAACAACGACCGCCACCACAATCATCTTAACAACCACCCAACTAAACCCACATAGAAACCGAACTACCATCTTTCTGGTTCACTTTTTATGTCATGCACCACAAACTGTGACTCAACCCACCTTAGCAACCATGATCTCCTGTTCGAAGAACACAACAATCATCACATCATTAACTATCACTGTTACACTTTTGTTCCTATTCTGCAGACACAAAACACCACCCTTCAACACCTAACGAACTACCTACTGCTACAGTTTTGTCTTCCATATTCTATTTCAATCAAACGCACAAACCTCTATATTCTCTTTTATTTTATTTTCTTCATCGTGGACAAGCTACCGCTGCTTATTTCATTTTCTGTCCCTTGTAAACTGCTGCATATCGCTGTATACATTGTTTGTTCCTATTACAATTACAATAATAATAACAATATTGGAGACTATGTGAACGTGAACTTTTAGAAGGTGGAGACTAAAAGTAAACTTATGATTGGATTAAAAAGAAATGGGATGTTAGGTGAGTGGTGGGATCGGGATAAATGGCAAGTCACTTAGAATCCTAAGTTCCAACGTATATATTAAATGAATATAAATTATGGATTGGGTTTCCATTTATTATTTGGGCCGTGTTCATGGGGTGTTATGGGGCCAATGGTTGCTGCAGAATATTGATGAAATAGAATCCTAGATTGATCTAGTTGAGGAAAATGACTTGGTTTGCTGCTATATTTTTTTCCCCGAATAATATCATCCATCAGTTTCATATATGACATAAATTGAGCCACTAAACTTCAATGTTGGACTATCATGCTCGGTTTACAACTAGGCCAGAACCCAAATACAATTAGAATAATAAAAACATGTAATACGATGTTAAATGATGATGATCTTCTGAATGGGATGAATGATGGAATGATGATGATAAACGTGATATGATATTATGATAACGATGATGATATTAGGATATAGACGATGATGGAGGTTTGATAGTGTGCAAATATGATTAAGATAGTAATCTAATTATAATAATAATAATAGACACTGTTAAGAAGATGATTATGATTGTGTTGTTTATGATTATAAAATGATGATGAGAACTTGATTATGATTTATGATTAAAAGGGTTCCAGTCATTTTATTATGTTAAGGAAGAAGAAGGGTAAACAAATGACGGGTTTAATGAATTTGGAAGTGGTATTAAAATGGAAAAACGTATTGATGCAGTTGGTTAAGGGTGTTAACGGGTTAGCGGGACGTCGCGGGTTCAAACCCGGACTTGGGCATTTTTTTAGGGACTACTTCATGAGGTAGTTTACTTATTATTATTATTATTATTATTATTATTATTATTATTATTATTATTATTATTATTATTATTATTATTATTATTATTATTATTATTATTATTATTATTATTATTATTATTATTATTATTATTATTATTATTATTATTATTATTTTTATTATTATTATTGAAATGATTTTTATATAAAAACATTATTATTTTTAATATTATTAGTATTAAGTTACATTATTATTAAAAACTATCGTTATTATTATCATTACTATTTTAATTACCATTATTATTTTAATTATCATTTTATTATTATTTTTATAATAAATAAATATTATACTTATATTACATATAATTATATACTAAACCTATTAACATTATTGTTATAAATATTACAAATACCAAATTTTTGATAAAATACTAATATACATATTAAGATATCTACATGTATAAATATTAATCATTTTAAATATATACAAATTAAATACATATAACATATAAACTAAGATATTATATATATAGATTTGTTCGATTACAAATATATGTGTTAATATACATTAATGATATAGGTTCATGAATCTGAGGCCAACCCTATACTTGTTCAATTTCGTCATATGTATTTTTACTACAAAATACAGTATGGTGAGTTTCATTTGATTCCCTTTTACTCTTTATATTTTTGGGACTGAGAATACATGCGCTGTTTTTTACAACTACTTTATTAAATGCTTTTGAAATATATTTTGAACTGCGAATACATGAAATGCTTTTATAAATGTTTGACGAGATAGACACAAGCAAAACATTCCTCGAATGAATTATTATGCAGACAGAAGTTCTGCGGATTATTATTGAATTATGTGGACATGATAATTGCCACCGTTGAATTATGTGGACATGATAATTGCCACCGTTGAATTATGTGGACATGATAATTGCCATCAGTTGATGTGAATGTTATGTATCGAGAGAATGATTTTTATACACAGGTTATGTGTATTAGTTTTTGTGCACGAGATATGTGTATGGTTACTAAGATTTATGAAAGATGATTTCGTACACGAGAAACGTGTACTGTATTTAAAAGATATCGCATGTGCATTACAGGTGAGTATAGGATTCGGGCCCATTTTTACCATGCAGGATTTAAATCTTGTGGTCTATCAAAATGTTGAATTTTATTGTTTTATGATAAACTTATGAACTCACCAACCTTTTGGTTGACACTTTAAAGCATGTTTATTCTCAGGTGTAAAAGAAATCTTCCGCTGTGCATTTGCTCATATTACATGGAGTCGTTCATAGCATATAGAGGTCAGAACCTCGCAATGGGACCAACTGTTGAAGACTTCGTCCAGATGGATTAGGACGAGTCCTTTCTGATACATTACGACTTGACCTAAATTGTTAGACAGATATTAACCAACATATAAATATATATACTTGATATAGGTTCGTGAATCCGAGACAAACCCTGCACTTGTTCAGTGCCGTCATATACATAATTGCTACGAAATACAGTATTGTGAGTTTCATTACTCCCTTTTTATATATATTTTTGGGCTGAGAATACATGCACTGTTTTATAACTGTTTTACGAAATGAACACAAGTACTAAAAACATATTCTACGTTGAGTTGTACCACTTTGCATATTTTTCCCTAATAGCTTGGTAACTAATATTTACATGTTGTAAGAGCATGTAAGCGCGAATCCTATTGATAGATCTATCGGGTTTGACAACCCCAACCGGGCTAGTCGCTCTAGTATCGTAAACAGTTGCATAGTACTTCGTTTTTACTACACTTGGTACAGTGTAGGGAGATTTCATAATAAAGGGAATATACCACATTAATTGTTAAGTATGGTTACCGAAGCGCTCAACAACTTATAGAAAACTTTTATACACTTGCGAGTGTACGGATATTTATAGAAACTGAAATCTTGTGGTCTATTACTATTACGGAAATGATTAATTATGATAAACTAATGAACTCACCAACCTTTTGGTTGACACTTTAAAGCATGTTTATTCTCAGGTATTAAAGAAATCTTCCGCTGTGCATTAGCTCATTTTAAGGATATTACTTGGATTCATTCATGACATACTTTGAAAGACGTTGCATTCGAGTCATTGAGTTCATCAAGATTAATATTAAGTCAATTATAGTTGGATGTAATATGAAATGGTATGCATGCCGTCAATTTTTGATGTAAAGAAAGTTTGTCTTTTAAAAACGAATGCAATGTTTGTAAAACGTATCATATAGAGGTCAAATACCTCGCCATGTAATCAACTATTGTGAATCGTTTATAATGTATATGAACGGATCCTTTCAGCAACCGCTACCGATGACGTCATTACCGGTATGTTCTTGGTTAACTCCTTGCCAGCTCGTGTGTTGTTTGATTGAGGGGCGAATCATTCTTTTATGTCCTTAGGCTTCTATGATAAGTTGAATTTGTCTGTTAGGATGTTAGATGCACCTTTGTGAATAGAAGTAGCTGATGGTAAAATGGTTCCATGCACATCATCTGTATCTAGAGTTACCATCGAGATTGATGACCATCTTTTCTCTTTAACCTGTTTGTTGATGCCTAAACCTTTCTTTGATGTAGTAGTAGGCATGAATTGGTTAAGTGCGAATAGGGCTAGTATCAAGTGCCATAAGAAGATGATTTCTTTCCATTTGGCTGATGGGTCTTAAGTTTGTGTTGTGTTATTATATGCTTTTATTTTAATTTAATAATAATAATAATTATTATTTAACTATGTGGTTAGCACTAGTTTGTGACAATGGTCATAGAACAGGTTTGTTTATTTAATTTGGACTTCGTTAGAGTCGCCTAATGATATACGAAAGATATCAGATAACTGATAAATGCCCATGTGTTGCACAGTGTGAGAATTAAACCCAATTAAGTGACTTGTGACTATCACTCTCTCTTGAACTTTCCAGATTCATCGCACACACACACACACACATACATACACACACACACCCCTCCATTTGTTCTTCCTCCTCTCTACCTAGCTAAACCCTAAATCTTCAATTCTCATTCTTGGATCTGATTGAGTGGTAAAATCATGTTCCTTGTGTTTCACTGGATCGATCCAGGTAAAAATCAAGTGTTTTCATGTTCAATTCATGTCAAAATTGGGGTTTTTGTCTAGTTTTGTGAAAATGGTGATTTTGGGACAAAATCACTTAAAATGTTGTTGGTTGAGTGCCAAATGAGTGGCTGAGTCCCTAAATGGTTGGGTACAAGCTATGATCGATTTCATGGTCACAAACAGGTCTAGGAACAAGATTTGGTCAAAAATGGCTTGAACCCGTAACCTTGTTCATTTTCTGCATCAGATGAACACAATCGGTCGAGTGTCTGTAGACCCTCGACTGACCGTGTAGACCCTCGACCGTCTGAGTAGACCCTTGACCTAGTGTGTTTGGTTATGACGAATGATCGAGGGACTTGACCATCGATCGAGTGTGCATAGACAGTCGGCCGACTGTCTCTGAGAGTGGACCGAGGGTGTTTGGCAGTTGAAATTTTGACTAAGTGTTTATATCTAGCTGTTATGCTGTCTGTTTGTATACTGATGATTATGATTTTATAACTAACTTGTGTATATGTCTTTCTCAGGAGAAAAAGGTAAAGTTCAGTGATTAGATAGCTGAACACCTTCTCGTTTACTGGTAATCGATGAGTGGGACTAACTAGAGATTGATAGTATAGAGTAGCTTGTTATTATAAGATTTTCATGCTTGTTAGAATTAACATACTACTACTGTTAGTTATAACTGTGATGACTCTATGTTAGTTGTTGCTTGTTGATGGATCTTAGTGCGTCTCTATCTTGTGGTAGCCTAATTTTGATAGGAGTGATCAACCTGCGAGTTTGGTTCCTCATGTGGTAGCCTAATTAGCATCCGTGTGGTATATGTTTGAATGACGCATTAGTCGCGTGTGGATGATTTATGCAGCACAGTATGTAGGAGGAACTTCCGATAAACTCCAGCCCGATCAACTAGTGGTTAATGGTTCGGCCTCTGTTGACTGAACTACTGGGTGATGCTTATGTGTTGGACTATGTGACATGATTAGTATGACGGTTTCTGTATGCTATTACCTGTAGTTAGTTGTACTAACTTAGCTTTGTGCTAATTCCCCCCATCTCATCCCTGCAGGTTGTTAGTTTTTGTAGACATTGCTTTTGGGGAGCAGACGGGCATGAAGATGTTATGTTTGACCAGACTTAGCTATGATGTTATCTTACTTTGTTTTAAAACTGGATTTGACCAGAGTTAGTGATATGACTGAAACAGACAGTTTTATTTATGCGGTGTCGTTAGGCTGCTAGGCCTCAGAATTAGCTATCTAGAGGGAGAACAGTGGTTCATTATTTATATTTTGCGGGGCTTAAATTTACTTTTAACTTTCTAAGGTAGAAGGTGTAAGTTTACATAGGGTCGTGTTTTTGAATAGTTTAACGAATTGAAAATCAAGTGGATAATTGTCTTTGGTTAAATTACCTAGATTAAAGGTAGTAGTTGGTTTAAACTAATAATCCTAACTACGGAAAGTAAAGGTGATGGAGGGATATCCGGAGTATGCAGATCAGGGAAATGTTGACCAAGATATCAGTTTGGGTTAGGGAAAGGTAATTATGTTTATATTTAAGCTATGATTAGAACGGTGTAGATCCGTTTGGATGAGCCAATTACACAGACCTACTTACCTCTAGACTCTCAGAGTTCTCGTTGAGTAGTGAACAGTATGTCACTTGGTTGTATAATTGAAAGGTAACTATACCTCAGAGGTTATCCTAAGTAAAGTACTAGGTTTATTAGTAAGTTGAGTTCTAATCTTAACCCTCGTTATCAGTTTAGGTAATCTGAATAACAACGCGCCATGTTGAGTGAACATTGATCACAAACAGAAGGAGTCCGTCGGGTCAAGTTGACAAAACATTAGTGTAAACTAACAACCATTTCATCATACTAGTGAGATCATACCAATCTAAACATTATACAATATTACAATTGATATACCGAAAGTAAAGCAGATAGAAACCTAATATATACCTAAACAGTTGATATGACTTAATCCTAGGGCAACAATCAGACAAGAACATGCAATAGGTTTGGGTCACATGATTAAGGTACTAACTAGATCTTAATAGCTCCTAAGAGGTCTCTTTGGAACAATCAATAAGCATACTAGGTTATTTATGTCTTAGTTCCTAAGTTCCATGTCCTAAAAGCGCATTAGATGCCTCTCGGGAACTCCGGCCATACAGAGTTCATAGAATCTTCAGATATCGTATAACCAGTGGTCTTAATCCTATGAAGTAGCTATGTTCATAAAGGTGGACAAGTCCTAATCACAACCTAGGTTGGTCAATCCTTAATATGCTAGCATACAAATCTATCGGGGTCACAGATTTAGTATAACAACAGTAATCGTACTAATTTAACATAACTACGCTAACACTAACTTCTATCATGGAATCATACAGATTAATTAAGCTAACATGGTAATATCAGATCGCATTATTAAACATAGATGATAACAATACATGTTTAAGTAATAAGACAAGCATTTCGGATAAAAACCTGAAAATGCTGAAGAAATCTGCCCGAGATCGCAGGGACTCGCCGGGATATCCTTCGAAAAATAAAAGCTTAGCTAGCTACTACTAAAAAGTAAGTAAATTACTTGAAAATATAAATTTAAGTACAAATTGGGTGTGTGTAAAAATGAATGCAAAAAGCCCCTTAAATAGGTAAGGTTCCAGCTGCCATACGCCTGGCAGGCCGTATGGCAAGCCGTAGGGTCTGCCCGTTGGCATGGTGAGCTGTTTGTTGTGCCCAGATAATGGCAGGCCGTTTCCCATGTTGGCAAGCCGGATGGCAAGCCGTATGGCTGCCTGGTCTTCTGTTTTTCCGGGATCGTAACTTGATTTCCTAGGTCGTAACTTGTCTTTCACCGTTTTCGCTCTAGAATCTTCGTTTTAGCTCCGATTTACTTGATTCTTTTTGCATCGCCTCTGTTATTACTTAATCTACAAAATTAACCAAAAAAGTGATTATTTTGCCGATAAATTTTGGAACTTTATTGATTTGGGGCTTAATATCGGGGGTAAAAACGTGACTTTTTGGCCGCTATCAAATACCCAACACTTGGCTTTGCTTGTCCTTAAGCAAAAAGAGGGAATATAAGGTTATTTTCTAATAGATTCTCCCTCGCCCACCCTTGGATTCTTTTATTATGCCTTCATCAGAAGACGTCACATCTTTCGAAAGTAATCGAAAAAGTTTCAAACTTCGATGGTTTAGTTGCTAGATTTCAATCGCGTCCATGGTGGAAAAGGCATACTTTCCAACTCTAAGATGTAGAGTATACATGACCAGGCTTCTCACTAGCAGATCACTCATATCACTCAAATGTTTAGGGTTCCCTAATCTAGTTGTATTGTCGCTCATAAGCCTATCGTGTAATGGTTTTTCTTCATAGGCTTGGTAAAGCATCGATATCTCCACCGGTTAAGTAAGGATGGCACTGATCTTCTTCCTAGGCATTCTTTCAAGAGGAAGACAGGTTGTAGGGTTGGTTGAGAGTTTATGAAAACGTGAAAGGTATTCGGATCTTTTAATTCTTAAACAGAATTGATAGATTTTGATTCTTCAGAGTATCCCTTTTTGGATAGAGAATGGCTATGAATTCCGTGATGAGTTTTTTGGCAGATGCGGATTTTGCTAAGACTTTTGTCTAGAATTTTTCTTGGGCAACTTCTCGGGTTTTTCTTGCCTTTATTCTAGAGACTTTGCTCTTTCATAATCATTTTTTTTCGGCATACCCTTTTTCTTAATAACTTTTGTCCTTTGTTCTTGGTGCCCAGAGAGGAAGTGATAATTCACCGTAAATAGGTCTTTGAACTATAAAAAACAATCGGGGGTTCGGAAACTTTTAACAAGTTATTTTGAAACGAATTTGATCGATCTATCTCTTTATTGATCTCTGGATCTTTTGAAAAGCAGGAAAGGAATGAAGGTGAATGGGTAGTGTATTTTTAGGAGTGAATTTAGGGTGAGTATCTCTGATTTGTCAACTCTTTGGTGTGAGTTGGTCGGTTTATGGAAACGGAAACAAATATTTTTGTCTTCTCTATTCAGAATGATTTCGGAAGGAGGATCGCACCTACACCACGTATGGAGCTTACTAACCATTGGTCTTGAAACGTATGTCAAAACCAAGTTCTAACTCAAACCGTACACCGGCACGCTCATAAAATGAATTGACAAAGTACTGTAGATTTGATGGGTCATACAAGTACTTTGGGTCCAAGAATTTCTCACTTTTTGGGAGTAGGGGCCGTGCCTTGGTCATGTGTAGTCTTTTACATATATTTTTTTGAAAGAAATATTTTGACACAAATCATGAGTTTTTAGCTTGATCGTTCCGTTCTAGTGAATGTTCCGAAAACTAATTTCTAGCAATTTTATAGAATCTTTTGGGTGAATTGAGGTAAGAATTTTTCGAATTTCCCAAATATTCTTTGCTAATTACTTTTTGGACAAAAGAATTTTTCAAAAATTTATGGTTACTTGTGTTCTTAAACCTTTATCCAATACCCCACACTTAGACGAACATTGTCCCTAATGTTCTCTAAAATAGAATATTTTAATACTTTGATAAGTTAAGGACAATATCTTCTAGAATCTCTAAGTTTGTTGCGGGTATTACCCTACACTTAGAGATTTTAGTGCGTAATAATTGAAAGAGATTTGAGGACAAATTATTTCCCTACGGTCAAGTTATTCTCTTATGGTTAGGCTCCTAGTGCTGGAAAGGACCAGTCTCTTTGATAGAATTCCGCGTGAAGAACAAGAGAGAGTATCATTTCCACTAGATATATTTTATACAATGCTTTTATAAAATTAAAAGAAAATAAAGTAGTCTACGAAATATTGTCCCGACCTGTTTGTAGAGCAGTGTCTGCAAAGTATCCATTGGGTCCGAAGATATCATCCTCGTCCCCGAGTCTTGGCAAATCCTCAAGCGGCTGTCCCTCATCCAGTTCAGGGCCCAACAGTGTGTCTAGACATAGGTCTTATGGTAACTCCAGGTGTGAGAGGTTCGGAATGGCTCCTCATCAGGGATGCTCCCGGTGATCTCAAAGACCTAGGCCATAGTTGGCTCTACTCAAATAGGGACTGTGACTAAGTGGCAGCTGATGTGGTTGCATGATATACATCTTTTACCCTCTAAATTTATATATGATTCAAACACTACAAATAAGCTCACACAACTAACGAGCACTTAGAACCCGATTATTATAGCACTTCAATGTAAGTATTCTTATCAAGTTTGTCCCAAGAGAGCGGTGTAAGTCGGATATTTGAAGCTATCAATTGTCCTAGAGTTTGTTTGATTAAGGGGTTTTGATTGATTTTGATTAACAATTAAAACTTTCACAATTAAACAAACTTAAACTTAATAAATAAACTAGTAGCAAGTAACAAGTAACAAGTAACAAAGTATTAAAAACTTAAATCAAATTAACTAAGTAGTGTTCACTTATTTAATCCTCTCTATGCTTGGATTGCCCCGTTTTACCTAAACTGCTATCACACTAGTTGTTGAACTATTAAATGTTTAGCATTACTACCAAACCTTAATCAAATAACACTTCGCGAATTCACATAAGCATTGCATTCTAAGATCAAGTTAAACATGATTGGTTATTGAGATTATGCTTGGGTTGAAATCACTTAAAACCCTCCAACTATCGAAATCACTTGAGATAATCGGCACTACTATGTTAACTAAAGGCCAATTAAAAACCAACCTAGATCAAGAACACAATCACTTGAAATTCTTAAGCTAGTTATCTAGATCACTCAAGGTGTTGAAGCACACATTGATTCACTACTTAATTCACTAAGAGAGCTACTCAACATATGTAATCAAAGTAAAGCCTAAAACAAATGTATAACAATGATCTTTAGCTAACACAATAACACTTGATCATGTAATTCATTCAAACAACATCATTCAATTGATTTTGGGGCAAACACTTGCATTAGAGATTCATAGATAAGCAAACACAAGAGATTTAGCCAATCATGTTTAAGATTATACTAATAATAAGCATAGAAACATAGACAAACATCATCTTAGAGTTATTACAAGTAATAGATTCAAAATAAATGAAGAAAAGTGGAGACTACAACCCAAAATATAAGAGATGAAGATCTAGAGCTAAATCTATGATGGATCTTGAGCTAGCTTCCTTGAATCCCCCTTCAAACACCAATGAATGATGAAATTAGGGTTTTGTAGGTGAAATTCAGACTTAGAATAGCTGCTCTCCAAAGACACACTTAAAAAATGACCTAATCTTGTTCCTTTTATAGTGCTGAAAATCTGGGCTGAAACAGCGAAAGGAGCGCCGCTTTTGATGCAGGAGCGGCGCTTTTGGCTTAAATGAGGAGCGGCCCTTTTGATCAGGAACGCCGGTTTTGGCTTCATTCAGGGGAAGCACTTTTGCTTTAGGAGCGCCACTTTTGGCTGGATAGGAGCGACACTTTTAGCTGTAGGAACGGTACTTTTGGCCACTGGTGGAAAATGGAGCCAAAACGTGCATAAGAACGTCGCTTTTGAGGTAGGTGCGGCGCTTTTGCTCCACAGGAGAGGCGCTCTTAGTTGAGGAGCGGCGCTTTTGATGCTGAATTCTGCACTTGCCATTTTCTTTGCCACTTTTGATCAAGATTTGGTCAATTTTACACCAAATCAAGTCCTTAGCCCCCAAATTGCCATTTAGCTTATAAGCACACCAAATAGGATCCATAATCATCGAAAATTGAACAAAATGAGGGAGATATCGCGAGATAAAACATGAATAAATAGATCGATATCAGCAGTCCCCAGGTAGCTCACGGATAGGGACCGTCTCAATGACCGGAGCAGGTGCAGCAGCTAAAACAGGCGGCGTGATAGGAGTAGCCCGAACTGGGGAAACTGTTGAGGCTACTCAATGAATCGAGACTAGAGTAGAGTGCCTAGGAGTAGCTTATTGTGTAGGTGGAACACGACGTGCTAATTTGAAGGATTAAAGGCCTAGAGTACTCCGGAGCATTACTTCATGCTGAAGATATGCTCTGAAAGCTCTGTAGAGTCTCTGGTGATCTCTAAGTAAAGCCCATGTGATAGTTGGATCACTCATGGTAGATCCATGGTGAATCACAACTTGCGGCTCACGCGGCTCTAATGGCTCTGGATGCTCAGCGGGTCTAGCAGTTAAACGCCCAGAGCGTCATACTGGAGGAGCTGGCGGTGCCGTGCTGATATCCTCCTCAACACTCTCTAGAATCAAACGTCTTGGGCCTAGATGTCCCGTCGAAGGCCCGTGCTGATCTGTACTGCTCTCTGATAGGTAAACTCTGGGGTCCTTCTCCTGCGGATGGGAATGTTATAGGAAGCTCTTGAACTTAGCATTTTGCCTGGATACATTTCAACAAACTAGTAACTACTAAGCGCAAGTACAGCGCTTAGGGTTAGTGCACAATAAAATAAATCGGTAGACTGAAAATAAATTGAAATTGAAAATAACTAAAAAGATAAGTAAGGGTTGCCTCCCAAGAGCGCTTTGTTTATCAAGTAGTTATAGCTCGACTTTTCCTGGCATGTCTCGAAAATGGAGCAAGGGAGAAGAGATATTCCTCCATGTTGTAGTCTTCTAGATAAGCTTTCAATCGGTGGCCATTGACTTTGAAATTTCCGGTGGGTCCTTCTAGTTCTACGACCCCATGCGGAAAAGTGTGTATTACTTTAAATGGTCCATTCCATCGTGATCTGAATTTACCAGCGAACTTCTTGAATGGAGAATTGAAGAGTAGAACTTTATATCCAAGAGCGAACTTTGTTGGTATCATCTTTGCATCGTGTGTCAACTTCATCCGTTCCTTGTAGATGTATGATGTTTCGTAGGCTTGGTATCTTAATTCAGTAACTTCATTCATCTGCATCTTTCGATGCCTAGCGGTTACTGAAGGATTGAGGTTACAGGTTTTTAATGCCCATAGAGCCTTGTATTCTAGTTCTAGCAGAAGGTGACAGGCTTTTCCATAGATCATGCGATAGGGTGTAGTTCCTAGAGGATTCGTGTAAGCAGTCCGGAATGCCCACAGAGCATCATCTAGTTTCTCGGCCCATTTATTTCCATGATGGCCGACAGTTCATTCTAGAATTCTTTTGAGTGCTCTGTTAGTGACTTCTTCCTGTCCGTTGGTCTACGGATGATAGGCAGTGGACATCTTGTGGGTAACTCCGTATTGTTGCATCACCTTCATGAATTGAGTATTACAGAAGCGTGTGCCTCTATCACTTATTATAGCGCGGGGAGCTCCGAATCGACAGAAGAGTCTCTTCAGAAAATTGTTGATGACCTTGGCATTATTAGTTGGAAATGCTGGGGCTTCGACCCATATGGAGATATAATCTACTGCTACGAGGACATATTTTTTCCTATTAGACTTGAGGAATGGACCCATAAAGTCTAATCCCCATATGTCGAAGATTTCGCAAGCTTGGATATTAATCTGAGGCATCTCATTTTTCATAGAGATAATACCTTGTCTTTGGCAAGCGTCACAACGCTTTACAAGCTCTTGCGCATCTCAAAAAAAAGAAGGCCAATAAAATGCTCAATCGTAGACCTTTCTTGCGGTTAAGTTTGCTCCATGATGACCTCCAATTGGTCCGTGATGACATTGGTGAAGGATCCCTATTGCTTGTTTCTCATCTACGTATCTCCTGATTATCTGATCAGGGCAAATTCTGAACAGGTACGGATCTTCTGAGTAGTAGAACTTAGCATCCCTGAAGAACTTCCTTCGTCGAGATGTGCGCATTCCTTTTTGTGCAACTAAGTAGTTGGCTATGTCACCGTACCAAGGGGTATCAGTGAATTGTGATCCTATGTTGTCTTGTCTTAAGCTCATAAGTTGTTCTTCTGGAAATTTATCTCTAATATCTTGTTCAGCAAGTTGTTCCATCGCTGGATTCTCCAAACGACTAAGATGATCTGCTGCGACGTTCTCTGCTCCTTTCTTATCTTTAATCTCAATATCAAATTCTTGAAGGAGTAAGATCCATCGTGGGAGTCTTTGTTTAGCATCTTTCTTAGTAAACATATATTTTAGGGCTGAATGATCTGTATAAACCGTAGTTTTAGACAGGATGAGATAGGAAAGGAATTTTTCGAAGGCAAAAACTACTGCTAGCAGCTCCTTTTTCGTGGTGGTGTAATTCTCTTGAGCTCTGGTTAAGTTTTGGTTGGCGTAATAGATTGGATGGAAATGTCTATCTTTCCGTTGTCCTAGTACAACTCCAACTGCAAAGTCACTCGCATCATACATGATTTCGAATGGTAAACTCCAATTAGGAGCTATCATGATGGGTGCATGTGTGAGCTGTTCCTTCAGATAGTTGAATACTTAAACACATTCTTCATTAAAGACAAACAAAACTTCCTTTCCGAGGAGATGAGTAATCTGTCGTGTGACCTATAAAAAATCTTTAATAAAACGTCGGTAGAATTCGATGTGTCTAAGGACACTCCTCACAGCTTTTACTGTGGTAGGTACTGAAAGTTTGGTTATGGTTTCAATCTTAGCCTTGTCAACTTCTATTCCTGACTTTGATATCTTATGTCCTAAAACTTTTCCTTCTTTTACCATGAAGTGACATTTTTTCCAATTTAGAACTAAATTCGAATCAACACACCAGGTGAGCATCTTATCAAGGTTAGAAAGGCACGAATCAAAGGTACTACCGAAGACGGAGAAGTCATCTATGAAGACTTCCATACAATGCTCAATCATGTCATGGAATATAGCCACCATACACCTATGAAATGTAGAAGGTGCATTGTATAACCCAAAGGGCATGCGTCGATAGAAAAATGTTCCATAAGGACATGTGAAGGTTGTATTTTCTTGGTCCTTTGGATCGAGGGGAATTTGAAAGTAGCCAGAAAAACCGTCAAGGAAACAATAGAATTCATTTCCTGATAGGCATTCTAACATTTGATCAATGAACGGTAATGGAAAATGATCTTTTCGGGTTGCATATTTTAGTTTATGATAATCTATGAAAACCCTCCAACCGGTGACCTCCCGATTTGGAATAAGTTCATTATTCTCATTTTTGATTACGGTAATTCCTCCCTTCTTGGGTACTACTTGAACAGGACTGACCCATGGTGAATCGAAAATATGATAGATCAGACCGGCATCCAGAAGTTTGATTACTTCTTTCTTGACGACTTCTTGAATCAACGGATTGACCATTCTTTGCCTCTGAACTGATGGTTTGAAATCATCTTCCATGAAGATCTTATGGGTACAATAGTTTGGACTGATCCCTTTTATGTCGGAAATCTTCCAAGCAATTGCCCTCTTATGTGATTTTAGGACCTTAATCAATTCTGCCTTCTTTTGTGGCGTTAGGTCCTTAGAAATGATTACATTGCGATTCTCCTTCTAAGAATGCATACTCCAGATGTTCGGGTAACTTCTTCAACTCCAATTTCGGAGGTTCCTCGATAGATGGCTTCATTCTTGCTATCTCATTTCTATCTAATGAGTCATATCTCTCATGGAATTCTGATTCTTCATCTTTAATAGCGGTCACTGATGCTATATGTTCTTTGGTTCTGGAAATTGTCCTTCTTAATGCTTCGTCTTCAGAAACTTCTTCCTTAGTTTTGAAGATCAGCTCAGGAATTTCATCACAGTCCTCATTTAACTGCGATTCTTGGAATATCAAAATGAAATCTGTCCCTTCATTTGGTCTTCTCCTTAACAGAGGTAAGGGAATGCCTTGACCTAGCGGTGCAATTTGGATAGTTTTGCCAAGAAAGTAACTTTCGGAGATGGGAGATTTGTGTTGACCAGGATCTATGGCTGAACGGTTATCAAGATTTCCTTCAGGAGGCGTAGAGAACAAATCCTTAGAAATTTGATCTTGACTCCATATATCCATGATATCCTCCAAATATTCGTTGACGAATTCTTGAAAAGAATCAGCGAGATTGAGATCTTCCTCGCGAGGATGGGTCATGAGTCTGTCGACATTGAATGTGACTTCTTCATTTCTAACTCTTAATTTCAGTGATTTCTCGTGTACGTCAATTATAGCCTTGGCAGTATTCAAGAATGGTCTGCCAAGTATGAGTGGGACCTTCGTGTCTTCCTCAATATCCATAATGATGTAATCAACGGGGAATGCAAACTTATCCATTCTGACTAGGGCATCCTCAGCTATTCCTCGAGGAATCTTAACTGATCAATTCACGAATTGGATAGTCATTCTGGTAGGTCTTAAGTCATTAAGTCCTAGCTTTTTGAATAATGAATAGGGCATTAGGTTTACACTGGCTCCTAAGTTTGTTAACACATTACTAATTTGGACATCTTGCAGGTAGCAAGGTACCGTAAATCTTCGTGTATATCCTAACTTAGCGGGAATACCATGTTGTAATACTAATGAGCATTCCTCACTTAAGGGTAAGCTTACTATCTATCTTAATCTCTCTTTGTTCGAAAGCAATTATGTGACAACCCAAAAATTTCTGATCAAATTTAAACTTAATCCTTATATGAATTCGACATGATAAGCAAAGTCTGTTAAGTTAGATCTCAAAATTTTTGAATTGTTTTAATATATCCATTTAACCATTAACTACTCTCGACGATTCAAGAACTATTGTCTGTAAATATCTATGCAAATATATAAATATAAATATAAGAACATATATAATATTTTGAATAAATAAGATACACTTTAATTTATTAGAATTAAAAATGTAAAATAATAAACAGAATAATTTAGTACAATTAAAAAGAATATATATACAAACATATATATGATATTATTATAAATGTATATGTATATATACGATTTCAATAAATAATATATACAATAAATATTCAATATAAAATAAATGTTAACATAGGATATATAATACAATTATTAAAAATTACATAGCTAATAAGATATAATATTAAACTTACTTACAAATAAAAATATAATTGATATATATTATTATTACTTTCAATATTTAATGTAATATCAGTATTATTGATATTATTATATATAGCATATAGATATGAAATTTGATATGTAAAAATTGCTATATCATTTTAATATAATTATTATCATTAATAATATTAATATTATTATAATTAGTATTATTATTAGTACTATTAATAACATTATTATTATTGTCATTTTTATTATTATTGATTATTATTAAATGTATTAAAATTATCATTGTTATTATTAATATCATCATATTATTATTATTATTATTATTATTATTATTATTATTATTATTATTATTATTATTATTATTATTATTATTATTATTATTATTATTATTATTATTATTATTATTATTATTATTATTATTATTATTATTATTATTATTATTATCATCATTATCATTATTTTTAAATGTGTTATTAGTATTATCTCATAAATAATATTATGATTATTATTATTAACATAATTATTATTAATTAGTATTATTATTATTACTAAAAATTATTATCTTCATTTAAAGTTATCATTATCATGATTTTATTATTTTTATCATTATTATTAATATTAATAGTATTATTTTATTAATATTATTATTATAAATTTTACTAAGGATATTAAAAGTATTATTATTATTATTATTTATATAATTATATTTAATAATTATTAATATTAATTATGTGATGACCTGGAAATTTCTGACCAAATTTAAACTTAATCTTTGTATGATTAACATTTCCGACACGATAAGCAAAGTCTGTAAAACTAAATCTCAAAATTTTTGAACTACTTTCATATATTCAAATACCTTTCGGTTGTTCTTGACGATTCGCGAACAATTATATGTATATAGATACATGTATATATATACTATAACTTGAAAACGTAACAATGCATTAATTGTTTGATACCGTACATTAAACTTATTGGTTTAAATATATATTTGAATATATATGATAAGTTGGAATATTAATTATATGAATAACTTGCGACGTATATTTAAAACGTGTTTATGAATGTTGAATATATATTAACTTAGTCATAAAATGATTTGTTATTAAATATATATTAACAAATAGCGAGACAATGATTTATAGAAGTAAATGACCAAAACACTCGAAAGTTTAAGATACACTTTGAATGATATAGTTTATTGATAATTTAAGACTATATTTTGACAAAGGTACGAGTCACAAAACGTAAATTGCGAGTTTTCTAAACGTACAAAAATGCGTTCGAGAAACCGGAACTGGGACATAAGTCGGGTGACAACGTACGAGTCATCGGAACGAAAATTACAAGTCAACTATGCACGTGAATATAATATAATATATAATTAATTAATATAAATTATATATATATATTATATATTAATAAATAAATATGTCGACAAACAAGAAAACAAAAGTTTGTGAGCTGGATCAGAGGGCCATGCAATCGCATGGCCTTGAAGCACAAATCCCATGCGATCGCATGAGGTTATTTTTCAGAAAAGGTTCTATAAATTGCACGATTTCAGTTCAATTACACACATATATTTATCTATACTTCGTTTATAATTATTATTTATATTATTTATATTATTATTATTATTATTATTATTATTATTATTATTATTATTATTATTATTATTATTATTATTATTATTATTATTATTATTATTATTATTATTATAATTATAATTATTAAGATTAATATTATTATTATTAATCTTATTATTTTTATTAGTAGTATTATACATAAAATACTACGATGAGGTTATGAGTGTGTCACTTTCAAAATGGTTTTCAAGCGGGATAGAGCTAAGGAAATTATGGGTTATTGCCAAGGAGGTTATGGGTAATGTTCGGGGGTATATTTGTAAATCAAACCTAGTGTTTATCATCTCCGTTGCGTCTACGTACTTTCCTACAATATTGAATCTCAATATTGATACGTAAGCACTCATATTTTATCTTTTATATATTAATTGTGTATCCATGTCTAGTGCTCGAGTATATATATTTATACATGCTTGTATGCTAAATTTCGTCATTAAACAGTTTATGATGAATCACGAATTAAATACATATATTACTGGTAAAAGGTATATGATATGCATGTTTTTGGAAAGCTGGCGAAAAATCAATGACTTTTCATTTAGATATCGAATAGTTTCGATGAACGGATTAAAAGATATGATCAACTGAATTATGATTAACGTTAATTGAAATTGCTTTTGAATCTACAATTAAGATTTAAACAACTTGTTTACGAGATTGATAAAATGGATTTTTGAATATTACCAACCGAGTAAATAACTCCTTATATAAGGTATGTCTCGTTTTGTTGAACTATTGTCAAAATGACTTTTTGAAACGACTTTGGATAACTTTTGTATGTCAATCTCGAGCATTAGGATTGTGATACACTATGACCAGACCTAGCTTGATAGACATTTATTGACCAACATATGTTCTCTAGGTTGAGATCTACGGTTATTTGGTAATCCGAGTTTCAGTCACATTTTGGTGAACGACTTTATATGCTGCTAAGGTGAGTTTCATATGATCCCTTTTTAATTGCTTTTGCAATACATTTTTGGGCTGAGAATACATACACTTTAATTTAAACGCAATGGATACAAGTACATACTTAATTCTATACTGAGTTTAAACCGAAAATCCCTTAGCTTTGGTAACTAGTAGCTGCCAGTACATAGGATATGGACTGGTGGGCGCGATTAACAGTATATGGATCCATAGGGCTTGACATCCCCGTCCGATCTAGAACGCTAGCCTTTTAACGGACTTGTGTTATTTGAGTTTAGGACACGTTGGTTTGCGTGTATTAAAACGAATGGGGTATTTATCATTATAACGTTAAAGCTTAGTTACCAGGGTGCTCTGTTATGTAGAATCTATTGATAAACGTTTCCGGATAAAACAACTGAAATCTTGTGATCGACTTTTATATACAGACTATACGAAACATTAAAACTATGAACTCACCAACCTTTGTGTTGACACTTTTTAGCATGTTTTATTCTCAGGTTCCCTAGAAGCCTTCCGCTGTTTGCTTATATATTAGACAAGCTATGTGCATGGGGTCTTACATGACATATTTTCAAGGAAACGTTGCATTCACCAAATCATCACCATGTATCTTATTTTGACTGCATTGTCAACGGAAGTACTATTATAAACTATTATTTACGGTGATTGTCTATATGTAGAAATCATCAGATGTCGAAAACCTCTGATTTAAATATTCATTTATGGTGTGCCTTTTCAAAAGAATGCAATGTTTATAAAACGTATCATATAGAGGTCAAATACCTCACAATGAAATCGATGAATGACGTGTTCGTCCATATGGATTTGGAGAGATCGTCACAGTTAGTATCAGAGCGTTGGTCCTAGCGAACCAGGTCTTGCATGAGTGTGTCTAACTGATAGTTGTTAGGATGCATTAGTAAGTCTGGACTTCGACCGTGTCTGCATGTCAAAAGTTTTGCTTTTGATGTTTTATCAGAAATTACCTGCTTATCATTCCTAGTCTAGACACGTTTTACTGCATTGATTGCATGAATAATGTATAGACAAAATTCATATCTTAGCGTATCTGTTATTGTAAACTTTTCCTGACATCTTTCAAAAATTTCTCCGTGATTTATGGAATTTGGTATTATATATACATTTGTAAATTATGTATTGAAGAATATCAAACTAAATTCTATAATCTAATTCATATCAAAAATCATCTCCCTAATTATACAAGATGGATCCCGTATCTAGTTCAAATTCCTTAAACTCTGACAGCTATTCTGATATGGATATTCAACTGAATTCCGAAGACAGTGTAACAGGAATGGATCAACCAATTAGCCATCATCTATTCTGGATGAATTGGGGATGGGTTCGTAGCCTACTTAATTATTGGAGACAAGAAGAAGGCGATCCCTTCCATCCACCACATTGCCCTCTTGGCGAAGAACCTGAAGCACTTACCGGCGAACCTGTTCGTAATACCATTTTCTCTCTCATCTTCAGAATATCTCGTCATGATCATATACTCTCTCAATTTCTGGATCTTATTCATCCGCTCGTCCGAACCGCCAATCATCCCGGTGTAGTAGAAGAAGTCAACGAGCTTCGCGATCTGGTAGTGGCTTTGGAGAATATGGTGCAAAGGTTACAAGCACCAGCAGAATCACCGGCATCAACAGTACCACCGACAACAACACCAATAGTACCATTACCACCACCAATAACATCCGCACCGCAAGCCTCAACATCACAACATGTACCTCGAACATCAATGTCATACGCACCATAGATACCAAGGAGTACCAACAACAATAACCGATGAAGTATTGATTCATAACTTCATTGGAGAAATATTCTGCGGTGATTATGTAATCTCTAAAGTCTTAGAGATAATTTATTCCAGCCGTAATCGTAAATCAGATGAGTGGACCGAAATGATAGAAGGAAGAGTAGAAACCCTGATCGGAATGGTGCACGATTTACAAGCTAGACTTGTTTTACTAGCAGCATCAACAGTATCGTCAGTATCACCAACACCGGCAAAACTTGTAGCACTACAAGTTCCGCCAATTTCATAATCACCAACATCATCACAAATCAACAACGCGTATATTATATCAACGAGTTATGAAGTATTAACTCATTTTCCCTGAAGAAATTATATGTATATTTTATATATATATATATATATGTGAAATTTGAAAACAAAATAAATCTTTTCGTACTAAGCTATTACATGTGAATCATAACTGGTAGGTACTACTCGGTTAGTTCATGTTACTAATATGCTATACATCCTTCGTTAATGACTTAACAATCGTTAACTACAATCTCTGTTTCAACTCAATGAATTCCATTTCCTAATAAACCAAGTGTATTATTCAATTACATAATTGATTTTACATTTTTCATTTTCGATGTACTCGAAACTTTCTAGAAAACATCATCTGTGCCTTGTAAGGTTCACAAAAATTCCACGAGCATCAACATCCTTCACCGAGGAATATCAATAAGAATAAATAATGAAAAATTGATTTCATTAGTAAAATACTCCGTGAAGATTAGGTAATCTCTAATGTTTTGGAGATTATTCATTTCTAATTTAAGCCAAAAATCAAATGAGATTAATATGATATTAACTCATTAAATCTGTATTACATCTGAAGAAAATATACATACAGATATTTTCATAAAGACAGTAATGAAAATTCTTTGTACAAAGTATTAATTGTGAATTTTTTTTTAACGGGTAGGTAATACCCGGGAAATATTTAAGTTTGCAATTAATATGTTACACTGTACATTCTTCAACTTTGATTCAAAAATTATTAACAATACTCACAACGATATACAATCATTTTCATACAAATTCAATTACATATTCTGATATTGATGGATCAGAATCCAAGTCATAACTCTGAACCTGTTACTTCCTCAATCGGGCCTAGTTGTAAGATTACTATTTTGCCCTTAAGTTTGTATTGCGTTATTATATGCTTTTATTTCTATTTAATATTTATTATTATTTAATGATGTGGTTAGGACTAGTTTGTGACAAGGGTCACAGAACAGGTTTATTTATTTAATTTGGACTTCGTTTGGGTCTCCAAATGATGTACGAAAGATATCAGATAACTGATAAATACCCGTGTGTCACACAGTGTGGGAATTATCCACAATTAAGTGACTAGTCTGTGTTCTTTCTTTTCATTTCTAGACCCTTCTTCCCAAACACTCCCGTACCTTCTCTTCCACCTACAATCAAACCCTAATCCTTAATCTTTAGCTAGAGCTCAAATTGTTCATATCTTTGTGTTTCTTGTGATTCACTGATTCTTTTAAGGTAAGAATCACAAGCTTCCATGCTCTAATCTTTGAGAAATTTAAGGTTTTGTGTTAGTTTTGTAAAAAGCTTGAATTTGTGTCAAAACAAGTGATTTAAGTGTTGTTATGGTCAAATTGTTGTGGGTTTTGAGTCTATAACAAGTAGTGAACAAGTTGTGGTCGATTTTGGTGTTTAAAACGAGCTCAAGATCGAGATTTGAGGATTTCATCGTGAAGTCCGTAGCCTTTGTTCAGTTTCTGATGAAGATGAACACACTCGGTCGACTGTCGGTCGACAGTCGACCGACTAAAGGTTGAACCGGCGGATTGACGAAGACAATCGATCGACTGTTGAGTGAACCGACCGACTGAGATTTACCTTCGGCCGATTGATGTAATACCAAATGAATCGACCGACTGGGAAGGTCAGTCGATCGGTTGTGTCGACAGTCGACTGACTGTAAGATTCAGTCGACCGACTGAGTGTCCAGGGCAGAATATTTTACCTAAGTGTTGATTTTTAGCTGTTATGCTGCCCGTTTGTATTTTGATGTTTATGATGTAAATTTTGAAAGTGCATAAGTGTTAAGCAGAAAATTTTTAGCGGACAGTTTTCTGACAAAATTTTCTGTATTGTGTTATTTGGTGTTTATGGACATAAACTAACTCGTGTATATGTATTTCTCAGGAGAAAAGGAGAAAGAGAAGGTTCAGTGATTAGTTAGCTGAACACCTTTTCGTTTGTTGGTATTTGGTGAGTGGGACTAACTGGAGAATGTAGTATATAGTAGCATGTTATATTATGACTGCCATGCTTGTTAGATATGCTTATTGTTGTGGATAGTTAGTACATTGTGATGACTGCATGTTGGTTGATGCTTGTCTGCTGGAGCCCAGTGCGTCCCTATTGTGTGGTGGCCTCGGTAGGAGAGATCAACCTGCGGGTTGGGTTCCTCACGTGGTGGCCTAGACAATCGTGGTGTATATATATGTGAATGACGCGTCCGTCGCGTGTGGATTATGTATATACATACGGTGGTGGAGGAACTTCTGGTAAGCCCCAGTCCGATCAGCTGGTGGTTAATGGTTTGGCCGAGCCGCCAGAGTCTCTGTAGACGGCACTTGGGTGATGTTTGTGTGTTAGACTAAGTGACATGATTAGTATAACACTTCTGTATGCTATGGCCTGTAGTTAGTCGTACTCACTTAGCTTCGTGCTAATTCCCCTCCATCTCCTCCCTGCAGGTTATTAGATTTTGTAGATAGTGCTTTTGGGAGAAGACGGGCATGATGATGTTATGTTTGACAAGGTTAACTCTGATGTGGTCTTTTATAGTTTGAACTATGTTCTTTGGAAAACTTAATGTATTTACGTCTTTTCCAATTACGTATGGAATTTGTTGTAATGACACGTGACATCGATTTGTACAAATGTTGATATCTTATTTAAATAATATAATGCTTCCGCCACGTATGTTTAAAAAAAAAAATTTAGCGGTGTCACAAGTTGGTATCAGAGCTGAGTTTGGCAGCATGTGCATTGTGATCTACATGTCATGTTCCCAAACTTAGAAGAGTCATGTCAAACATAACATGCTGGGGATGGGTTAAGTGAGTATTAGGGCAGGATATGTGTTAGTTGTTAGTACTAACAGAATTTATACTAAGCTTTGGTGTGAGTGTTGTGGTAGTGCAGCAATGACAGATAACGAAGCTAACGCTACTGGCCCTAGAACTGGTACTTTTAGAGCCCCTGACGAAGATGGACATGTGTCTTCAGAAGAAGAAACTTCTCAAGAAGTAATAGAACTTCAAAGTCGGTTACTAGAAGCTCAAGAGAAAATTAAGGAATTGGAACAAGAACGGGTGCAATGGAATCCTAATACCACTGCGTTGAACGCAACCTTTCCTCCTAACTTTTATACTCAAGCTGGTGGCAGTTCTCAGTCACAGTTTCCTCAAACCACCTATCAAAACTATCAAATGCCATTTCCGTTTAACCAGACTTTTCCTAATCAAATGACGTACCCATTTCAAGTCCCTGAGACAAGAAGGAAGTGTACCTATAAACAGTTTATGGACTGCAAACCTCCTGAGTACAGTGGTCACACAAACCCTACAATGACCCTTAATTGGCTAAGAGAAGTAGAGACAGCGTTGGAAGCATGTTTTTGTGAGCCTGAATCTATGGTACTGTTTGCTTGTAGGCTTCTCAAAGGTGAAGCAATGGAGTGGTGGGATTCTATTACTGCGTATTTACCCAAAGAACAGATCAGTCAGATAACTTGGGAACAGTTCGCTGCTAAGGTTCGTGAGCAGTATTGTTCTGAGTATGAGATGAAAAGATTAAAAACTGAGTTTCTGAGTATGAAAATGACCGAAAACATGACGATTAATGAGGTTTTCAGAGATTTCACATCTAAGCTAAGGTTCGTTCAACAGTGGGTACCAACTGAGAAAGATAAGATTCAGCATTTTATGCGGGTGATTAAGCCAGAATATAGAACAGTTGCGAGATTTGCAACCACATTGGCACAGGCTCATGAGATGGCTAAAGTTACAGAAGGTGATATAATGGCAGCGAAAAGAGAAAGTTCGAAAAGTGGATCTTTTGGAGGAAAATCAGAAAGTCAATCGGGTGGTCAATCTGTTCAGCAATCAAAAGCAATCAGGATTTCGTGGTAAGAAGTCAGGTGGGTTTAAATAGAAAAGTAAGTCTGGTATGAGTGGATCGGGTTCTAGTCAGTTTGGTTGGTGTAATATTTGTAAGTCGACTCATGCCGGTCCATGTTCTCCAATGACCCGAAGATGCTTGAGATGTGGAGTACTAGGTCATGAAACAACAACTTGTTCCTTTAAGTCCGATGTGTGTTGGACTTGTCATCAGGTAGGTCATAGATCAGCGAATTGTCCATCTGCGTCGAGAGCCGGTTCTGGGGCAGGGTCAGGGCGCGAGGTTAGTTACTTTTGGGGGATCTTCTGCTTCTAATGCCGGGCAGAAGAGAAAGAATCCTCCAACAGCAGAGGGAAGGGCGTTTCAGATGACGGTAGACGCTGCAACCACTACCGATGACGTCCTTACCGGTATGTTCTTGGTTAATTCCTTTCCAGCTCGTGTGTTATTTGATTCTGGAGTGAATCGATCTTTTATGTCCTTAGGCTTCTGTGATAAGTTGAAGTTTCCTGTTAGGATGTTAGATGAGCCTTTGGAAATAGAAGTAGCTGATGGTAAAATGGTTCCATGTGTGACGACCCGGAGATTTTCGACCAAATTTAAACTTAATCTTTACATAAGTTCGACACGATAAGCGAAGTATGTAATGTTAAAGACTCAAAACCTTTGAACTATATTCATGTATATATTTGACCTTTGACCATGCCCGACGATTCACGAACAATTGTTTGTAAATAAATATGTATATATATCATATATAAATGTAAGTTTTGGATATAATAAAATGTTATTGAATCATTAAAATTAATTACGTAAAATAATATACAAGATAAGTCATTAATAAAATATATGATTTCTATAATAATTATTATTTGAAAATATATAGAGTTATAAATATTATAGGTTAAAATTTATAGGATGAGAGAATATAAAATTTTAAATAAATATATATATAATACTACTATATATAAAACAAATATTATATAATGTTATATAATTGATAATATTATGTTTCCTTATATGTTTAATAGTTACATATATATATATATATATATATATATATATATATATATATATATATATATATATATATATATATATATATATATATATATATATATAGTTGATATATATAGTTATACAAATACTGAGATACATATAAATACATACATATATAACTTTCAGATATATATATATATATATATATATATATATATATATATATATATATATATAAATACATATATACAGTTAAATAAATATATAAAAACAATATATACTTATATTGATATATACAGGTACGTATCATTGTTTACAAGAATCCAAATTAGTTTTTTTTATCCCTTTCAAACTGTAAGTGATTGATAATTACTGTATCTAATTGGAAATTAAACTCAATACCGTCCAAATTCGGTTAGCCATCAAACTCACAGTTTTTTTTTTCTGTGTTTAGATGTCGACACACATAGGCTTATTTATATAACATTCGATCTGTGGTATTAATACATTCCATATTTTATCATCAATTATCCATTACAACTTATTCAAATGGTTTAATTTTGTTCAATTAAACAAATTTTTTTTTATAAAAAATTCGATATGCTCTGTATGCATAACTTTTTGGCAAAAGCTCGGATTTGAATTTTTTTTCAAAATCTATAAACGTACTTTTGTTAGTAATCCTTTAAGCAAACTTTCTGCAAAATTTTGGATTCCAATTCAGTGTATTGATTGAGAATTTTCGAGTCAAAGTTTTGGATAAAAAAAGTCAACACTTGTTCTTCAATGAAATTCGAACTTGTTTTGGAGTTTTCTGTTAAATTGACGACTGTTGAAGTTTTTAAGAGTGATTTGAAACACAATTTGTGCTATAACCTTTGGCTATTACGTACTTCAATTTGAAAATCAAATTATTTTTTTTTGTATCGTGACAGCAGCACATCACTCTTTCACACATATATATATATATATATATATATATATATATATATATATATATATATATATATATATATATATATATATATATATATATATATATATATATATATATATATATATATTGTTTGTTTGTTTCATTTTAAATCAATACAACTTTGATTGTGATTAGTTAGAAAGTATTTGAAGTATTTAAATCAATGTTGTGTTGAATTGAGTTTAATGGCCGATTGATTTTATAAGGAAGGAGATGACACAGTTTCTAGTTAAATAAAATTTAGAAAGGAAATATATCAGGAAATATAGAAACAGAAGGGTGGTTATGGGTGTTAGCGGGTTAACGAGAGGTCGCGGGTTCGAGCCTGGCTTGGTGCAATTTTTTTTTAAATGGTTTTTTAAAGGTAGCCTTTATTTTTTTTAAATTATTATTATTATTATTATTATTATTATTATTATTATTATTATTATTATTATTATTATTATTATTATTATTATTATTATTATTATTGTTATTATTATTATTTATTGTTATTATTATTATGCTAGTTATTATTACTCCTAAAATTTAGAAGTATGATTAATGTTATCCTTAATTAAAATAATAGTATTATCATTATCATTATTATTATTATTATTATCATTAATCATTAATAAAACAAGTATTATTATTAATATTATCATTATGATTATTAATATGATATTTAGTATTATTATTAAACTTATTATCATTATTATCATTAGTAGTAAAATTGTACATTCATAGTTATTATTATCAGTATTATTATTATTAAAAGTATCATTATTGTAAATCTATTCTATTATCTTTATTAAAATTAGTATTAATATTACAAAGTATCATTAAAGAAATTATCACTTAAACATTAATATTAGTACTACCAGATGATTACTGAAATTTCTATTAAAACTGGTATTATTATTATTAAAATTAACCTTATTATTAAAAGTATTATGTTTATTAAAACTATCATTTTTTTTATCTTATCATTATCATTTTTAAATTATTATTATTACTATCATTATTATTATCATTTTTTTTATTATTATCAGAATTATTACAAATATATATATATATTTTTACATATCACTATATTGTTATTATTAAAATAATATTAACTAAGTTATATAAATTAAGTATATTAAGTTTATCTATATCTGTATCGATTTAATATATAATACAAGTATATTAATAATAATAATAATATATATAAATTTGCTCAATTACGATTATATGTTTTAATAAATATACAATTAATATAGGTTCGTGAATCGGAGGCCAACCCTGCACTTGTTCAGTGTCGTCATATGTATTTTTACTACAAAATACAGTATAGTGAGTTTCATTACTCCCTTTTTAAATGCTTTTGCAATATATATTTTTGGGACTGAGAATACATGCACTGCTTTTATAACTGTTTTACGAAATAGACACAAGTACTTAAAACTACATTCTATGGCTGGATTATTAAACCGAATATGCCCGTTTATAGTCTGGTAATCTAAGAATTAGGGAACAGACACCCTAATTGACGCGAATCCTAAAGATAGATCTATCGGGCCTAACAAGCCCCATCCAAAGTACCGGATGCTTTAGTACTTCGAAAATTATATCATGTCCAAAGGAGGATCCCGGAATGATGGGGATATTCTTATATGCATATTGTGAATGTCGGTTACCAGGTGTTCAATCCATATGAATGATATTTTTGTCTCTATGCATGGGACGTATGTTTATGAGAAATGGAAATATGAAATCTTGTGGTCTATTAAAATTATGAAATGATTATTTATGTTAAACTAATGAACTCACCAACCATTTGGTTGACACTTTAAAGCATGTCTATTCTCAGGTGCGAAAGAAATCTTCCGCTGTGCATTTGCTCATCTTAGATATATTACTTGGAGTCATTCATGACATATTTTAAAAGACGTTGCATTCGAGTCGTTGAGTTTCATCAAGATTATTATTAAGTCATTTATAGATTGGATATATTATGAAATGGTATGCATGCCGTCAACTTTCGATGTAATGAAAGATTGTCTTTTCAAAAACGAATGCAATGTTTGTAAAATGTATCATATAGAGGTCAAGTACCTCGCGATGTAATCAACTGTTGTGAATCGTTTATAATCGATATGGACTTCGTCCGGATAGATTCAGACGGATCATTAGAGTTGGTATCAGAGCGGTGGTCTTAGCGAACCAGACCTTGCATTAGTATGTCTAACTGATAGCTGTTAGGATGCATTAGTGAGTCTGGACTTCGACCGTGTCTGCATGTCAAAAGTTTTGCTTATCATTTCGTGTCAGAAATCATCTGCTTATCATCCTTAGAAAATTACCTGCTTATCATTCTTAGTCTAGACACATCTTACTGCAATGATTGCATGAATAGTGTATAGACAAAATTCGTATCTTAGCGTATCTACTAATTCATAACTTAGCATATCTGTTACTGTAGACTTTTCCTGACAGCTTCCGTAGATTTCTCTGTAACTTATAGGATTTTAGTATTATATATGCATATGTAAATTATGTATTGCAGGGTACTAATCTACATTCTATAATCGTTTTCTTATCGAAAAGTCCTTCATCTGATCGTACGAGATGAATCCCTCAACCAATTCGAATTCCTCGGATCCCGACAGCTATTCCAATATGGAGTTTCACCTATCAGCGTCACTGGAATAAATCAACCAATCAGTCATCCCCAATTCATCTGATGGGTTCGTAGTCGACTTAATCAATGGAGATGCGAAGAAGGCGATCCTTTCCACCAACCAAATTCACCTCTTGACAATGAACCGGAAACTTTTACCGGTGAACCTGTTCGAGACACCATTTTCAGTCTCATTTCCAGGGTAACTCGACAAACTTATATTCTATCCACAATTCTGTACCTTATTCATCCGTTCGTTCCGACTGACAATCATCCTGGAGTAATAAGTCAACGAACTTCGCGATCGAAAAATCAATTCGGAGAATATGGTGCAAAATGTACCAGCTTCAGCAACATCACCGGCACCAACAGTACCATCAGTAACAGCACCAGTACCATCAAAAATCCATACTTCAATATCACTATCTGTACTTCGAGTATGATCTTCGTTCTATGTATCGTTCTACCTCATTTATCTTCGTTCGACATGGCGAATATGTAATCTCTAAAGTTTTAGAGATTTTTTATTCTAGTTCCAACCGAAAACTAAATGAGTTTAATATCATATTAACTCAATGAATCCATGATTACATCTGAAGAAAATATATATGTATATATGTTTTTCATAAAGATTGTAATTAAAAATTCTTTCGTACAAAGTGTTAATTGTGAAAATATTTTAACGGGTAGGTAATACCCGAGGAATATTCAGATTTCACTTTAATAAGTTACACTGTACATTCGATGAAGCTGATTCAACGGTCATTTACTATCCTACTTACATCCACAGATATACGTATCCGTTCACCGCAGAATAACTATTTTTATTCAATTTCATATTTGGATTTTGACATACTAGAATCCAACAAGTGGCATAATGAAGAAAACATTTGATAAAATAAAATTTGTTAGAAACAAACAAATTAACTATGAAAAATTTTGTTAAGAATCCACGCTAACTGTTCCTAGCTAATTGTTCCTAGCTAACTGATTACATTTTATTTATCGCAATTTAATTATCGCAATTTACATTCTCGCAATTTACATTCTCGCAATTTACATTCTCGCAATTTACATTCTCGCAATATTAATTATTGTCATTTAATTTCTGTATTTATTTTACGCACTTTAAATATCGGGACACGTATACAAGGTTTTGACATATCATATATATATATATATATATATATATATATATATATATATATATATATATATATTATTTGGAATAACCATAAACACTCTATATGCAGTAATGATCGAGTTCTCTATACAGGGTTGAGGTTGATTATATAATAATATATATACTTTGAGTTGTGATCGAGTCTGAGACGAATACGGGTCACGATACGTATTAATTAATTCGAATATTATATATTAAACTATATATGAATTATTGAATTGCTAACTGTGGACTATCAACTGTGGACTACCAACATTGGATAATTAAAATGAATTAAAATATTGACTATAATATATGAAACTAAACAATTCTTCAAGTTTGCCACTTGATTTCATCTTAAACTTCATTTGTATCTTGACGATTACAATCAGCGTTCAAACCTTTCATGATTCTTGAAAACACCTCAATCGAGAAGATGAACCAACCTCACTTCATCTATGGAAGAAGAGATTAATGCATATAGTTATGCACCTAAAAACATTTGGAACTTGAGTAAACGTCTAACACGTAGTTGTGCTAATTTCTTTAGTGTTATTATTACCCAAAATAATTTGGTAATCCCTTTCAAAGTAGAAAATTTTGTCACAGCTCCAACAAGTCAACTTCGACTTTTCATTCGAAGTAGCCTTACTATAATCCTGATATATGCGATTACCCTTTTGATACCGGAGAATTCTTTTAGATTCCACCATATTACCAGCAGACGTACCAGCAACCTAATTGCTTCTTAGCTTAAATCTCTCTGATAAATCATTATATTTATTCATTGAAACCCTATCATATACTCATCCGCATCTTGTAACGAGAACTGCCATATCAATTACCGGGAATCAGCAATCAGTACTTTGAAAACTCACAGCATATCTACATCAACAGTTATATGTATCCATATAACATTTATCTCTTAGAATTATGATCTTTCATTCTGAAATTCTAAAAAGCACACAGTCTACAAATTAATACTCTGAATGTTGAAAAACCCGAATAAAGCAGCAGAAACTATAGACAACCGTAAACGACCTTAACCGTCAAAAGTTTGATGATAAAGAATGGAGTATTAGAGACACTCAATAGAAAATTTAGTACCGAAAAGCGTATTATGCAAAACTATGAAGGAAACTGTGGACAAATCACAAAAAATAAGTTTGACTTCAAAGAATCCAAATGAGACAATGCCTGTTAAAGTCTTTAGCGAATATCTTGCTCTTTACTCTAAACCCTTGCAGACAATAGTTTCTATCATCCTCTGATCTTAGATATTCTGAGATATTATCGTATCTTTCATTATAAATATCCTTGATATTTCTGAATATATTTTCATAACTAATCTTATCTGAAATCATTAATCTCTTCGTGCTATCAGTGTTACATCATATAGAAACTGTTAGTTTCTATATTCTGTAAACTTTCGAGCTTAAAATATGAATGTTATTGAAGTAATGTTGGAAACTGATGCATGAGTTAGTATAATATAATGACACTTGATCAACGTGATTATATTATAGTAAGTCATGCTAAGCTTCTATTAGAACGTGATGATTCACAGATCATAACGTCATCATGTGCCATGTTACACGAATCTTACATTCTATCTAACTTATAAACATATCAAGAACATATTTCTTGATAGTTCTATCTTATTCCGTAACTTCTGATAATTTAACCAATCAAGATCGTGCTATTATGTCCCTTACTACTTAGAACATTAGGATTATTCGAAACTCCATACCTATGAATTCTGGACCGTTACTCGTTTTACTAGCGATCGAGAGGAGAATAAAAAAGGCAAAGAGCTCTGAAACATAAGGGAAGATATAAAACCCAACAACAACGCAGAGGTTACAAACCGTGGATATTAATATGAATAGCAATATAAAGAAACGGTATAATTAAGAATAGTATCACCTCAAGGTAATAGTAGAAGTAAACAGATTTTTCTGTTGGATGATTGAAAAGAAGGATGACAGAAATGATAATTAGGAAGAATATTAAGGATTATAACGGGATTAAGCATTTTCGCAAACTTTTGAGATGTATGAATTAAGAAAGAAAGTATAGGAATGGTAAAAGTAATGGAACGGAAGAAGTTAATTTATAGCGAAATATCTGATAAAGAAATCAAGGCAGATCTCCGCATTTAATTAGAGAGATCACAATTTCCTTAAATCCCGTAGAATCAAATCTTATATAGATTTCGAAGATTTTCATTAAATTCTTTGAAATCCAAAAATCAACCGTGACTACGTCACCGGTTAAGTCAAATCTTCATTTACTCATTTTCACTCTTTTGCGATAGCTTCATTCCTACTCTTCGAATAATCGAATTATTTCATCCTTATTACTTAATGGTAATAAAACTCTATTTATCAGCTTATATGAGTCATGAAAACATACTTATTATTATTCATGACCATCCCACTCAAATTTCGGGACGAAATTTCTTTAACGGGTAGGTACTGTGACGACCCGGAGATTTTCGACCAAATTTAAACTTAATCTTTACATAAGTTTGACACGATAAGCGAAGTATGTAATGTTAAAGACTCAAAACCTTTGAACTGTATTCATG